>NC_137269.1:44869306-45471806 GCF_053477335.1 Acartia tonsa | reverse complement strand
TAAAAAAAACTAAATGCATTTAGTTCTGCATTTTAGGGATTAGTGTAATAAACAGCCTAATGTCCACTCCCTCCCTGATTTTCTCTAATAGATTTTCTGTATTTGTTAACAAGTTTTTGTATTGACAGTAGATCTTTTCATGAAAATACTCTTTCTCGAATTTCATTCTTCTGCTAACCTAAAAAGTTACTTTAGGTGCCTAGAAATACATGTACAAAATTTCAGCTCTTTATCTCTACTGGCGACCTAGCGCCAGGCATGTAAAATATCAACAGATAACGGTAGCACGGCGGTTTTAACAATATCTCAGTAATATGCAGGTTTTAAGCTCTTCTGCATATTTCAATTTAAACACATAAGGCCAAAGATATTATATCCAAAAAATCTTTTGTCAAAGTCTACTCTACACCTAGCGCCAGTCAGTTTTCTAAAATCATGCATTTTATACCTGTGAAAAATGAAATCGCCAGCGCTAGGTGTAGAGTAGACTTTGACAAAAGATTTTTGGGATATAATATCTTAGGCCTTATGTGTTTAAGTTGAAATATGCAGAACACCTAAATTCACCTTCCAAGCCAATCTCTAAGAATTTTAGATTTTTTTTAGGAAATAACGGGATTTCAAAACTGCCTTTTGAAAAGGCCTAAAAAATATCTTTTTTTGTCCCTTTTTTCACTGTTTATAGTTACAACTTATTAAGATATTATTCTCAGTAAAAAAAAAATTGGCGCTTCCAGCACCAAAACCGGCTAAAACAGGCAGTTAAACTTCTGTACCCCTACTTAACCCCCTAACAGACCCACCCTCTATCTCGGCTCCTGATACAGATAGAGAGGTAAAACTTTTTTCTGGTGGTTCATGTGTATTTTTAGAGAAAATTACTTCTTCTAGTCATAGCAGTCAGACCGCTCCTTATCCGCTTTTTCTCGGCCAGCCGCTAAATATTAAAACTGCTGTAGAGCAGCCAATTTTATACCTAAGAAAACCAAATTTTATGATGAACTATTATTTTTTATAACAAAAAATACCTTTTCTGACCATCACCGAAAAACGTCAAATAACGGAAACCGCCAATTTTGGCGGTAAAAGGGCGGTTGGCGGCGCTAAATAATATTTTTATCTGTTTATAGTTACAACTTATTAAGATATTATTCTCAGTTAAAAAAAAAATTGGCGATTCCAGCACCAAATCCGGCAAAAACAGGCAGTTAAACTTCTGTACCCCTACTTAACCCCCTAACAGACCCCCCCCTCTATCTCGGCTCCTGATACAGAAAGAGACATAAAACTTTTTTTCTGGTGGTTCATGTGTATTTTTAGAGAAAATTACTTTTTCAAGTCATAGTGGTCAGACCGCTCCTTATCCGCTTTTTAGCGGCCAGTCGCTAAATTTCTAAACAGCTATAGAGCGGCCAATTTAAAGCTAAGAAAAACCAAATTTTATGACGAACTATTATTTTTTATGACAAAAAAATACCTTTTCTGACCATTGCCGAAAAACGACAAATAACGGAAACCGCCAAAATTGGCGGTAAAACGGCGGTTGGCGGCGCTAAATAATATTTTTATCTGTTTATAGTTATAAGATATTATTCTCAGTTAAAAAAAAATTGGCGCCTCCAGCACTGAAACCAGCAAAAACAGGCAGTTAAACTTCTGTACCCCTACTCAACCCCCGAACAGACCTCCCTCTATCTCAGCTTCTGTTACAGATAGAGACTTAAAACTTTTTTCTGTTGATTCATGTGTATTTTTAGAGAAAATTAATTTTTCTAGTCATAGCTGGTCAGACTGCTCCTTATCCGCTTTTTAGCAGCCAGCCACTAAATATTAAAAAAGCTGTAGAGCGGCCAATTTTAAAGCTAGGAAAACCAAATTTTATGAAAAGCTATTATTTTTCATAACAAAAAAAATACTTTTTCTGACCATCGCCAAAAAACGACAAATAACGGAAACCGCCAATTTTGGCAGTAAAATGGTTGGCGGCGCTAGTTTTATCTGTTTATGATCACAAATAAAGACTACATACAAAAATTGGCTGGTCTAGAGCTGTTTTAAAATTCCAAAACTGGCAGCTTAAAAACAGCAAAACTACAGGTAGGAAATAAAAAATCAGTTAAATTCGGTCAAGGAGTGGCCAAACGGTCATGACCTTACTATTCATGGAGGTTCATTATTGCTCAAGAAAGAAGGTCTCTAGATGTAGTAGAACACACGATATTCATGATATAAGTTTGTCCTTAACAGTTTGGGAGGAGGGGATGTAACATTAAATGTCTCTTTCAATTATCTTAACTAATATTATACCAAGCGGGTTAAATTTATGTAAGGCTTTCCTATTTAATAAAGAATTATCCGATCATTAGTCATATTAAGTCTTATATTCCTTTATCCCCTTTATCAAACATCCTTTGTTTTTAGGTCCTTTTTAAACATAAAAACTTAAAGGACTGTAATTTTCTTATTTCTTGAAATGTTTATTAAAATGTAAATTTTATAAAATATATATTAATCAAAAAATATATTTCTAAATGTAAATTTTTTTAAATTGTCTGCGTCTGGCATCTGACTAAAATAAAAATCTATTACATTAGTTTCAACAATTAACTGTGTTGCCCCTTTCCAGACCTTAAACAGCCAATTTTTGTGTGAAGTGTATTGTGATCATAAACAGATAAAAATATTAATTAGCGCCGCCAACCACCGTTTTACCGCCAAAATTGGTGGTTTCCGTTATGTGTCGTTTTTCGGTGATGGTCAGAAAAGGTATTTTTTGGTTATAAAAAATAATAGTTCGTCATAAAATTTGGTTTTCTTAGCTTTAAAATTGGCTGCTCTACAGCAGTTTTAATATTTAGCGGCTGGCCGAGAAAAAGCAGAAAAAGTAATTTTCTCTAAAAATACACATGAACCACCAGAAAAAAGTTTTACCTCTCTATCTATAACAGGAGCCGAGATAGAGGGGGGGGGGTCTGTTAGGGGGTTAAGTAGGGGTACAGAAGTTTAACTGCCTGTTTTTGCTGGTTTTGGCGCTGGAAGCGCCAATCTTTTTTAACTGAGAATAATATCTTAATAAGTTGTAACTATAAACAGTGAAAAAAGGGACAAAAAGAGATATTTTTTAGGCCTTTTCAAAAGGCAGTTTTGAAATCCCGTTATTTCATAAAAAAAATTTAAAATGCTTAGAGAACGGCTTGGAAGGTGAATTTAGGTGTTCTGCATATTTCAACTTAAACACATAAGGCCTAAGATATGATATCCCAAAAATCTTTTGTCAAAGTCTACTCTACACCTAGCGCTGGCAATTTTATTTTTCACAGGTATAAAATGCATGATTTTAGAAAACTGACTGGCGCTAGGTGTAGAGTAGACTTTGACAAAAGATTTTTTGGATATAATATCTTTGGCCTTATGTGTTTAAATTGAAATATGCAGAAGAGCTTAAAACCTGCACATTACTGAGATATTGTTAAAACCGCCATGCTACCATTATCTGTTGATATTTTACATGCCTGGCGCTAGGTCGCCAGTAGAGATAAAGAGCTGAAATTTTGTACATGTATTTCTAAGCCCCTAAAGTAAAATTTCAGCTCTTTATCTCTACTGGCGACCTAGCGCCAGGCATGTAAAATATCAACAGATAACGGTAGCATGGCGGTTTTAACAATATCTCAGTAATGTGCAGATTTTAAGCTCTTCTGTACCCCTACTTAACCCCCTAACAGACCCCCCCTCTATCTCGGCTCCCGTTACAGATAGAGGCGTAAAACTTATTTCTGGTGGTTCATATAATTAAACAGCTGTAGAGCGGCCAATTTTAAAGCTAAGAAAACCAAATTTTATGACAAACTATTATTTTTTATAAAAAAAAATACCTTTTCTGACCATCGCCGAAAAACGACAAATAACGGAAACCGCCAATTTTGGCGGTAAAATTGCAGTTGGCGGTGCTTAATAATATTTTTGTTTGTTTATAGTTACAACTTATTAAGATATTATTTCAGTGAAAAAAAAATTGGCGCTTCCAGCACCAAAACCGGCAAAAACACGCAGTTAAACTTCTGTACCCCTACTTAACCCCCTAACAGACCCCCCCCCCTCTATCTCGGCTCCTGTTACAGATAGAGATGTAAAACTTTTTTCTGGTAGTTCATTTGTATTTTTAGAGAAAATTACTTTTTCTAGTCATAGCAGTCAGACCGCTCCTTTTCCGCTTTTTAGCGTTTTACCGCTAAAATTGGCGGTTTCCGTTATTTGTTGTTTTTTGGGGATGGTCAGAAAAAGTGTTTTTTTTTGTTATAAAAAATAATAGCTCTTCTTAAAATTTGGTTTTCCTAGCTTTAAAATTGGCCGCTCTACAGCTTTTTTAATATTTAGCGGCTGGCTGCTAAAAAGCGGATAAGGAGCAGTCTGATCAGCTATGACTAGAAAAAGTAATTTTCTCTAAAAATACACATGAACCAACAGAAAAAAGTTTTACATCTCTATCTGTAACAGGAGCCGAGATAGAGGGGGGGCTCTTATAGGGGGTTAAGTAGGGGTACAGAAGTTTAACTGCCTGTTTTTGCCGGTTTTGGTGCTGGAAGCGCCAATTTTTTTTTAACCGAGAATAATATCTTAATAAGTTGTAACTATAAACAGTGAAAAAAGGGACAAAAAAAGATATTTTTTAGGCCTTTTCAAAAGGCAGTTTTGAAATCCCGTTATTTCATAAAAAAATTTAAAATGCTTAGAGAACGGTTTGGAAGGTGAATTTAGGTGTTCTGCATATTTCAACTTAAACACATAAGGCCTAAGATATGATATCCCAAAAATCGTTTGTTAAAGTCTACTCAACACCTAGCGCTGGCGATTTTATTTTTCACAGGTATAAAATGCATGATTTTAGAAAACTGACTGGCGCTAGGTGTAGAGTAGACTTTGACAAGAGATTTTTTGGATATAATATCTTTGGCCTTATGTGTTTAAATTGAAATATGCAGAAGAGCTTAAAACCTGCACATTAATGAGATATTGTTAAAACCGCCGTGCTACCGTTATCTGTTGATATTTTACATGCCTGGCGCTAGGTCGCCAGTAGAGATAAAGAGCTGAAATTTTGTACATGTATTTCTAGGCCCCTAAAGTAACTTTTTAGGTTAGCAGAAGAATGAAATTCGAGAAAGGGTATTTTCATGAAAAGATCTAATTGACAGTTAGGAGGTTGAAACAAACTTTATATGTAAAGTGACGAAGCCCAATCTGTCCTACTTTTGAGCTAGACAATTCCCTTTTCTCCCATCTCTTTTGAAGAGATTTTCTTCCCCCCCTTCCCTTTTTCTTTTCACTTTATATGACGTCATATAGGAATCATCTTGCTAAAAAGTGGGACAGATTGGGCTTCGTCATGTAAAGTCCATCAGTTTTTTATATGTTCGACCATTTGACAATTAAATTGTATACTGGCCTGCCATTGGTAATTTAGTCTGTGGGTTGGCCTATCATTGGTCGTTTGTATTGTATGACGTTAATTTTATAGGCACTATTAAAAGCTTCCAAAACAGACTTTTTTCGACCTAAGATACTGACATAGTTCCTTTGCAAGCCCAAGTAACCAGTTTGGTTTCAAGTGTTAACTTTTATATGCATGGATACCAAAATATTGTTATAGGTCTCTTTGTAAGGAAGTTTAATTTGACAGAGTCATAGCCAAATACACGAGTGAACATACAAAAAAAACAACTAATCCATGATTTCTATTTTGCCTTTTTAAAACTTATAAGTAAGTTTATTCTTTAAAAGCATTTTCCCTTACTTTTCAAGAAAGACAAAAACCAATGAAAGTTCTGTATTCTATAATATATAGTAGTAAGTTTTTAAGCCAATAAATGAGAAATTGTGTTGAGTATTGACTTAGCGACCAGCATAATTTACAGCCCATACTAAGCAGCTAATAACAATAACGATATTAATTTCAAAAAAAATCAGGAAACCTATACATGTTTTTTAGCTGTTGTTGGAGGGCAACATATACTAAAATTGACATGTGCCCCCAAAATATTACTTAAGATTTATTTCATTTGTTGATTATACCTTATACCTGCATCATTAATATTTTATATTTCTTTTTCTATAAACTATGTTTCAACCTTCTAACTGTTATGTAATAAAAACTTGTTGTTCTGCTCTTTCTTAATTAAAGAACATTCTATAATTGAAATAAATGTTTCAGCACTTTATAAAAAGATAAAGAAGATTATTTGCCCTCCTTTGCGTTTTAACCAAACTACTATACCTAGTACTAAATTATAATGAGCCTATCTATATTAGCAAAACTACTCTGGAATTTAAAATATCCAATCCATCAATATGTCCTTCTGTCTGTTTAAAACGTTTCTTTCTTCTCCGTTTTAAGATAAACGGCTGAACTTTTTTTCGAATATTCTCCTGGCAAAACTAACTCTATAACTAATTAAGTCCGTCAGTATGTCTGTAATGCTCTAAAGGACATCAAATTTATTCAGGATAAATGTAAAAATCGTTTTGCCCTTTATAATACTTGATTTTTTTAATATGTTGTAATTACTTATTTAAATATTTATTGGCTACTTTGTTTGTTTTCATCCTTGTTTTTTAAGGACATGATGACTAAATTTTCTGTAGAGGGGTGCAGGAATAGAAAGTAAGAAATAAAAACCAATCCCAAAAAATATCCTTTGGCAAAATCCATTACTTTGCCTTTAGAGCAAACACCTCTTCCCAATTTTTATTTACTTTTTCATAAGGTTATATTATAATTAGCAAGGAGTAAAGCTAATGTCAATTTACAACCCTTCTTACCATAAAATATTTTCCATCAACTCAAGGCAGAATTTCCCACATAGACTTTGAGGCAAAGATCAATCTTAAAACCATTGTCCAATCACTGAATCAACGGTGAATATTTAAAAATTTTCTAAGAAAGGTACAATATACTTACCAAAAAAAGGGATTCGCCCAACCTTTTTAAAAATTGAAATTACTTCATTGCAGTTGATGGATAAGTTTTGTATTCATTGATTATCCTTACACAAAAGCAGCATGATGTCTATGTGTCTGTCTGGTATAAATAAAAACAAGTTCTCTTTTTTGTTGGATTTAAAAACTTTGGGTAGGAACTTTTATGAAATCTATTTTGGGTAGGTATCATAGCGTCAACACTTTTCTAACAATAATATTAATAGACAGAAGGGGAATTTTTGTTTATCACAAATGGGTGTATATTCCTTATCTTTGCTAGATATTTGGCTAATTGAAGGCCTTTTTTATTAAATTTAATTTAAATATGTCCTGTTAAAGTATTGTTATGTTTTAAAGTACTTATCTATTATTAAATTGTTCAATTTAATGGAATATATTAATTCCAAATTTAATCCGTAATTTTAATTAAATTGTGAAACACTTGTAAAATAGAATTCATTCTGGTATTATATATCTTATTTTATCTTATTTTACGTAATTCTTATCCTAAAACATCAAACATTTAGCATTAATGAATTAACAAGGATGACATTAGTTATAGCTAGCAAAGTATCAAAAAAGTATTATTTAGAAATTCTAACCTTCTATCTCTAGTAACAACTAAGTAAAATAAGCATGGATATTAATGAATAAAACAATGGACACAGATAAACAAAATTGCCCTTTATGTAGATTAAAATTATTGGTTGAAAAGTTTGGACTCTCCTAGCTTTCAATATTCAAGAAAATTATACAAAAATAGAAAAGTTAATCATTTTATATAGGTCCAAAAAGCAAAATAACCAAACAAAAATAACCAGATGGAAGTACAAAACCCCACATATATATTAGCTACGCTCTGAAAAAAAAAGTATACCTAAAAAAATATTTAAGGCAGATATGTAAGGATATTTCTGGAAATTGGCAGAAAGGAAACATGTGTAGGTGGTCGAATTATTCATAAACAAGTTTAGTAGATTTTTTATAGCGATGCTTTTCTATACTTAGGGTCCTTACATCTGTCTGTAACGAATATTTCTTAATTTAAAACATGTTTATATTGGTCTATCACTTTCAAACTTGACAAAATGATTCCTGTTGCAGTTATGAGTTAGGGCATATAAATCCTGAAACTGTAAGCATATCCTAAACAGTAATATATATTTAAGTTTGCTTCAAATTTACAATTTTGTTTTGACACTCTAAAATTGTTAAAGTTTGTTTGATGTATGTTGCCGTCCTTTTTCTTTTAATGATTTAAATGACTAGTAGTTTTCGAAGTAGTCCATCTTTATAAGGATTATTGTTTTAATCTTATAAATATTTTCCTTAATTTTTAATAAAATTTTAAATTATCTTAAACGGGTATCTTTAATGCTAAATGTATCTTAGGAGTTAAATACATTCAGAAGGGAAAAATCAGGGATCGGAAGCCTCACGTAAGCCGCGTGTAAGCCTCAGTGAAATCGTGATTTTATCACAATAAAATTCAGCTAAATATATAAAACGGCTTTTTAGCAGACAATCCTTCTTTCTGAAATTTTTTTTTTCTGCTCACAAGCAGGTTTAAAACTGAGGCTTATGCGCGGCTTACGTGAGGCTTCCGATCCCTGGGAAAAATGGGTATTTTTAAAGTTAAAAAAATATTAATATGATCAAAGCAGCTTACAGAGCCTACAAAATATGAAGTCATACTAAGTGTTGCCTCCCAACAACAGCTGAAATTCAAGTATAGGTTTCATGATTTCCCCCCCCCCCCCATCAATTTGGTTGTTGGTATAAATATTAGATATACAACTATTGTTAAGAAGGAGGATGTGAGTAAGTCAGTGAGGAAAGCGGATAATTATAGATATGCTGCGTATCTTAAAAACAGGGATCTAAAGGGATACGACAATGGCCAAACAATTCATGTTTTCCTCAATGATGAAACACAAAATTATCCCTTCTGTAAAATACAAATTGTTGTTGAAACGTTTGGACACTCAAATTAATGAACTATCCAATGAAAATACAATAAAAGTCCCCAAAGTTGTTGAACAAACGAATGAGAAAGTGTTATGAAATACTTTGGGAACTAGTTGAATAAACTTCCCAATGTCCCCTCCCTTCCTGGTAAAAACACTTTATCTCAAGATGTTCAATTTTTTTTTTAAAATTCATCTGTTTACTTATCTATTGAATGAGTTTGAAAAACCAACAGGTTTTCTTTTATCAAACTATTTTCATGTACTATTCTTAATCAATTTTTTTATTCTTTTTAAAATGCTTTTCTACATTTAGGTTGTTTCTGTATGTCTGTGCGTCGGTAGTACGTCGTGTAGTACATGTGTATATAGATGTATTATTACTTGGATCATAATCCAGATTTTCATGTTCTATAATTAAGTTAACTCTGTGGTGGGTTAAATTAATATTTTAAAGTTAGTATGTTTTTCAACCTATTTTAAAAAAATTACACTATTCTAAGACATGAAGATATATTTCGATTTTAGCCATCATTTTCAATTCATTTTGTCTCTTGTAGAAGTGAATCAAGCAATATTAGCTTGGTCGTTAAATTAACGATTCTCCATCAACCCCTCCCCCCCAAACCCCCATCCTCTTTCCTCCTGCTGGATAAAACTGACCGCCTAAAAATGCGGGGAGAAATTGCAACCTAAATTGACGACATTTTTTCTCCTGTCATATCATCCACGTTCATATTCATTTGTATATTATTACTTCATATTCTAGGTAACCCCGTAGGGTTTATGCATAAAGAAAAATCAACACCATCTCATTATCTTTAAATGATTTAGAAAATTGGTTACTGTGCTCAATAAGCATTTTAAGTGATAAATCACCCAAAAAAGACTAGATTCGCTTATTAATTAATCTAAAAATTTAGCCAACGATTTATTTTGTAGAGTATTAAGATATGCAAAATAGGGTGGGTTCATATCGGAATTAGACAAAGCGGGGATATGCAACAGATAAAATTAACCTTAAAAACATTTTTGACCGAAAAAGAATTTTAAAAAATTGAGTTTTAGAACACGACCACTTAAAAATATAATTCATTACTTATTAGTATGCAAAGACGACATTCAAAAATTTTTTTGAATCAGAACTATGGCTTCATGGTGCTCCCTGGAAAGGCCTTGAGGAGCTGAATCAGGAACTATTGTCCGTTTCAAAATATCTCGTTCCTAGCCTTAGAAATCACTAAAAAAACAAAAATTTTTAAGGTTTATTGAGAATTGTCCAATTTGTAGAGGTTTTTTTAGATTTTCTCAGGCTAGGAACGAGATTTTTTGAAACGGACAAAAGTTCCTGACTCAGCTCCTCAAGGCATTTCCAGGGAGCACCATGAAGCCATAGTTCTGATTCAATAAATTTTTGACTCCCATTTACAAATAGCTATACAATTGAATGCCTGGTCGTCAGCGGTTTTAACACTTAGGATAAATTTTAAATCATCCAGAGGTGTATTATATCTATATAAATTGAGTGCAGATCCCCGCTTTGGCCTCAGAAAAAAAATGTCCAAAATCGACACACCCTAATGCAAAAGGTCTATATAAAACAATTTAGCCTCATATAAAAGGTTAAGAGAGGTGAATATTATCAACTTAAAAGCTAGAGCATGCGAATAAAAAAGTTGCAATAAAACAGCAAATTTTTTTAACATAGCGAACAGTTAATTTTATAATTTATGCTAGGCGAAAAAAATCTGTAAACCAGTTTGACAACTGAATTGATTTAAACATTTAAAGCTAAATTATTTCTATCATCATGACCATATCCATATATAAATGTAAAAAGATTGTTCTATGTGTCAGAAGGATTTCCCTAACCACTGAACCGATATGGTTCTCCTTTACAAAATAACTTTTATTATTCTTGGGAAGGTTTATAGCTATTTCGTGGGGTGGTACCACGAACCTCTCAAGAGAAACTAAGAGTGAAAAAGCAGGTGGGTTGTCGACGTCCCCCCAACTTAGAGCGCACTTAGAGGCCTCTAGGGGCGTAGCTGCTATTCAAAAATAAAATGGGTAGACGGGAAGCTTTTTTTGGGATATCTTAGATTTGTTGTTTTGTGTGAATTATGTGCAAAATGTTGGTATATGATAAATGTATTTAATTTTCCTGGCTTCATCTTACAATTTGTTTACAAGCTTCATAGAGATAGAGAGGGGGGGAGATAATGGATGATTCTTACCCCCAAATTTTATAACACGTTCTGCCATTGATTAGCTTTAAATATTTCAAATGATATATTTTTTTCCGAGGGTAACTGAACTACATACATATACTATAAATATAAATTTTTCAGTTTTTTCAGGAAGGGATTGGACATTAGAAATTGGATAATTCTTACTAATACTCAATATTTTTAAAACATATTTTTGTTGGTTGGCATAAAAATTTTGGTTAAGTTTTTTTTCTAAGCATTTTAACCAATGATTCTAATCTACAGACGGGTTTCTTTTGTATATCACTAAATGGGTATGACGCCAATTTATCATTCGATGCTTATCCCCTTCAGATAACTTATAAAACAGATTTTATTTAACACGTAAAAGGAATAAAATGCGATTTCTGGACTAAGCTGCGCTGCTATTCTATAATAGTATTCTTGTTTATTGGTTTATGGTGATATCGTGCTAAGTATTATGTAACAATTTTAAATTCCAATGAATATAAAGTGAAAGAAAAATAACACGAAATCAAATATAAAATAAAAAGTGAAATTTTCAGTGAAAGTATGAAACAAGTATTTTAGGACCTTCCTAAAGTTTAAATATTCCTTAAAATCACAACATAATCGTAAGTCATGAGACCAATAATGCTATGTGATTATAGTCTTACTATGGTTTTATAAACTAGTCCTATTATATATACACACATGCACATACACAATTGCTATACAGGGATCTAAAGGGATAAGACAAATAAATAAATGTACAACCCCAATGATGACACACAATGTTACCCCTAATCAAAGTTTTTAGGTTGAAAAAAGGAGAAATTTTTATACCACCCCCTTAAAAAAATTATTTAGGGGCTTAAATTTACATAGACGTATTAGAGGTTTTAGCTATTGTCTTATCCTTTTCTTCCTGCATGGAAATGGGAGAGAGAGTAAAAGAAAAAAAGAGACATTAATACTCCATTCTTTTATGTCCATTCATTACAGTGAAAAAGTAAAATGAAATTTCATGATTCTTTAAGGTGAAGTTAATCCTTTTGTTGTAATAAAAATAAATATATAGTAAAGATGTATGACCAGACAACTACCTGGATCTTCCTATTAAGGACTTTTTTTCGTCTGCTAGCAAATAGATTTGGCTAGATTTGAATTTGACTGTGTTAATATTCCCGACGTTATTTGATTTTCAAAGACCCAATTGGCACAGATCCTCGGGATTTACAGTTATTTAACCCCTTCTCCCTCTATTTTTTTACTCTAATGTATTAAACATTTTTCACACTTTTTTATCTTTATAAAATTGTTAATTTGAGTTTTTCGGTCTAATTTATTTTAAAAGCTTCTTTGTAAATAAAATCTTAAATGATTTGGTCTTTATTAATTTAATAGAAATCAAATAGACAAACGGTCACCTTTAAATTTATCTAATATATTATTTCGCGGATGTTTGTGATAGTTTGCGGATTTTTTTGAACACCTTGATTTTTCCATTGCTTGGACAATCCCAGTAATATTGGCCAACTTACCAGACGTTATTGTCTCAAAAATTTTACTTTATCTATCTATCTATGAATCTATCTATTTATCTATCTATCTATTGCTTTGCCAATATACAAATTGTTCGATAATTTACAAAAGCTATTTAGCAATGTGCTGATTTTCAGATTGTAAACTTACCTAAAATATAAAAAAGAAATTATTAGTTATTTTATCATCATTTTATATAGAGCTTTCAGCAGAAAGGAAATTCGAAAATAGTATTAATTTTTTACTCGTAAAAATTGTCCAAAATACAATACGATACATGATTCTTTAGTATGGCTCAGAACCGGTTCTAATCAAGAGAAAATTTGATAGTAATATGTAGAATGTGAACATATTCGATTCCTAAAAATTTCAGCTGTCAATCTTGAATAGAAGCCGAGAAAATTAAGTTTACCCCATAGCGTTACGGACTGACGGACAAACAATGATAATTATAGAGTAGCTTCGCTAATAAAAAGTATGTACTCTATGTACCACACCTATTTATAGGTGAATGACACTTGAACAACTGTTTTTTTTATATTATAATTCTAACACTCATCAAAATATATTTTTTTTTATAAGCGAAGAATCTCCATTTTTTTCTGTTGTTTGTAAGTTGGAAAAAGTAAATACTAGATGTTAATTTTCTAAGTTGAAAAAAGCATTGTTGATTTATTGTTACTTTATCTACAACAAGTAGCTTCGCCCCTAGTCACAAGGGGTTTCACTTATAGAGTTAAGATACTTTCCTTACTTTTTAAAAAAATAGCCTAAAACCTAGAATGGAACAAAACTAAACTTCCCTTAAAGTTGTGAGAATAGATTTACATACGAACATCTTACTTAAAGTTGTGAGAATAGATTTACATACGAACATCTTACTTAATATGCGTACAGTCAGACAGACAAACGCAGTGTTACTTATATGTAGCTGCGCACTAAAACTGGGACGTGCACAGGAAAGCCATCCCTTTAATTGTTTAGCATCCTGTTAAAGTAGACACGTCGGGAAAACATAAAATAGCCTTTCCCAAAATTTACACTTTAGTTTCTATAATAAAGAAAAGTTTTTATTGATTGGTCGGTTAGCCTGTCTGTCACACGATGATGAGAAAGTAATAAATTTTAGTCTGATTAAAATTTTTCTCGATGTTTTGTTTATTTTGAGCCAGTCTACTGCATAAAGACTCTTCTGCTTTTACTAAGAGATAATTATTCTTATAAACAAATACATAGAAAAAAATTAAAAAAAAAAACAATCATCCAAATAAGTCATATATTGAAAACGATTTTATAAATAAGTGGGGTGTGGGGGGGGGGGGCGGGGGGTGGCTTTTTTTTATTATAAGCGGCCTTTATTTATCCTAAAACTGTTTAACTTTTTCAGAATACAAATCCAATATCATAGGCTGCATTGAGAGATATACGGAAATGGGACTTAAGTTGAAATATGTGTTTGTCTGTATATGACCTATATTTTTATAATATTGTGTATTTTAGTTTTAATACATTGTTCACATTCTAGTTTAAAAGCTCTTTATGTTTAGAACTATTGGCTGAACCTCTAGAGGCCTCTAGTGGCACTTTTTGTTGAGGAGGGAGGGGGGAAGGGGTAGTCAACCCTTCATAGGCAATTCCAGTTTAAAAAAAAAATTGGTAGATCGAGCATTTGGTCCCTTAAGGCCAATAAAACAGTAATTAATCATATATTCTTCCATTTCATTATCCGCGGAAAAATGTCTTTGATACGAAATACTATTAAGACAAACATTTGCATTTATATTATAACTCTTATATTTTAAAATCCATAACATATTTACGATGTCTAGCAATATTAAAATTAAAATTTCTAAAACAGTATATATATTATAAAGATTATGCTTTTCAAAGACCAATTTATAGTCATTTGTGTTTTGTTAAATTTCATTACAGAAAATCTACAAATAATAAGCTTTCAAAGTGTCCCCAAAATCAGCTATATGACGTCATAAAAATAATGGATTATCTATCTTTTTTCAGGGGATTTTCTTTCCCACTTTTTACTCTCATCCCTAATCTTTATGACGTCAGATTGATAATTTTTTGAGACACTTTGTAAAGCTTATACAAATAATTTCTGTTTAAAGCTAATGAAATTATTAATTTTTCTCTTTCCAAAATTTCTACTTCTTTGAATGGGATTAAGTTTCTATGGACCAGCAAATTTATTATAGTAGCCAAACTACTGTAATTTAACTGTTGTATCTTCCTTTGCTGTTTTTTTAAAACGAAGCTTTTCTATAATTAGGGTCGGTCCGTCCGTACGTCCGTATGTAAGAGTGTCCTTATACAGTATGCTGTATTTAGGAAGTTTTGCAACATATTTACTTACAATTTTGTTAAACTTATGCATTAATATTCTGTTCTGACACTCTACAAGAATTAATGTTCGTTTGTGCTACCGTTTAAGAGCTTCCCTTTTATGAATGGTGGCATCCTTGTTGTCTGTGTGTAACTTTCTACCTACTCATACCTTTCAAGACATAGATAAAGTTTCCCTGAGAATTAAAATAAATCGATTTAAAGGATGAGGGGAAAGATAATGGATGCTGTGAGTATTGGTGCAAAAATGGGGAAAAATTTTAAATTGATTTTACAGGGCTGATTATTTACGTCACAAGTATTTAGATTTATTTAATTCATGTACATTGTACATTAAGAGATATAAGTTTTCCGGAATTTTAATGTAGGGAGTAGAATTGAAATCTGCATCAAATTTTAAGGATTTTTTATAAAATTCGTTTTTTGTAAAATTCTTTATCTAAAAGCGAAAATACATTTTAAGTTAATTAATTTTGACCAATAGGATAGGTGGATTTTAAACTACCTGCGCTCTAATTGGTTGAATGATGTACGACATCCAATCAGAGCGCAGATTTTTTAAATCCACCAATCACAGATGCCAAAATTAATTAACTTAATTTGTATTTCCGCTTTTAGATAAAGAATTATACAAAAAACGAATTTTATAAAAAAAAATCCTTAAAATTTGATGCAGATTTCAAATCTACTCCCTACATTATAATTCCGGAAAACTTATATCTCTTATTGTACATCCCCTATGATGATAATCAAGATACCTCTTATATATAAAAATAATTGATCGAAAAACTGAAAATTTTATTTACAGTCCATTATCCCCGATTACCCTCCCTCAAGATGAATCCTTATACTAAAGTAACAGGATGTTTGTCTGTGTGTCTGTACCGAAGGATCTCGCTAACCGCTGAACCGATCGGGTTCTTATTAACAGGGTATATTCTCATAGGTCCCTGGAAGGTTTTTAACTATTTTGTAGAAATCACAAAGAATCTAAATTTTTTTACGTTTCTTGATTTTAGAAAGAGAGTTCAACGCAAACATAAACGTCAAACGCAACCTAGACATATTTTAAATATAAAAAAAAAACATTTAAAGTGCCACTAGAGGCCTCTAGGGGCGTAGCAGCTAGTGAAGGGATAGTTCAATAGACGATAAATTGATGCAAATCCTCAATAATAATAAACAAAAATAAATTTAAAAAATAATATTGGTTTAAAAGGTCGGACACCGTCAGATTAAGAAACCAATAGATATTGAAGTACCCAAACTTTTAAAGCCCACCAATAAGAGAACGTGTTTATGAATCTTTGGGTTTTCAAAAACAGCCAATTTTTTTCGTATTTATGCAGGCACGTCTGAGACTGGTAGGTAAAAGTTGACATATGACATTAGCGTGAGACATCAGTACCAGGGATATAAAGGGATAAGACAATGCCCGATAAATTAATGTACAATTACATTGTACATCCCTAATGATGACACACAAAATTACCCTTTCTTTAGGTATAAATTTCTGATTTTGACGTTTTAACACTCAACAAAATAAACCAACCAATCAAAATTAACAAAAGTCCCTAAAGTTGATAAGCCACGAATAAGAAAACGTTATTATAAAACTTTGGGGACCAGTGTAATAAACAACCCATTGTCCACTCTCTATCTCTCTCTGCACCTTTACATAAAATTAATTTCAGTTAGAATTTGGAAAATGTTTCATTCAAGTAAATAAGGCAGTCGGTCAGTAGTATGCTTTTTTGAAATGCTTTATATATGTATATATTTTATCATATTTTACGAGGGACTGAAACTATTGAATAGTTGCGCTAATAAAAATACAGTTCAATGACATATTTGTTACCATATAAAAAATATCTAAGTAATAATTAGTGTCTTTAGTTTTGGGATTTCTTTCATGATCTTTATTGTTAGGAAATCTCAGGAATCTAAAGGGATAAGACAATGACCGATAAATTAATGTACTTCCCAAATTATAATACACAAAATTATCCTTCTGTAGATTAAAATTTGTGATTGAAAACTTTTAACACTCAACTTAATAAACCAACTATTCAAAATTAAAAGTCCCCAAAGTTGTTAAGCCACGAATAATAAAATGTTATTTTAAAACTTTGGGGACCAGTGTGTTAAACAGGCCAATGTCCCCTCCCTCCCTGAAGAAATCTGCTGTTTGTCTGAGGGGTGAAATTAGAGATATAAAGGAGTGCCAGCCTTTTATTTTAATCAGTGCATCTATATATTTTATCTTTTTTTACTTGTATAATTCGATAAATAATTAATGGAATCTTGCACAATATTTACGCCTACTCTAATAAAATGGTCCTTCCAGCGGGCTAATATAACGATACCAACCATGCACCCCAATAACCCTATCCCCTCCCCACCTACTGGACAATAAATGAGGAAGGTTTTAAAAAAGCAACCTAAATCAACGACTAAATTCCCTTGTCATAATATCCAAGTATATTATATCCATTTTGTATATCTGTCTATCTAGCTGCATTTCAATATTTTTTTTCTGTATCTGATTATCTATCTTTCTACTTTTCCTTTAAGTGTTGTTTATATCCATCAATCTACACAGCAATTTTAAAATCTATTTTTGTATCTTTCTATCCAAATATCTACCTTTCTATCTATCCATGCGAATGTATATCTATCTATCTATCTTGATGTCTGGAAATGAAATTAGAGTAAGGAGTGTCAGGCACGAAATAAAGCAATAATCTGTATCTCAGGGATAAGAGAGATGAAATAAAGTAATACTCTGTATCTCAGGGATAAGAGAGATGGAATAAAGTAATAATCTGTATCTAAAGGATAAGAGAGATGAAATAAAGTAATAATCTGTATCTCAGGGATAAGAGAGATGGAATAAAGTAATAATCTGTATCTAAAGGATAAGAGAGATGAAATAAAGTAATAATCTGTATCTAAAGGATAAGAGAGATGAAATAAAGTAATAATCTGTATCTCAGGGATAAGAGAGATGGAATAAAGTAATAATCTGTATCTAAAGGATAAGAGAGATGAAATAAAGTAATAATCTGTATCTAAAGGATAAGAGAGATGAAATAAAGTAATAATCTGTATCTAAAGGATAAGAGAGATGAAATAAAGTAATAATCTGTATCTCAGGGATAAGAGAGATGGAATAAAGTAATAATCTGTATCTAAAGGATAAGAGAGATGAAATAAAGTAATAATCTGTATCTCAGGGATAAGAGAGATGAAATAAAGTAATAATCTGTATCTCAGGGATAAGAGAGATGGAATAAAGTAATAATCTGTATCTAAAGGATAAGAGAGATGAAATAAAGTAATAATCTGTATCTAAAGGATAAGAGAGATGAAATAAAGTAATAATCTGTATCTCAGGGATAAGAGAGATGGAATAAAGTAATAATCTGTATCTAAAGGATAAGAGAGATGAAATAAAGTAATAATCTGTATCTAAAGGATAAGAGAGATGAAATAAAGTAATAATCTGTATCTAAAGGATAAGAGAGATGAAATAAAGTAATAATCTGTATCTAAAGGATAAGAGAGATGGAATAAAGTAATAATCTGTATCTAAAGGATAAGAGAGATGAAATAAAGTAATAATCTGTATCTAAAGGACAAGAGAGATAAAATAAAGTAATAATCTGTATCTAAAGGATAAGAGAGATGGAATAAAGTAATAATCTGTATCTAAAGGATAAGAGAGATGAAATAAAGTAATAATCTGTATCTAAAGGATAAGAGAGATGAAATAAAGTAATAATCTGTATCTAAAGGATAAGAGAGATGAAATAAAGTAATAATCTGTATCTAAAGGATAAGAGAGATGGAATAAAGTAATAATCTGTATCTAAAGGATAAGAGAGATGAAATAAAGTAATAATCTGTATCTAAAGGATAAGAGAGATGAAATAAAGTAATAATCTGTATCTAAAGGATAAGAGAGATGGAATAAAGTAATAATCTGTATCTAAAGGATAAGAGAGATGGAATAAAGTAATAATCTGTATCTAAAGGATAAGAGAGATGAAATAAAGTAATAATCTGTATCTAAAGGATAAGAGAGATAAAATAAAGTAATAATCTGTATCTAAAGGATAAGAGAGATGGAATAAAGTAATAATCTGTATCTAAAGGATAAGAGAGATGAAATAAAGTAATAATCTGTATCTAAAGGATAAGAGAGATGAAATAAAGTAATAATCTGTATCTAAAGGATAAGAGAGATGAAATAAAGTAATAATATGTATCTCAGGGATGAGGGAGATGGGAGATTAATGATCACTTGAATCTTGTAATAGTTGGGTATCTATTCTATCGTTTTAAAGACAGATTTCCACAGATAGTAAAATGAAAAACATAAAAAATCAATTTTCAGTTTTGTTGGCCCCTAAGGTTCAAAGGCCCAGTCTAAGAAAACTTCATATTGTGATTTCTCATTTTATTATTCTTGATAAATTGATCATAATGCAATACGATGCATGTTTTTTTAGCATGACTCAAAACCGGTTCTAATCCAGAGTACTGATCAGTTTTGAAGCTATACTGGAATGTCCAATTAATCTGTATGTTAAAAGAAAAATACATACAAATAATTAGATGTCCAATATACAGCATTCGATAATAAATGGACAGATAAATAAACAGATAAATAAACAGATAAATAGATAGATAGATATATAGATTAATAACAAAAGGAAAATGTTAAATCTTCATTATTGAAAAATTTGACATTTAAAGCTTTTCAGGTTTTCAATCTTTTACATAATTTAGATAATTTTGGGGAGGCCAAAAACATAATTACCAAATCTAATTCTACTACTTCCAAAAAATAAATTTTTTTTTTAATTTTTACGTTTTTCATTTTCAAAATAACATTCCTTATCAAATTTTATGAAGAACTATTTTTTAGTAGCGAAGCTACACTATAATTCGAAATGTCCGTCTGTCTGTCCGTCCGTCTGAGACAGAATAGGGGAAACGTAATTTTTCGGCTCCTATAAAAGATATTAAGATTTGTCAGTTGGTTGGGGTGCTAGATTGATTCCTACATTTTTCATGATTTTCTCAACTCCTATTCAACATAGACGGCTGAAATTTTGAGGGATTGAATACTTTCATATTCTGCATACTTTTATCAAGTTTTATCGTGATTTTCTTATTGGTTGTGGTGCTAGTTCGATGCCTAGATTTTTAGATTTTTATGGTTTTCTTTACTCCTATTTGTGATAGATATTTTGAGCTTCGCTACTTATGGATGTTGTCATCATTGTTTACCATATTTTTGACAAAATGTTGATTTGAAGTTATACTCTTGTGATTTATGCAACATTTAATATCTTAAAACTTTAAAATGTCACAAGGATAAGTAGCTCATTAAATAGCCCGAAACTAAGTTAGGACTTCTCAGACAAAGGTAGTGCAATCAAAGGGTTGGTTCTCTGTTGGATGATACTTAACCTAATATCCACCATTGATTGGGCGTTCGAGTATTGCATCCCATTACGAGCGGATGATGTCCTTGGGTTATCTAGATGATCACTTGAAATCGAAGAATAATCCTGCCCCAATTAAATAATAGGTAATAATAATAAAGCTCAACAAATAAATTAAACACACTTATAAAAATAACTTTTATTGTTAATCATGCTTCTTTTTTGAACTATATTTAGTAGACCAATTTTCCTCAAGATTAAACTTTTTTCCGCCAACTGCAGCAGAAAAAAAAATAGAGGGATAAAGGAATAGTTATTAATTTTCTAAAAATAACAGGGAGGGAGGGGACATTAGCGGGGATCTTAAGGGATGAGACAATGGACGACAGTTGACGTACATTCCCAAAAATGATGCACAAAATTACCCCTTCTGTACATAAAAATGGGTGGTTGAAACATTTGAACTAATTGACGCTACAAATCAAAATTCACTTAAGTCCCCAAAGTTGTTAATCTAACGAATGAGATTACGTTATTATAAAACTTTGGGGACTTGTGTACGTAATGAAAAGCCCATTGTCCCCTCTTTCTCTGGGACATTTGGACTAAGAATTACACTGGTTCTATAACCGCGTTATCTTATTCGTTGGCTCAAAAACTTTGAAAACTTTTATTTAATTTTAACTGGTTGGCAGTGTCTAAACTTTTCAACAAATTGTTTCAATCTAGACAAAAAAAGAAGTCATTTCGCAAACAGATATTTGCGGAAAATTGGAATTCTTTGTAATAAGTGATTGCAATTTATCTTAAAGGTCATTAAGGCCATAATCCCTTCATGTGCGTAACGAGCTTCTTTAAAGCGAAGCTTTTCTATAATTTGTCTTTCATACATGAAAATGATTAAACTTTTTATAATTTTGTGTATAAATATATTGCAATTTGATAATAAAAAAACACAAGCCATTTTCAATTTAGCCAATTTGGGCTCTGCTTAAAAAAGAAAAAACAGAATTAAACCATCCAAGGCGCATCCAAAAATTGAACTGTAGAGACAACCCATGGCCGCTTAGACTTACTAAATAGCTTCGAACCATTCTCTTACAAGTGCAACGTAATTATTTGGTTCTTATGTTTTGAAAACTTTAAGCTTTAAATATAAAGTCTTACTAATTAGATATAAAAAAAAAAACTAGAAACTCTCAGAACGATAATTAATTAACGACTTTTAAAAAAATATTTTTAGCTCCGTTATTTTTGATGTTGCATATTATATCCTTGTTTAAAGTGTAGATTGCCAAAAGGAAAACTATGCTTTTAAAGAAAAGACTTTTCTTGCCTTAGAAAAGGAATTTGTGTTCATATATTTTTATGTTCCATTCTTAAATTCAAACATTTTCTATAAACTATTTTAACGAATTTATTAGTGAATAATTGTTAATCTGAATAGAGAAAAAATTAATAGATTGAATCGAAAGCTTAATTTTTGTGTTATGTCATATACTTTGGTATTATCTTTTTGATTCTCAGGATTTTTAGTAACAGTTATCATTTATTTAAGAAAGTTATATTGTATATTATATCATTAGCTTAATTTATTTCATTACAAATATGTTTTTTTTCTACGCTGTAGCTTCTCATACTTCCAGGAAAGGTTTATAATTAATTTGGAAGAGGGTATAACTACCCTCCAAAGACAAATCTTCCCTAAAAAAAGGCCACTACCGAATATTTTTCTTTTTAAATCTAAAATTCGTCGCTTCTTAAAATTGTTTGATAACAAAAACGTCCATAAAAAAGCTTGATGATAAAAATATAATAAACTTTACAGTACCAGATTGTCAAAAGATTACATTCAAAAAAATAATTACATGGCTTCTTAAGACATTGTAACAGCTGTTTAACAACAAACTTAAGAGCTGGATTATATTGAAATTATACTGTTATATTATTAAATTAATATCTCCAGAACTCACTTTTTAAAAAGAGGTGTTAATTAGGCGCTTTGTAAAAAGGCTGAAAAGAGAATTAAGATTCTTTGTTAAGAGCTAACATTAACTTCAACGCTACTGACTTTAGTCAAGGTTTATCTACACGGGAGGGAGGGGACATTGGACTGTTTATTACACTTATAACCAAAATTTTATAATAATGTTTTCTTATTCGTAGGCTTAAAAACTTTGAGGACTTTTATTGAATTTTGATTGGTTGGTTCAGTGTCCAATCGTTCAGTCACTAATTGTTATCAACATGGAATGGAAACTACATTAATTTATCGGTCATTGTCTTATCCCTTTAGATTCCTGGTTTATCTTTTCTTCTTTTCTATTCTTATGTTTTTTTTAGTAGCAAAGCTAATCTATACTCTAAATGTCGTCCCTCCTTCCGTTACCCTACGGAATGGGGTAGCATGATTTTCTCCGCTCCTATTCAAGATAGACGACTGAAACTTTGCGTCAACATTCCCATCGGACAGCAGTTCAGCAGCATTGGGCCACTTTTGTCTTTTTTTTGGTGTTTGTGTTCGATTTTAAAATTTTGTTGTTATTAAACATTGATCTACCTAATTATTGATTCCAGGGTCAAATTTGAAGAAAAAAATTTCTATCTATTACTATTTATCTAACACAGGCATATCTATAGATAATGGCCAATAAATTGATGTACAACATCCCAAACAATGATACACTAAATTAATCCATCTGTAGATTACAATTAGAGGTTAAATCGTTTTGACACTCAACTTAATAAACCAACCAATTGAAATAAAATAAAAGTTCCAAAAGCCAACGAATTATTTTATTTTAAAACTTCGGGGACTAGTGTAATAAACAGCCCAATGAACCCTCCATATATCAACATATCTATCCATTCATTTGTTTATATATACAATATCTAACTTTTCAAAAGTAACCCAGTAAGTCAAGAAGAAAGCATTGCTATTAATTTTCTGCTTATTTTGGCAAAGAACAATATCGTAGTGTTTGTTTAATGTAGTAAATTTTTTTGCTTTGATTTGTTTATTTTCTTATGCTGAATAACATTTTTTGCATATTTATATGATTTAGTCCATTAAACTGACTTTGCTAATATATTTCTACAAATATTAGGCAACTTGCCGGAGATACGGAAAGTGTCATGGGTGACGTCATAGAAATACGTCTAGAATAGGGATGCCAGGAGGAGTAGGAAAGGAAACCTCTAAAAAAGAGATGTATTTAGACTTATTTTTATGACGTCACACATGACACTTTCCGTATATCCGGCACGTTGCATGTTAGTACTACGAGGTTATATGAATATCCGCTGAATTAATACGATTTTTGGCGGATTTCTGAGGAAACCAAGAAAAATATCTTGGTCAAAAAATTGTGTCCAGGATAAAAAAATAAGAAAGGAACCTGTTTTTTGTTTGGAGAGAGAGTTCTGAATTTTTATATTTTTTGTGAAAAAAAAAGGATGACAACATTCATGTTAGGTAATCTTGCCTTTTTATAATAAGTAACGACATTGAGAAAGATTTTAGATTTTAATACAGTCTTAAGCTAATTATTTATATTTTGTATTATGGAAGTTTTTTTGAATTCATCTACATGATAAGGACTAAAAAACTTGGTAAATAAACTAAAATAATATTTAAGAATATCAACACAAAATAAAACATTTTGTGTTTGAATGTTTAAATTTGTTGAGCCAACAAATAAGAAAATGTTATATAACTCTAGGGACTAGTGTAATAAACAATGTCCCTTCCCTCCTTGCTATTACTAAAATGGTAGGTTAACAAAATTTGTCATTAATACTTTTGACTGAGAATAACACGTTATAGAAAAGCTACGCTACGTGAAGAAAAAAAAACCTATTAACAAATGATCATTATGGTTTTTGTTAGCTAGTACAACTAGTGCAGTTTTTAAATCCACGTCTTGGAATCACAATCAAAAAAAAAGTTTATATCCGATGGATAAAAACTAGTTCTCATCCATACTGAAAAATCATGTATTAAAAACAATTTTCCACGAATATAAAAAAAATCATAAATTACCATTTTTATTGTTAGCCACTTCAACCCCTCGTGAAATGCGGGAAAGTTTCATGCGTGACGTCATAAAAACGTTCTATTATCCATCTCTTTTTTAGGGTTTCCTTTCCCACTTCTCCTCTCAACCTTCCATTTTAGACGTATTTCATGACGTCACACATGAAACTTTCCAGCGATTCTTGACTCGTTAAGAGACTTATATAAAGCTTTTATAAAAAGCATATTTTGGTCAAGTTTTAAGACGTAACAAATTAACCATAATTTTTAAGAATTCTTTTATAAATTTATATAACCTAAATAGCTTCACAAAAATAATATTAAGCATACCGTAATATGTAACTAACAAAATGCAAAGTAAAATAATATTTAAAATGAAATAAGATATAATTGTTTTTGCATAACAGGCTTAAGCTAAAACAAATATGACAACATCCATAAGTAGTGAAGCTTATAGATGAAAATATTAATATTAAACGGAATGACGGATAGGCATTGTGAGATATAGAGAGTTTTTCTGGTCAGGGTTAAACGGACAAACAACGGTATAAAAATATCTTTTCGTTGCCCAGGGAAGGAGAGGACATTCGGCTGTTTATTACACAAGTCTCCAAAGTTTTATAATACCGTTTTCTTATTCTTTGGTTTAACAACTTTGGGGATTTTTGTGAATTTTGATTAGTTGGTTTATTAAGTAGAGTCTCCAGACGATTCAACCTCTAATTGTAATCTACAACAGGGGTGATTTTGTGTATAATCATTGAGAATTTGCATTAATTTATCGGCCATTGTCTTATCCCTTTAAATCGCTAGGAAATAGTCACAACACAATTAAAACATTTGTTTCAAATAGTAGCCGAGATGATACAGTTTCTGACATACAGCCGGACTTTTTAAATCGTAGAGTTGCTTTGCTACAAAAATATGAACAGTTGCAGAAAAATGTTTGCTTTACATGCTTCGAAAACTTAAATATCCGAATGCAGCGAAAGATCACTGTAACAGCTAAAAGAATTGATTATTATAGAGAATATTTACTACAAAATATCTTATTGTCTCAGATGATATTTAGAATTGCACTAAATGCAATTATGAAGATTATAAAGATTATAAAGAAAACTAAAACAACTGGTTTTTAGTGGCGTAGCTACTTTATAAATTGAATATGTGTGTTAGTTTTGAAATGAAAATTTTTGTACACATATTCATTTACATTTTATACCTATAACTTTTATCCCTATATAAATAAAGAAAAATATACCTTAAAATGTTATATTGTTATCAGTGGTTACGCCCCTAGAGGCCCTTAAGGGGACTTTAAGAAGAGGGGGGGGAAGTCAAATCTCAACTTTCATTCAATAGTTATAAGTTTTCCCAGGACCTATGAGAGGCTTCACAGTAAAGAAGAACCATATCGGTTAGGTAGTTGGTTGCAAAATTCGGTACAAACAGACAGACAGATAGACAAACATTTGGGTCCTTTTTTTATAATTATCGCTTTGCTTAATATGGATATAATTGTCCACGTTTTATCACAATTTGTGGTCTAAAATTTTCAAAGTTGTAAACCATTCGAATTTTTTATATCTTCAGCTAGAACTTAGTTTCTTTCATGGATCTAAAGGGATAAGACAATGGCATATAAATTGATGTACATCCCCAAAAGTGTATTACAATAAGTGGTCGAAACATTTTAACACTCAACTTGATCCAATGAGCCAACAAATAAAAAGCCTCCAAAGTTGTCAAGCCAACAAATAAAATTATTTAAATACTTTGGTATTAAATTGGTTGTAGGCTTTTTTTTCCAATAGACGCAAGTTAACCCTACTCATGAGATATATTTGGTTTAATACAAAAAAAACCTTACTACTTTACATGTTGAGATAGATAATTGGATATCCATTTAAATGTAAATCATTTGTTATCAATTTAACTATCTATCTATCTATCTATAATAGCAAACAAACGATGCTAAAAACCTTTTCTTTGTGCAAAAAATGCTTAGTGTGTAAACACACACACACACACACATACACACACACACACTCAGACACACACATACACACTCACACACACACACCACAGAAAGATAAAGATTAGTCGAAGAAAACATTTTAAACAAAGCCCCCTTTAGTGCTTAGTATGTCTCCTCTTTCTTATACAATAAATTATCTATCTAACTATCTTTCTTAAAGCCGTAGATGCTCTATAATTAGGATTTGTAATATTGTAACATTTTCAACCTAATGCAATATTGTGGCATGTTGAAATCGCCCTATTGATTTTGAACATTGCATAATGTTTTCTGTAATGAATTTCATCTCTATTGACACCAAATTTTCTGGGTTCTATAATTTTTTGCTATTGGCTTATTTTTCATTGTTAAAATGATGATTCTTTAGACGACCTAGCATAAGAAAAGCATTTAAAAAATACAACATGGAAAGGGGAGGGGATGGATTAAGTCTATTTTGTGTCTGTTTTTTGCTTTTCTTTATGGATATTGTCATCCTATCTATCTATTTATCAAACCATTACAACAGCAGAAACCCCAAACCAAGAAGTTAAAAGGAACTGCTAACCATTGAACTACCCCATGCCCCACCCCTCTAACTATAAAGCTACCCCCCCCCCATGCCCCACCCTCTAACCATTAAAGAACCCCATGCCCCATCGCACCCCCTCCAAGCCCTGCTTGCCCCATACAAGACCTATTGAACTGATGAAGGAAGATGTCCATCATAACTATTTTCGGTTCGATTCGCCCCATCTCTTTATGCATTCCCCTTTGAACTGGATTTTTCTGGATTATCTATTCCAAAACTTGATAGCGATAAGGTGTTTATACAAGTGCGCCAATGTTTTTTTTTATAAAATTGTTAAAAAATGACATCTGTTTGGTTTTCCTTTGCAATTAAGCTTTTTTTAGGTACAGGGAAGGTTTTTAACTATTTTGGGAGAGCGTATCTCTACCCTCCCAATTTTAAATCACACCCCCAATTTTTTTTCTGAATATTTCTTATTAAAACTCAGTTAAAAAGTAGAAGGGCGGTTGACTTATCCCCCTCCCACCTTAAAAACACCTAGAGGCTTCTTGGGGGGCGTCCGTTGCCCCTAGTCTTTCTTAAAATAAAAGCTATGTCTTGCATTTTTTTCAATTAGGTGTTTGATCACGAATTTCATATGGTAAAAATATTTTTCTTTTTTAATTGTTATCCTAATAAGATAAAAGTTATGCTTGAAAATTGTTTTAATAGCTATTATTATATGTTGCATTTTTAGATAAACGTGAGAATTGCGTTCAGAATTGCGTCAGAATTTGCGTCATTTGCGTCATTTCAATTTTCAGATTTTTATTACCCGTCATCATTGAACTATACGACGGTAATATTGTCGTACAATATAACCAAAATTATAATTTAGCTTGTTTTAAATAAAATAAACATTCTTAAGAACGAAATCACATTAAATCGAAATTTTTTTCTCTCGATTAGAGACTCCTACGTAACATTGCAAAGTATCGTAGAATATTGATAGAGACTCCTTCGAAACATTGCAAGGTATAGTATTATTTTTTTAAAACCAAACATTTTAAGTGCCACTAGAGGCCTCTAGGGGCGTAGCCGTTAGTACATAAAAAAGTAACAGGATGTCTTTATGTCTTTGTATCTCAATAACCGCTAAACCGATATAGTTCTCCTTTACAGTGAATCTGTTTTTGGGTTCAGGATAGGTTTATAACTTATTCAGGGGAAGGTACCTCCAACCACCTAAATTAAACACCCTGTAACCCCCCTACCTTACCTCTTCCTTCTATAAAGTGTCCCTAGAGGCCTCTAGAGGCATAGCCGCCGCTGATGTAAATATATTGCTTATTTTTGCAGTTTTGATTCAACATATACCAATACGATCTTAGTACAGCGAACTTCCAAAACACACACACACACACTCACACATATGCTTTACAGAGGTAAATAACGTAAGGCTTTTGCACAAGCAAGGGATGTGTGTGTAAGTGTGTGTATGTGTATGTGTGTGTGTGTGTGCAATGGTGGTAAAAAAGGGCTCTCTAAAATGTTCTCCAAAAAATCTGGTTTCATCTCAGTAAAGTCACATCATATATCGTATGTCATTAAATGTGTGTATTAACAAAATCTTTTAAAATTATACAATTTGTGTTATGTTAAGTTTTTCCCCATTCTATAAATTTTTTCTAGTTTGTTATTCGCAGAAAATTATCTATAATACGATGCAATACATGGTAATTCGGTTTAGCTAGGAACCGGTTCTAAAACAGCAGATATTAATCGACCTTAAAGCCATAAAGGAATGACTTAATAATTGTAGAAACAAAAAAGACCACAGATTTCAAAACTTCGCCCCTAGTCTCCAGAGAAGATTAAGAAAAGTAAGGAAAATAGCTTAAAACCACTACAGGACTTCTTTTTAAAAAATTTCTGGAAAAGTACAACCTCTACGGATCAGCAATTCCTAAGATCCTAATCTTCAGAGAACAAAACTTACTACTTTATATAGGATTAAAAACCTATCTTCATAATAGCTTGACATACGTCAGAAAAAAAAGTAACTTTTTCTAGAGCTTTAATAATTTGTGCTATTCTTTTTTATACTTTGATTACATCTTTAATTGGAAATATGATAACAATAATGTATTAGAAAATCACCTTAAAAGCAAGCTTTTCTATACTTAGGGTATGTTCATACGTCCTCAACAGACAGCTCTGTTTGTTAATATTGGGTATGCTAGAATTGTTCAATCGATTTCAAGTCATTTATTCTAGGGACAATTGCAACTTGGCAGAGTGGTGGTTTCCTCTCCCATAATAGATTTAAACCTTCCCAGGACTCATGAGAACCTACATTGTAAAGGAGAATCATATCAGTTCAGCAGAATTACAGAGTTCCTTCGATACACTTAGACATCCTGTTACTTTTATATAATACTATTTTTTATTTCTTTTACAATGTAAAAGCGCTGTCTCTATTTATTCATAATGATATATTTCGCTTTTAAGGATGTTTTCATCCTTGTTTTCTTGTACTTTTCCTGTATTCATGGTTCTCTAAATTATCTTTTTTCGTCCATCTACGTAAACATTATAACATCAATTAGTCCTCTGTATTTATGCCAATTAACCTCTGGAATCTTAAGGGATAAGGGAATGGACGATAAATATTGTTTGAATATATTTAAATTATTAGTGTGAAAGTTAAAACACTGTCACTGCGGGACGTTGCCGTTCCTGCAACTGGCATAAATACAGTGGATGTATTTTTGTCAAAATTGTTTGTCTAGATGTAAATTCGACAGTAATTTGCCATATATCGTAGGTACCCTGACAAATATACATCTAACACAGGCATTTAAACATCCAAAATTGTCAATTATACATCTATTTCTTGCCAACTTCACATCTAAATATTTTTATTTGTAATAAATACATCTTGTACATTTTTATCAATAATAAACAATAGTAAACTGTATAGTAGATATTAATACTACAAGAATATACAATGTTAAATGTTTAAAATCACTGCTAGTTTGAGCCAACTAATAAAGCAAAAATAAAAGTTCCCAAACTTAACTTTTGAGCGAATTTATTAAAGAACATGTTAATAAAACTTGTCGTTTTTTTATTGCTTTGCCACTAATGTACAAAATCATTGTTGTTGGTTACAGAGAGGAAGGGGGCATTGGGCTGTTTAACACACTATTCCCTAAAGCTTTATAAAAACGGTTCCTAATTAGTTGGCTTAACAACTATGGGAACATTTGGTGGATTTTGATCCAAGTGTCCAAACGTTTCAACCACTAAATGTCTTGTAGAGAAAGGTTTGTTATTTGTGGATCTACATTAAATAATCGCCCATTGTCTTATCACTTTAGATCCCTGTGTTGGTTATACTTATGTAAATACTGTCGATAACATATGTATTAATGGTATAATGTTAATGGTTCTACATCATTGTGTAGGGGAAAAAACATTCAGTCAGTAAAAGCACAAAAAATACTAAAAGCCAAATGATGTATGTATCTCTTGTTTATATTTTCATGATGCTCAATGTTTTCTTAACGACTCTAGTTATCTTCTTAGATATGTTTATATTTATATTTTAAAATATTTTTATTAATCTATTTCCAGTATGGCTTAATAATATCCGCTGGATTAGAACCTGTTCTCAGCCGTATTGAAAAATTATGTATAGAATCGCATTACAGATAATTTTCTACGAATAAAAAAAACATAAAGTTAAAACCAGTTTTGTTAGACCAGACATTCGGCCTCTCAAATCTGACTAAACTTGTTTTAATCTTTAACATTCACGGAAAGCTGTTTATAATACGACGATGGGATAAATAACTATTATTATTTTGATTTTGATTTTTTGTTAGGATCTACATATATGAAAAAATAGAAGAAAGAAAGAATAGCTGAAATTGTCAGTGAAGATTCCTGTGACAAATGCGTCCTTAGTTTATACGTTGTTTTGTCCGTCTGTCTGTCAGTTATGATTCAAAAGACATTAACCTTTTTTTAAGGTTCCGTGATTTTCTTTGAGTTTTGTATATTTTCTCTCTATCTTTTTTTTTGTTATTACCAATCAACATCTGATATATAACTTACTTTATCCGTTTGTCCATTCTAAAATGTTTTAGTGCTTTGCTACTTAAGGATGTTGTCATCCTTGTTTATATATTTCCCAGTGGCTGCAACCCTAGCATCTAGGGGCTCTATATTTAAATGGTTAAGAAAGGGCAGAAAAATAGCCTAAACCATACCAAGACTTATTCAGAATAATGATATAGCCGAAACCATATGTAAGAAGCCTCACTATAAAGGAGAACCATATAGGTTTAGCGATTAGTGAAATCCTTTTCTACAGACTAATAAAGCTATATGATAGGATATATGTATACATATTTCTTTCGTATATATAAATGTTATATTTTAAGTATATATTATTACATCATATACATTATACATACATGCATACATGTATTTTAAGAGAAAAGTTTCTTAAAGTTTAAAAACTTTTTTTATTTATATATTTTTTAACAATTCAACATTTTTCCATAATTTAATATATGAAAAATCAGATTAAATGTGAGTAAAAAAGCAGCCTAATTTTGCCCAAGTCAGCACAATTTTGAGACACAGAGAAAAAAAACAAAGTTCTCACCAGAAACAGAAACCGTTACAAGAACAGTCTGCAGAATATTCACTATAAGCAGGCAGTAGGGCCATTGCCGTTTCCGCCGCCGCCGTTCACATCTAACTTTTTGCTGCGGCGGCTGACTCGTCGCCGTTATAGCATATGTGGGGGTGACGGGGTGGATTGAATCCCCCCCAACAGCACCCCCATTTTTCTTCAACACCATTTTCACTCCCCATGGAGATTTATATGTATATTATTTTTCATCACTCTAATATGTATAAACTAATTTTTTGTGTGTTATATATAGAAATATAATGATTTTTTTAATATCACAAACACACAAAAAGGCTCACATGAGTGTAAATTTAAAGTAATAACAATTGGGTTGGTTGCCTGCACTGCTGAAATGGTCTCCACCAACTAGTGTGAGTGAGAGAGGGCGCCCTTATACACACTTATACTAGTCCCCATAGTCTTCAAGTATTGGTTGTGTCACACTAAAATTGCAGCCCTATCCAAGCAGCAAGTCAAATGTTCTATGAGTTGCGGAACCAGGCAGAGATATCTCTTTTTCTCTCTCTCTACAACCCTAACCATCTCTATCTTCCTATCTCTCTCTCTCTTTCTTTCTCTCTTTCTCTCTTTCTCTCTCTCTCTCTCTTTCTCTCTCTCTCTCTCTCTCTCTTCCTCTCTCGAAGTAAGAGCGATACAGGGATCTAGGAGTAGGATAATGAATAATAATTAATAATTCCCACATATAGCTTATTTTTATAATTATATTTTTGTTAGTTTATAACCATTTTGGGATGTTTATTGTATAGAGTGTGGAAATTTTAAATGCCATTGCCCACTCACCCCCTGGTATTATGTATATATAAACTGAGTTAAGTCAAAACTGCCTCCTTTATCCCCCCCACTTCCCTTTACTCTACCACACTATAGGAAAATTGCATAGTCTTTAATTTAAAACAGGTGCAACATAAAATTATATACAAATCAATCAAGAGAATTTTTTATTTTATATTTCATTTACCTATATCCTAATAATAAAATTTGAAAATAACATGTTTCATAATAAAAGATATTTTATTAAAATCTTTTTTTAGCAACTTTTACAATAATAATTATTAAAAGTAATGAAAAAATCTTTTGAAAATTTCAAAATATTCAAATTTTTTGAATTCATTTTTTTTTTTTGCTAAAAAAACAAACATTGTAAGATGAATGATATCAAATTTTCAAGAAAAACTACCACAGTTTTACTTCTACAATACAATCAAAAAATATATTAAAAATGTATTAATTTAAAATATACTTATATAAACTAATATCCTAATATAATAACAAAACAGTAAACATCACTTTTTTTACTTTGTTCATTGTTTCATCTAATTGTAAAAATTTTCATTATTAGTTTAATATCAAAAGGTCTACAAATATTTTACTGTGTCTCTTCTATCTTCCTCCCTCCCCTCTTTTCTTGAAACCATAGTGGGAGGTAGTAGAGTGGGAGGTTTGAGGGGTGGCTTGGGGGCTGGTTTTTGCTAACTCTCAGTCACAATTCTCTGACTGCCTATTTCAAGCAGGTATTCAGGCATTTAGGGACAGATAGTAAGGAGATAAATATAATGAGATGACTAGACAGGGGTATAAGGATAAAAAAGTAATTTCAGTAGGTATTTAGGGATTTATGGACAATGGATCTACAATAGATAGATAGAAAATAAACAATTGACTTTTAGATAGATGGACAGATTTTGGGACAAACAGATAAATACAAAACTTATTATTGATCTTAAAAAAGATTGATCTACAGGAATAAAAGGATAGAGCAATTAAGTTTTTATTATCTCTCAGTCACAATTCTCTGACTGCCTATTTCAAGCAGGTATTCACGCATTTAGGGACAGATAGTAAGGTGATAAATATAATGAGATGAATAGACAGGGGTATAAGGATAAAAAAGTAATATCAGTAGGTATTCAGGGATTTATGGACAATGGATCTACAATAGATAGATAGAAAACAAACAATTGACTTTTAGATAGATGGACAGATTTTGGGACAAACAGATATCTACAAAAGATAGATAGAAAACTTATTATTGATCTTAAAAAGATTGATCTACAGGAATAAAAGGATAGAGAAAGTAGGTTTTTAATATTTCTCAGTCAGAATCTTGACTGCCTATTTAAAGCAGGTATTCAGGCATTTAGGGACAGATAGTTTGGTTAGATGGATAAAGATATCAATCATTGCGAGATAGATAAACAATGATATAAGAATAACGGCAATTTTATTTTGTATTTGGATTTTAAGCAATTTTTTAACCCTCCTCTATCCCATCGAATATAGAACCCCTAGATGCTAGGTATAAAGCCGCTAGTGGATATAAGATAAGTTTTTGCTAAATCTCAGTAATAATTTCAAGATAGATTTATACAAATAAAATATAACCAGGGATTTAGAAGAGATATGAAAAATTATACTAAATCAGGGATATAGAGATAGAGAGGAACTTAATATTCCTTATCTATTTTTAAAAGCGAAGCTTTTCTATAATTAGGGTCGGTCCGTCCGTCCGTCCGTCACGGTCACATTTTTTCGTTAATTTAGACATGTTAGAATTGTCCTATCGATTTCAAATGGTTGCATGGTGATTCCTTTAGTAATTAGGTACGATTTAGAAAGCGTAGCAACTCTATAATCATTACCAAAATGTCCGTACGTCCATTTTAAACATGTTGATTTTTTTACTTTTTTTTAATAGCTTTTTCGTTAATTTAGGCATGTTTGAATTGTCCTATCGATTTCAAATTTTGCATGGTGATTCATGTAATAGTTAGGTACGAGTTAGAAAGCGTAGCAACTCTATAATCATTACCAGAATGTCCGTACGTTCATTTTAAACATGTTGATTTTTTTTACATTTTTAACAACAAATTTGCATGTGACCTAATTATCCGATTGGTCTGATTTTTTGGTATACTTATTCCTGGGACAACAAAGCACAATATTATAAGCGAAGCAACTCTATAATCAAGTCCTAAAAATGTAAGTATGTCCATAATCATTATCCTGTATCAAGCAGTTTTTCAACAAATTTACTTACAATTTTGCTTTGACTCTTATACATTTGCATTCTGATTATTCAGTTCTGACACAATATAAGTGTTAATGTCCGTTTGTCCTAACGTTTCAGTGCTTCGCTTTTATGGATGTTGCCATCCTTGTTCTATATATTTATATTGTCTAATTGTGCCTATACATAGAACCATAACAAATATATCCGTCTTCATATCTTTTCTTGGTATTTTTATAATTCAGCACAAATTTATGTATAGCTAAATATCCACCTGGCTATTGTTAGACTATTCGTACAGTCAACAGTTAGATCATCAATGCATTGCATAACCTTTGTTTATAAGTTCTTACTGTGTATGGTATATAGTGCCATTGTAATGTTTATGACTACTGTTTTCGGGACCAGGCATTACCCCCTTTCGTTTTATGTTCTTGCAATCAAACAAAGATATAAAGAATCGATCATTTTGGTGTATAAAATGTATAATTTTGAATGATAAATAATTGATTACCTAAAAAATTAATTTCAATTAATGGTGAAGAATTGTTTTTGTGTTATTTTCGATACCTACATTCATGGATTGCTTGATATCTAGACATATAGGGATTATGAAACTTTTTTTCTATCCTCCTGAAAGTAAGAACCACCCAACAGACTATAATATAGAGTATTACCAAAATCTGAGAGGTAGTGCAGAATAGTAGTCTACTTGTCAATTAATAAACCAAATCTTTAACGTGGCTAACTCTAAAATGTTTGTTCCTCTGGCTGCAGAGTTAAAACTCCCTACTGTGTTCTTTTTTACGTCATGAATAATATAGAAATATACTGCAGCATTAGTTAATTTTTAATATTGTAAAGAAAACCATTAGAAGGTATATAACAATATCAATAACCTAACCAAAATAAATATACATATAAACAAGGATGACAACACCCATAAGTAGCAAAGCTCTGAAATGATAGGACAAACTAACAGTAACACTTGTAGAGTGTTAGAACCGAATAAGCAAAACATAAATCTATAAGTCGAAACAAAATTGTACGAAATTAGTAGCTAAACTGCTTGAATACCAGATACTGATTTAGGGCATATTTACATTTTTAGAACTTGATTATAGAGATTTTTCGCTTATAACATTGTACCTTGTTGTATAAGGAATCAGTATGCCGAACATAATATAAGTATATCACATAAAAAGGTTTAAATCAACATGTTAAAAATGGACGTACGAACATTCTGCTTGATTATAGATTTGCTACGTTTCCTAAATCTTAAGTACTGTTATAGGAATCTTCATGCAAAGTTTGAAATCGATAGGACTTTTTTACTTTACTGAAAATTGAAAGAGAGGTTTCGAAGGTATCTTAATGGATAAGACAATTGCCGATTTACATCTCCAATGATATTTGTAAAAATTAACCCTTCTGTAGATTTCAAAAAGTTGTTGAAACGTTTGGGCACTCAATTTAATGTACCAAACAATTAAAATTGAATAAAAGACCCCAAAGATGTTAAGCCAACTATTGTTTTTCATAACTTCAAACCTTAGTTTATAGGACAATTGTCTGTGTCTGTAATTACAAGGGAGGGAGGGAACGTTGGACTGGAAATTAATCTTGTCTCCAAAGTTTTGTACTTATGATTTCTCATTCGTTGGATTTTATTAAATATTCAGTGTCCAATCTTTTAAATAGATAATTTTTAACTTCAGATAGGATAGTTTTGTTTAACAACATTGGAAATGTATATCAATTTATCTATAATACAAAAAAAGAATTATGTCTGTCCTTCCCTTAAGATCTTGGTAAACAATGAACTGATTGGATTCTACTCTTCAGGGAATATTCCTACTGGTCCTGTGGTGGTTTTAGGTTAATTTCTTTGGGAGTGGGACACCCCAGCCCCCCCTCCAATTTTTTAAAGAATTTTTGCGCATATATTTTGCGAATTCGCAATTTATTTGCGTAAATTTGCGACCAAATCGCAATTTTTTCGGCTGGGTAGGTATTAGAAGAAATAATAATTCCCATACTAACATCATTTTTTTAGGCACGTACCTGATGTTTTTTTTAATTACCTCTTGGGGCACAGCCCCTAGAAGCCAGAGGCGAAGCCGCTAGAAATCCATAATCTTATCCCCTAATGTCCCTGATTATTATGAAACAATAGGCAATAAATGATAAATAGGAAGAGTAGATAGCACTAATGATATCTTCAACTAGAATAATCATCTTCATGAGCAGCGCAGCACAAATTAAAACATTTTCCGGTATCGCTTCGAAACCGATTAATATCCGCTGGATTATAACCGGTTCTCAGCCATACTGAAAAATATCCCTTTTTCTACGAATATAGAATGTAAAATCGAAAGATTTAAACCAGTTTTTAACCAATGTAATCAGCATTTCGAGGGTAAACGAAACTGGCATTAATCTTATAATTGTACATTTTTATATATGCGGAAAGCTCTTTATGATACGATGCGATTTATGAATCGAACCTTCATTTTTATTTCAGATTTTTCTCTTTGAAGGATGGTGGTCCTCTCCCCCGAAATAGTTTTAAACCTTCCCATGAAAAGCTTTACTGTAAAGAAGAACGATATAGGGTTAGCGGTTAGCGAGATCCTTCGGTACACACATTCTGTTACTTTTATAAAAGGATGTACGGACGGGCAAACCTACGTTATAAAGTAGCTACGCTACTAACAAGGATCATTGAATTCATAGCTTGCGCAGCTGAGCATGACTAATAAGATAAAATTCAGAGTAATCAAATCTAAGATCAGAAAGTTATTGTCGATTAAACATTTAGGGAGGGATTAATTGACTTTAAATTAATCTTTCCCCTTATACGTTTTATTGCTATTAGAATTGTCCTATTGGTTTCAAACTTTCAACTGTATAATGTTATTATCTATTTTTGGAACAATCATTCCTAAAACAAAATGTACAATTATATAAGCGAAGCATGTCTATAGTCAAAGTCCTAAAATGTAAGTGTTTTCTTTAAAAAGTTAAGTATTCATTTTCGTTTGTTCTATCGTTTCAATTGCTATGCTTTACTTTTATTGATGTTGTCATCCTAGTTTATATAAACCTTCTGAAAAAGATCTAGTAACTTATAGAGAAGCTACTCTCCTTATTTTAAACAAAAGCTTTTTATTCTTCATGGTTATTATACAATAATTAAAGGTTAAAATAAAATGCATAAGTTAAATAATCTTTTTTTTAAGCGAAGCTTTTCTATAATTAGGTTCGATCCGTCCGTTCGTCCGTAACAAACAATTATAATTTTTCGTTAATTGAAACATGTTAGAATTGTCCTATCGATTTCAAACTTTGCATGATGATTCCTGTAACAATTAGATACGATTTTGGAAGAGTAACAACTATATTATCCATTAAGTCATGAAAATGTAATGTGTACCCTAAACAGCATCCTGTAGCATAAAGTTTTCCATCAAATTTACTTACAATTTTGTTTAGAATTATTCTTTATTATTCTGCATATTCAGATCTGACACTCTACAAGTTTTGGTGTTCGTTTGTCCTACCATTTCATTGCTTCGCTTTTTAGATGTTGTCATCCTTGTTTTATATAAGACTATACATACATACAGAACATTTATTTGGCTGTTCTGTTTCTTGGTTGGCCTTTTAACAAGTCCTTAGCAAGGACAACCAAGCTTTGGTTTTGGGTGTGTGTGAAAATCTGGATGGGGGTGGGGCAAAGTTGCGCGCAAAGGATCTCACTAACCTCTAAACCGATATGGTTCTCATTTACAGGGTAGTCGTATAGAAAGTAGTAAAATTGTTTTGTAAGTTAAGATTCAGTCTACCAATACTGATTGGGTTCTTCATGATCGAAAAACTGTAGATTCTTTTAGGCTTTTATATATTTAATAAGCAGAGCCTCGAGATATGATGCTTGTGGCGCAGCCACTGCAAAATAATTAAGTCTAAACTAACTTAATGTTAAGGAAAGCCTAGTACTTGTCTAGTTACGGGCTACAATCAAATGTGAAGCAACTAAGCTAAAGGCGAAGCAATAGAATAAAGGTGCATGTGGATTAATATTTTATGCATATTTAATGGTATTCTGCACCGCTATAAAATAACTAGAGTTGGCTCGATATAACTATCTCACTATTGGCTAGTTTTCTATAAGTACATATCTATTTATCTATTTAAATTTTCCTCCCTCGCCATTACTATCGTAAATATTTAATATTTTAAATGATTTTAAAAAAATTTCTTCAATTATATTTTTTATTTACATTACCATCACCAAAGGGTTAATATGATTAAAATTTTAGTTTTAATATTTGAACACTACGGAAGTGTCGCAACAATCGAATTCTTTTAAAACAGAGTTTTCTTTGATTTTCAATATTATGAACGTATATTTTTTGTTTAATAAATCAAAATTAAATACGTCAATGTAATTCAAACATCAACATGGATTGAAAAACTTTATTTATTCCATAAACAAATAGAATAAAGGTTTTATCGCTTTGGTCAATGAGAATTTAATGAGGATTATTGGAGCACTATGAGTTTTGAACATTTGTTCCTTGGAAAACTTGAGCTCATTTATAGACATTTAATTCCTATATAGATCTGACATGGATCTTGAAGCAATAGAGCAGGCTGTTTTGTACATGTTAAAAATTGGAAGAATCTATTAAATAAAAGTTATCGCAAATATACTTAGTAAATAATTGCCCAATTAATAGTTTGCCTTATAAATAAACGATCTTATAAATCTATCTATTCCATAATTATTAGAATGGAGTTATCAATTTAATGAAAGAATAACGATGAACAAGAACAATAATGTTCAATATAAGCGGAAAAATTTTAAGATAAACGGCAAATACTCTTTGATTTGAGGACATTTGTTTATAGGTGCCAGTTGTTAATTTTTTGCCAAAACTGTCCTGATACAATTTATGTCATACCTCTGATATAGCAGTAATAGATAAAAGTTTTAATATTTTATAATAATTTTATAAATTTACATACATTCCCAATGATGATACATAAAATTACGTTTTCTGTAGATTACAATTAGTGGTTGAAACGTTTAGACACTTAATAAACTAACAAATCAAAGTTTAATAAAAGTCCCCAAAGTTGGCCAACCAATAAAAAAACTTTATTATAAAACTTTATTATAAAACTTTAGGGACTATTGTAATAAACAGCCCAATGTCCCCTCCCTCCCCGAATAATAATTATTTTTATTTACTTCATTAGAATTATTTAGCAAGAAAAAGAAATTGGTCAACAAAATTACCACATCTATAGATTAAAATCATTGGTGGAAAAGTTAAGGCATTTGAACCAACCAATCAAGATTCAATAAAAGTTTTTATACTAACGAATAAGAGAACGTGTTTTAAAAAAGACTTAAGGGACCAAAAAATTTTTTAATGCAATGACCTCTTCCTCCCTGGCAAAGATGAAGGAAGGGAATAAGATTGCTTTCAATATGTTCTTTAGTGTGGCCCAAATGAAGGTCTAAATCGCTTTTCAATGTGCGTTAAGTAAAAATAGGTTATGCATTGTTTGTAGATTTTAGCCCTATAATAGATTCTAAGAAAAAATCTATCGCTATCTCGTCAAATGCATTTTTATTTTCATTCTTTCTTCCCCAATTAATATAGCCCTACACCAAGATATAAAGCAAAACATCAAATTTTCTGTCTGTTTGTTTACAAACATTGAAATAAAATATTAAAATCACCAGGAATAAACATATGAAGAAAGAAAGTATTAAATTTATTTATGTACAATTACAATAATTTGGGAAAGCTAATTCATACAGCAAAATCATTGAAGAAAAATAATTAAAGATATGCCTTACTCTTTATTCCTGGTTTGATAATAAACAATCAAATTATTTTTTGCAATATTAATTTTTTTATTAGTATCCTTTTTTTTTAAAGTTGGATAAGAGAATAAGTGTTTTACATATTTTTTTACCTTCATTTAATTTTTTATTTAAATAAATTGTCTCTTTATTGGCGACAATGTCTGTTGAGCCATGAAATTTATTAAAAACTCTTTTTCCTATTTTATGTCTTTAAAATGTAGATTTTTTAGAGTTTTTCATCATTTCTCTTCTCATAAGACTAATAACTACTGTTTTAGTTCAATTTCTTACACAAATTATCATTTTAAATAAAACAATGTTTTTAGACGTTTTTTGGAATTATTCGGCAGGAATGGCGGTTCTGTCTACTTTTTATGATTGCTTTATATTTGAACTCTTGTTACATTATTTTAGGTTGGCAGTTCTTTACTTATTTCTTGTTAAAATCATGAAAATATGAAGTTTTTGATAAAAAGCTTAAGATTGAAATTTCGAGATCAATTTTCATAGTAGAGAGGTCTAGTTTTCACTAAAAGGTCTACTTTTGAGCCGGTAACAACTTCAAGGTAGCCGCAAATTAATATGGTAAAGATTTAAAAATTCATGTTTTTTTGGGCCAGTCTAATGTTCTTACATTAAAACTAATTTTCATCTAATTCCAATTGTAATTGTAGCGTTGCGGCGTGAATATTGCAACGAAACGGGTGGCAGAACGAGTGCGAATTTTAGAGTAGCTCCATTAGTACTGATAAAGATAGCGGCTCATAAAGCTGCTTTACTCCCAAAGTATAAAAAAAAAACAATAGGTTTATAGTATTTATTTATTTATTTTAACCAATAACTGAATGACATGATAACATAATCACATATTCTATAACCCCCCCCCCCCCCTCCACCAACTCCAAAAAAAATATTTTAAAATCTATGTAATTTATCCCCATAGTAAAAAGGAAGTAGATTCCAGAAAAGGTTATTTTGTTTGATGAAATGTCGTATTAAGTGTCTAGTCCAAGACTTAAACTAAAGGAATCATCAAAAGAAAACGAAGTAGCGGGTTTTTTCGTATTTTCACAGTGCCTTTTTTTCTAATTTTAACCCTGCGGGGCCAATTATTAACATTTACCTAACGTAACATAAAATATCCTATCAAAAGCTACTGAGGAAATACGACGAAACCAGCTACTTTTGTTTTCTTTCCATGATCCAGCAAAAAAGCACTTTTTTGCTAAATTCTCTAGTTGCCCCCCAAAATATTGTTATGGATTAGCAATTTTTTTTATCGAACTTTCACAACTTTGTACAAACTGCTCAAAAACATGCAAAATTGTGAACCACCTCATTTGCCCTAAATATTATTCAAAATGCTTGTTTCATGATTTTCCTACGAAACAACAAATATTGCGGAAAGCTAATTTTAAAAAAATTGTGGATCATGGAAAGAAAACGAAGTAGCGGTTTTATTCTTACTTTCACAATAGCTTTTTTACTTTACTGAATACGTAATGAGAGGTTTTGTAGGTTTAAGAAATGGACTTGGGATAATTAGAAGTAAAAAATCTAGCAGTGTTTTTTGAGTATTTTGGTCACCTCATAATCATAGTTTCTCTTTTCTTCAAGTAATCAAATGTTTCACTTTATTTAAAACTAGGGGCTCTGCATTTGAAGTGAAAAGGTTGCTAGAAAAATTGCTTAAAACCATCCCAAAATTTTAGTCTGAAATAGAAGTGCCTAAACCCATCACAGGACCTATGTGAAGCTTACTTAAAGTTGAGAATCCAGTTGCATCACTAATTATTGAGATCTTAGGCTTCTGATAAAAAAAAACTCGGACTACTTTACATAAAAGTATTATTTTTGTTTGTTTCACAAAATTTATTTCTAGATTTTGCTTCAAGATTTAAAACTACAAAACCTATTAACTTTTAGTTTTCGTCACTATGAAGAAATATCTTTAAAATGTCAGTTAGTAATAGTATGATACATTGGCATAGAGTAAATATAATAAGAGATGGATATTTTAATAATTTTAAGATTTCCATTTCTTAGAGTATAATTAGTTGTAGTGCCCTTAGAAGCTAGGGGCTCTGTATTCAAAGAGGTTTAAAAGAGCAGAAAAATAGCTTAAAACTATACCTAGGCTTAATTATAGAAATATAGTAGCATAAAACCATCTAGGACCTATAAGAAGCTTCACTGTAATGGAGAAGCATGTCAGTTCAATGATTTGTTTGTTTGTATGATAATGTTAACCCCTGAATTAATTGAGTTCTCCACTTTAGTAATCTTTATATAGGTTCAAGAATGGTTTCGGGCAATTTTATTTTCCCACTAACCCTTTTAGTTTTCAAGGGATGTATCCGCTATTATTTTTAAAATCAATGTATTTGATTAAATTTACATATATCTATAATACAAAGTAGAACGATGTCTGTCCGTCTGTCTGTCTGTCTGTCCGTCCGTCCCTTAAGATCTCGGTAACCACTGACCCGATCGGATTCTACTCTTCAGGGAATATACCTACTGGAGCTGTAGTGTTTTAAGGCTATTTTCTTTATTTTCTTGGGGGGTGGGACACCCCCAACCCCCAAAAAAATAAAAAATCCCCTCCCCCCTTTTTTTATATTTTTTTTAGGGGATTTCCTTGTTTATCATAAAATACATGGTTATTCTTTGGTGATGGTTATATATTTAATCTGTGTGTAATATATACAGGGTGCGCCACATAAAACCGGACTTTTTTAAACGGTCATAGCGTCAAAACTACTTGACCAATCAGGACGTTTGACCCCACTATAAAAAGCTTAGGTAATGACCTTTAAGCACAAAAAAATCTTTGGACGAAGATGGGCTCGTACTCCGAGCTGGCCGCGCTTATGTTCAACAAGGCAGATTCGAAATGCGCTGGTGATATAATCTGGATTCTCGACTAGAGCCCACTAAATCAGACCTCAGCCCATCTGTAGGTGAGGTAGAGTTATGCAACTTGCTGGGTATACTGTTAGATACATAAGTAAGACACTAGAGCTCTCTATCTAAAATGGCTTGGCTGTAGTACTCCAACAAAATGAAATGTGACAGATTTAGAGATGTCAAAAACGTCAAAAATCGTGTAAAGTCGTGAAAATTTCTCGGTTCTCGACGTTAAAGACCCATATGGAACTTAAAAACTCATTTTAGACTATGGATTGTGCTGACAACCCTAGCTGAATCTTCATGCCATTTCCAAAAAGGTATAGAACGTCGTTCCAGGGATAAGGGATGGGAAACGTAAGAAAAAATTATTCCAGGCCTATTTTCCAACTAGGCCTAAAAAACTAGTTTCGGGATGACGCAGTAGTTAGATTTGAAAAATATGAACAATGATGAAATAGCTATTATATGAATGCAAAGAAAAAAAGTATAGAATAGAATTCAGGTAGTTGATTCCACCTAAAATAAAATATAATAAAAACTTTTCAAAGAACCAATATGTTAGTGGGTTTAAGTAGAATCCCGTTAAGATGGTCATTACTTCGCCACCCCCCCCCCCCCATTTAAAAAAAAGTTTTTTTTTGAGATGGTTAAATCTGATTTATTTTCAAACATTTTAAGGGGGGATCTACTTCACCCCAAAATTTGTATATAGAAATAAACACCGCTTTAGCCCCCCAGCTTTAATAAATAAATTAAGTAGAATTGAATAAGTACATGGCTAACATTCTATCAACTAATTGTTCCATAGCATACATATAAATTAAGAATTAAAAAAAAAAAAATTTACGTTAAAAATTAACAGAAAAGTTTAATTAAGTGTGCAATAATTTTTACCAAAATTAATGAAAATTTTTTTTAACAAAACACAGTACACTTTTTATTTACATATTGAACTAGTTTTGTATTTGTAATCATTTAGGTGGGTTATCAATTCCACATGAAATATAACTTTTAAATTGTCTAAAGACATGAGTTTTTCACATTGTTGAAGTATAAAATGTTGAATCCTACGCAGTCTTCAAAAAACGATCTCTCTGTTTATGTTTTGCTATATGGACATTTATTAATGTGTAGATTTAATAATAAGTTGATGTGATTGAACATCATATATATTGTAGTCATTCTGATAGCAGAAAATTTCCATTGTTTTCATTCTAATAGCAGAAATTTATGTTTGCTTGAATTAATTTAGCCAATTAGGAACTGGGGGAAGCGTTGGTTATTAATTAATTGGTTAATGCTAAAAGCAAGTTTCAGGCTATTGGATATTAGCCTACAGCCAATAATGAACTGGCGAAAATGAGTTGATTTTATAGGCAAAAAAGAAAAGTTGCCCCATCACTTTAAAAAGGAGGCTGAGACCTAATTTTCAGTCAGGTTTCCCATCCCTTATCCCTGCGTCGTTCTAGCTCAATTGTGGTCCAAATAAAGGCCTCCGTGTCAAAGGGTAGCTTGAAAGTTGGGTGAATTTGGATCCTGCGGTTACTCACAATCCTAAGGAAATGTGGCCTCCCAGCAGCCCGATCCTAATTCAATTGACTTTTGGGCCTGGAGCTACTTTGAAGCATGCACCAATAGACGTGCTCATACCACAAAGACCTCCCTTATTGCCACTATCAAGGAGAACTTTGCCAGCTTGGACAGGTACATTTTGACCTGGGACTGCCTGCGGTTGAGGAGGCGGGTAGAGGCGGTGATTAATGCTGGAGGCGATTTTATTCAATGATCTAATAGTCATATACCTAGTTTGCTTGCCAGTTTTTAAAATTTAATAAAATCTTTAAAATTGACAATTTTATGTTCATTTGTTTACAATTTAGAAAAAGTCCGGTTTTATGTGGCGCACCCTGTAATGTAATGTATTATATTGTTTATGAGCTGCTCTTCACATATTTACTCTGTGTATATTATATTTTGTATTGTACAATATTCTTTATGATAAACTCTTTATATAATTACTCTATGAAACATACATATATTTTGTATTGTATAATATTGTTTATGTTCTACTCTTTATACATTTAATCTATGAAACATTGTATTGTATAATGTTGTTAATGCATAACAAGCCAAAAGTATTTCTTTAAAACAAGTAAAATTTATATTTTTTTAAACTAGACTTTTTCATAAAATAAGAGTGGCAATATACATAATAAGGAAAGCACAAACACGTGTGAAAGGATAGACATATGGACAAAGTCATTTTAAGAAAATATGTTTAGTTATAATAAATAAATAAATATTTAGAAATAAAATACCCAAACAAATACCAAAATTTCAGATTATTGTTTTGCCTTTTACTTATTATTTTTGAGATTGTAAGAACAGTTTATATATTATTACTTGGATCTTACACCAGAATTTCATGTTCTACTATAAGTTAAACTCGCAGCGGGCTGAAATAACGATACCCCTCTTTACCCTATCTCCTCATATCGTACTGGATGAATGAACTGACCAATAGCCGAGTTCCATGTTAGCAACCTAAATTGACCAAAAATATCCCGCTGTCATAATATCCACTTATATATTCTACATCCATTGTAAGAACACTAAAAATCCATCTAGCACACTGCATTACTGACATATATCAGAAAGAGAAAGGGGACAATGGGCTGTTTATTACACTAGTCCCCAAAGTTTTATTAACAACTTTGTGGACTTTAATTGAATTTTTAATGCATATTTCATTCAGTTGAGTGTCCAAACGTTGCAACCACTAATTTTAATCAACAGTATGGGTAATAAAGTGATTGGTGATGTAAATCAATTTATCGGTCATTGTCTTATCCCTTTATATTCTGAAAATATATAATAATGGTTCTAAAACTGCAGAGATAAAAAGTAATACTGCAGAATATCTGGTAAAAGCAGCACATAACATTAGGAAACAGCATAATTATTTTTTGAGACCCTAAGAACAATCAAAATGATAAACTTTTGAAATTATAGTCATAAAAAATTGTCTTTTATTGTATGAATATCAGCGATCTAAAGGAATAAGACAATGCACATCCCCAATGGTGATGCACAAAATTAAACCTTCTGTAACTTTCATTAAGTGGTAGAAACGTATTGACACTCAACAAAAACGAGCCTACCAATCAAAATTCAATAAAAGTCCCCCAAGATTGTCAAATTTTCTCAATTTTGCCTTTCATAATGATTTTTGTTCTTGTTTTTCTGACAAGTTTTCTAGATGAGGTGATCTTTCGTTTAGAAAATAGGATAAAACCTACATGCATAAGACGGATCTTGGACAAAGTAGCTTCGGACAAAGTAGCTTCGGACAAAGTAGCTTCGGACAAAGTAGCTTCAGGACAAAGAAGCTTCCGGACAAAGTAGCTTTAGGACATTTACTTAAGAAAAGTAGCTTCTAATATTAATAAAGGTTGTGGCCGCAGCGCTCGGCCCCCTGGCCTGCCTAGCCGCGGGCGCTCGGCTCCCTAGCCTATAACCTAACCTAACCTAACCTATGTTAGCCTCAGAACATTTATTTAAGAAAAATATCATCAACTGATAATACATAGGTGGTTTAGAATTTCGTGGATTTTGCAAAAAGTGGTTGATAGATTTTTACAATTTTTAATATTGTTTTTATAAGTTTTAATAATGTTTTTACAATTTTTTGGTTAGGTTAGGTTAGGTTATAGGCTAGGGAGCCGAGCGCCCGCGGCTAGGCAGGCCAGGGGGCCGAGCGCTGCGACCATGGCCTTTATTAACAGTGGAGGCTACTTTTCTTAGGAAGCTACTTTGTCCGGAAGCTACTTTGTCCTGAAGCTACTTTGTCCGGAAGCTACTTTGTCCTGAAGCTACTTTGTCCGAAGCTACTTTGTCCGAAGCTACTTTGTCCAAGATCCGCATAAGACCAATTGAAGGACGTCCAAGTTTTTCTACTGAAGGGGGGGTGAAATTAGGGGTTTCAAAGTTTAGAGGGGAGTAAGCTAATGAATTTCTATTTTTTTATGGGGATAAAATGAGGGTTTTCAAAGTTTGAGGGGGATAAACAAAACACCCCATTACTCTCCCCTCCCTAGGAAATATATGGACCAATCTATAGCTTAATTTTAAAAATTATAAAAACAATTGTATATTTAAGAAAAACAGAAACACACACAAACAAACATCCTATTGCTTAATTTATTCAGACACAGATAATTTATTGAATAATAATATTAAATGATTTTGGTTACAAAATAATTCCACCTAAAACCAAACGCCTGTTTTAAAAACGCACGATTTATGTATGTTTGCTAGTGTTTTTGCATAACAGTTGAAATATACACATTTATTTTGCAGAGAGAGAGAGGGGCCAATAGGCTGTTTATTAAACTAGTCCCCAAGTTTTATAATCACGTTTTCTTATTTGTTGGTTCAATAACTAATTGTAATCTACAGAAAGGGTAATTTTGTGTAACATAGCTTGGTATGTTCATCAATTTATTGACCATTGTCTAATCCCTTTAGATCCCTGAAATTTTTTCTTGCTGACTCTTTTAAATATAATTTTAAATGTATACAGAAGCAATTTTTGCAAGGATGGTTGATAATATCGTTTTAAAGATAAGCCGTTGATATGTACCTATTTTAAGCAATATTTATATGAATACATAGCGTTTTTAACGTCTTTGTTTATGACGCAGTGAGACTTAGATTCGAAACCATGCTTTTCTGAGGTATCATCTTACTCTAAAATTGCTGGATAATATGATTTTAGCTTTTTCTTACTTTTTTTTGCCGCAATGTATGGAGATATGTGAATGTTGAAAACAATTTGAGAATAAACATTTATGTTTTGGGTGGCGGAAATGTTTTGCTATGAATATTAATATTTATATCTGTTGAATTCAGGGGCAATTGTAGAATAAAACAGGGAGGGAGGGGACATTGCGCTGTTTATTACACTAGTCACCAATATTTTATAAGAACGTGTTCTTGTTCATTGGATTAATAACTTTAGGGACTTTAATGAATTTTGATTGGTTGGTTTAAGTTGAGTGTTCAAACGTTTCAACCACTAATTGTAATCTACAAGAGGAATGATTTGCTGTATAATCATTGGGGATGTACATCAATTTATTGGCCATCGTCTTATCCCTTTAAATCCCTGCGAATAAAATAAGGGATGCTAATACCCAAACAGCGAGGCTTTAGTTTATAATCAGTAACATTTAAAATAAGATGGAGGTGGTTGCAATGCATACATATGGTTTTGATGGAGGTGGTTGCTGACATAATTAATGTGGCCAATAGCATGTATATGATTTTGATGAAGATGGTTGCAGACATTAATAATTTGGCCAATAGCATGTATATGGTTTTGATGGAGGTGGTTGCAGACATTATCAATGAGGCCAGTAGCATGTATATGGTTTTGTTGGAGGTGGTTGCAGACATTATTAATGTGGCCAATAGCGTGTATATGGTTTTGTTGGAGGTTGTTGCAGACATTATTAATGTGGCCAATAGCGTGTATATGGTTTTGTTGGAGGTTGTTGCAGGCATTATTAATGTGGCCAATAGCATGTATATGGTTTTGATGGAGGTGGTTGCAGACATTATCAATGAGGCCAGTAGCATGTATATGGTTTTGATGGAGGTGGTTGCAGACATTATTAATGTGGCCCATAGCATGTATATGGTTTTGTTGGAGGTTGTTGCAGGCATTATTAATGTGGCCAATAGCATGTATATAGTCTTGATGGAGGTGGTTGCAGACATTATTAATGTGGCCCATAGCATGTATATGGTTTTGTTGGAGGTGGTTGCAGACATTATTAATGTGGCCAATAGCGTGTATATGGTTTTGTTGGAGGTTGTTGCAGGCATTATTAATGTGGCCAATAGCATGTATATGGTTTTGAAGGAGGTGGTTGCAGACATTATTGATATGTCCAATAGCATGTATATGGTTTTGATGGAGGTGGTTGCAGACATTAATAATGTGGCCAATGGCATGTGTATGGTCTTGATGGAGGTGGTTGCAGACATTATTAATGTGGCCACTAGCGTGTAAAGGGTTTTGATGGAGGTGGTTGCAGACATTATCAATGTGACTAGAAGCATGTATATGGTTTTGATGGATGTAGTTGCAGACATCATTAATGTGGCCAATAGCATGTTTATGGTCTTCATGGAGGTGGTTGCAGAAATTATTAATGTGGCCAATAGCATGTATATGGTTTTAATGGAGGTGGTTGCAGACACTATTAATGTGGCCAATAGCATGTATATGGTTTTGATGGAGGTGGTTTCAGGCATCTATTGATGGCCTCACAACCTGGAGGGGACCAGTTCATTACTGCCTGATAGTAAAGGAAAATATGATCATTAGAGCTCCACAGACGCGCGTTAGCTGCGACTAAGCCTAAAATTTAAACACATTTGAGTGCTTTTAATTTTTTGTTAAAAAGTGAGAATGACATATTTGGGTCTGGTTTATACTTCCATCTGATGTTTTAAGTTGTAAAAGATTGATTATTCTGAGCAAGAGGTTTGTAAAAACTAATAATCATATTTTCCTGATCACACATTTCCAGGACAGGTTTTCCAGGTACAAGTTCAGATCTAAATAAATTTAAATATTCAGGGATTGGCAGATTTTAAGCAAAGAATGGTAGATGCGCTGGAAAGTGTCATGTGTGACGTCATAAAAATACGTCTAAAAAGGAGGGATGAGAGAAGTTGGAAAGGAAACCCCCAAAAAAGAGAATGATAATATAAGTATTTGTATGACGTCACACGTGACAATTTCCCGCGCTTCAGAAGGATAAATAAATATTTTATGATTAACATATATTTGGCAACTTTTTCATCATTTCTATTGATGCATCAAGACCAAATTATAAGGTTCCTGTTTCGACAAAATAACTTTAAATGCAGTTAGCTACCAAACGTTTGGCGATTGGCAGCACATTCTCTCTCTTCACACCAATAGAACCGGATGTATAAGGTTTTAAAGAAATTTGGAATAACCAATAACTAAAAATGTACAGGAAGTGTACAGCGCACAAAAACGCTCTAAACGGTTTTTGGTATAGTTTTGGTATGATTTAAGAAATTCAATAAGAGACAATTGGCTGTTATTACATTAGTCCCAAAGTTTTATAATAATTAGAAAGGTTTGGTGAATAAATCATTTTGGAACTAATAACTAATTTTTCTCAGGTTTTGTTTTAATGGATCTAAGGATTTTGATTTCATTTGTTCTTTCTACTATAATTCTTTCAACTATAATGAAAGAAGGTTTGGTATAATCTTACAGTTGGATGCACCACTAATTAGTTTTGACTATCAATATTTCTAAAGTAAAGTTTTTAAATATTCAAGTTTTTAAGTCATATTTTGCTGAAAACCATTACATTTTTTTCTGACAGGAAAACGAGATATTTAATCTAATTTCTGTCAAGAATGAGTGGGTTAAATTTAGCAGTATTTTGTTTCTTTTTCTGTTTATATCACACTTAGTATTTTTTTTATGATCGATTGCTAGGAAAATAGTTTTAAATAGAGTTTATTTATTTTAAAGAACCAATGATTTGATTAAAATAAATTTAAAACTTACTTGTGCTTTGAAGCAGTGTCTTCTAGTAACTGGATATTAGCTCTATATTCCTAAAAATTATTATAATATGAATTAGTAAAATGCTAAATGTTTAAAGCATTATTAAAAGTAAGAAAAAGGGAAATCCTGGTAAGAGAAACAGAGTAAAAATCACGAAACCTCTCTAGATTAAGAAAAAAATTTATGTAAAAAGAAACTGTTTTTTTACCTTATATTTGTTGGGAATAGGATATTTTTCTCCGGGATCTCTGTACAGGTTGTACATCAATGGAGGCTCCTAAATATTAATATTTTCTAGGATATATATAAAGGTTGTATATTAATGTAGACTTCTAAACATTAATATTTTCTAGGATATATATAAAGGTTGTACATCAATGTAGGCTTCTAAACATTAATATTTTCTAGGATATATATAAAGGTTGTACATCAATGTATGATCCTAAATATTAATATGTTTTAGGATATATATAAAGGTTGTACATCAATGTAGGCTCCTAAATATTAATATTTTCTAGGATATATAAAAAGGTTGTACATCAAGGGGGGCTCCTAAATATTAATATTTTCTAGGATATATATAAAGGTTGTACATCAATGTAGGCTCCTAAATATTAATATTTTCTAGGATATATATAAAGGTTGTACATCAATGTAGGCTCCTATTGTTGTCTTTAGCGGTTAGGGGGTTGCTGTTTTTAAAGGTGAAATGAGGCTTGCCGGCCGAGATATAAATTATTCTTGTTTTTGTAAAATAAATAACTAATCTAAACCTGTTTTTGAATATGAGTAGTTGTTATATTCGGCATGTAAACTCCTGGACAAAAATCAATTCCCTAAAAACAAGTTAAAATTTAGCTCTCTAGTTTTAAAGCATAGCCTCTAGGGGCATTTAAGAACCAATCAATTTTTTCAGAGGCTTTTTCTCTTTGAAGGTAATTACCCTCCCCCCACATTGAATTATTTAGTTTTGAAACATAGCCTCTAGGGGTACTTGATTGAGAAAGAGTGGTGAATATGTCGACCCTCCACTTATAGTTTTAGGAGAATTTTTCATGGGCTTTTTAATGAAGGTATACTTTCCTAAATAGTTATAAACCTTTCTCAGACTTATATGAAACTTCACCATAACTTCAGCGGTTAGCAAGACCTTACCCGTGCCCTTACACGTAGTGAATCCAGTCGTTATCGGGGCCGGGAGGTTCGAATCTCGGCCCGATGCCGCGTCATAACTAAGATGTTAAAAATGTTTCTTCTGCTTCTATGTCATGTGTGCGACATAAATAGTTAGGACTTCTCAGACAAAGGTCGTGCAATTAAAGGGTTGGTTGTCTGTTGGATGTTACTTAACCTAATATCCACCAGTGGGCGTTAGAGTATTGCTTCCCATTACAAGCAGATGATGCCCTTGGGTTCTCTAGATGATCACTTGAACTTGGGAGAATCTTGCCCAAAATAGATAACAGCAAGACCTTAAACTGCAGACACACAGATAAACATCCTGTTACTTTTAAATAAGGATTGACCTTATCTAATTCATATGGAGGAGTAGTCCAGGTGTACCAATGAACCTAAAAAGTTTAAACATTATATTAAAAAAACACTTTTCCGAATTTCATTCTTCTGATAACCTAAATTTTTACTTTAGGGGTCTAGAAATACATGTACAAAATTTCTCTACTGGCTTACTTAGCGCCAGGCCTCTAAAAAATCAACATATAATTTTGACAACAGATTTTTGGAATTCATATGTTTAAGTTATAATTTGCATAAGAGCGAAAAATGAGATAGATAGATGATTGTACATTTTTTTGTAATTCGTAGACAACTGGATAAAAAACGATGCTATACATAATATTAAGGTATGGCTAAGAACCGGTTCTAATCTCCGAAGCGATCTGGAATAGGGTATTACCTTGTAAGCCCCCAGCCTCATAGCATAAAGTAGATTTCCTCTGTAGTAAAATACTGGATGGTCTTCTAGCTTGGAATTATTTTTCAGAATTGGTAAAATAGATCGTCCATCAAGTACTAAATATAAACAGATAATGATTACAAATAGAGCAGGTTACAAATTGAATACAAATAATGTTAGATAGTTCGCTTATGCCCTATTACATATTACCTAATTGGAGCAGGATTCTCCTTCGAGCTTAATAACCCAAGTGCATCATCCGCTTGTAATGCGATGCAATACTCTATTTCCCTAAGTAACATAAAAACAACCCTTTGATTGCACGACCTTTGTCTGAACAGTAAGTGCAGTCAATATTCTCTAAAATGGCTATAACATTTGGAATGATAGTGCAGCTATTACCTTTTATGATACAAATAAGGATTTTAATTGCCAATTATCTGAAATGTTTATATCCTTCAGCTAAAATTTTTTTTTTAATTTTATAACTCTGCCAACCCTAAATCTTCATGCGGTTTTTAATATCTTTGTTATGATTCAATCCACGCATATAACGATTCCTTTAATCTTTTTCCAGGTCCCATAACTGTGCTGCTAGACCTTTATTTTTTAAAAATCGGTTCAGAAATAAGGATTTTAGAAGCTATAATATTAGAATATTAGTTGTTTGATCCTTATCCTATTGGGGAGTCTGATGGAGGTCAGGAACAAAGCCTAAAACCAACCCTATGACATTTATAAACCTTCCCTTAAAAGTGTAACCAAATTGGAACAGTATTAGCAAGCTGTTTTCGTTATCGGCCAGCCGGAAATCGGCCGACTTCGGCCGGATTCGGCCTATTAACATAATCTGCCCAAATTTTCTTCATGTTAAGTTTAAAAATATCGTATTCGGCTATTCCTCAGCCAATTTAGTCATCTAAGGTGGCAAAAAAATAGTCCTGGTCGTAATAAATTCAAATCCGTTGACCAATCTAAAATCTGTCCACTGGTTGTCGCGTAACGATGTTTTTAAAGTTGTAGACATGATAATAATTGCATAAAATAGAAGTAAAATTTAAAAATACCGTAGCCGGTTATTCCTTGGCCGATTTAGTCGGCCAAGGTGGCAAAAAAATAGTCCTGGTTGTAATAAATTCAAATCCGTTGACCAATCTAAAATCCGTCCACTGGTTGTTGCGTAATAGTGATTTTAAAGTTGTAGACATGATAATAATTGCATAAAATAGAAGTAAAATTTAAAAATACCGTAGCCGGTTATTCCTTGGCCGATTTAGTCGGCCAAGGTGGCAAAAAAATAGTCCTGGTCGTAATAAATTCAAATCTGTTAACCAATCTAAAATCCGTCCACTGGTTGTCGCGTAACGATGTTTTTAAAGTTGTAGACATGATAATAATTGCATAAAATAGAAGTAAAATTTAAAAATACCGTAGCCGGTTATTCCTTGGCCGATTTAGTCGGCCAAGGTGGCAAAAAAATAGTCCTGGTTGTAATAAATTCAAATCCGTTGACCAATCTAAAATCCGTCCACTGGTTGTCACGTAACGATGATTTTAAAGTTGTTATAAATGCTGCGTATATTATAAATATAATAATGTCGTCTTCGAAATGAAAATTTTACTCTAAGAAAATTTTTGAACTACAAATGTGATTTAGATGGACCTTTTACCATAAAATTACTTTTTCATAAACTAATTATTATTTAACTACCTTTTTTAAAGTAGCTGCAACCATTTTCCACCCAAAAAAAATTATTGACTGCACTTACTGAACAGTCTTAACTGTGCATGGTAATGAGTTGCGCTGTTTATGGGCTAAGACATTCCCCCTGCTCTGACTATTAATGTCGCGCACCTGACATAAAAGTTGTAAGAACCATTTTTAACACATCTTAAGTTGTGACGCGGCAGAGATTCGAACCTATCACCTCCCCTATGATCAGATACGCTACATTTTAAGCCACAGTCGCGGGTTCGCTTAAGCCCTACTTCAAAGGATAACAAAAAAAAACTATAAACACATTATCAATATTTCTAGCTTTGACTGTATTTGATAAATATATATTTGTGCTTTACCACAAAATGCCTTGTTAAACGCTAAAAGCCCCCCCACCTCCCTCGAAATAAAGTAAAAATAAATGGAAGAGGAAAAGTTTTTTAGCCATTAATTTGCTGTTTGACTTAGCAATTTAAAAGAACTAACGCCAAAAATAAAAGGGATATCATTGCTCAATTTCTTTAAAAGCACCTAAATATCCTAATTGTTTACCTATAGAACTTGGCAGGTTATAGCCAACCATGTGAGCAATAGTTTGGAGCAGGTCCATGTGGCTACCAGCCTCGGATGATACCCCCCTGTATGGAAATACATTAACAATTATCTATCTCACCGTATTATAAACAGCTTTCCGCGGATACAAAACTGTACAATTATAAGATTAAAACCAGTTTTGTTATCCCCGAATGCCGAAGACACTAGCTAACAAAACTGGTTTTAATATTATGATTGTAAAGTTTTATATTGATAGAAAACTAGGTACAATATGATATGATACATGTTTTTCCATTATGATTTGAATCAGTTCTAATCCAGCAGATATTACTCGTTTTCAAAGTCATACTGCAATTAATGGCATAGCCACTTTGATTGTACGAAAAAATGATACATTTATTTGATGTGGAAATGACTAAAATTATTAATGGGAGCATTTAAAATTTATTTTAAAAGTCAGCTTTGTTCTAATATACCAATGGTCAAAAATCGATCTTATTGGTTATGGTCAAGTGGCTTACCTATAATTCTTAAATTCTCATTGGTTTGTCTGTAATAACTTATCTTTTGTTAAGGGAAAGAGTTAAACCTACTTTACTGTATGGATATAAATTTAAAAAACTTTGTATTTTGACATAAGTATTCTTGTTTTATTTAAAATTTATTAAAATTAAAACCAAGAATAAAAACATCTACAAGTAACGAAGCACAAAAATAATCCAGAGCTGATTGATACAGGGAACCAATACCAAAATTATCAGTCATATACCTTAAAAAGCAAACCCCATTGTATTTATGGTGAATTATAGAATAGTTTCGCTACTTATAAGGTGGCTGTGTTTAGTGTCCTAGCAAAATGGGGATAGATGTCACTGCCTTTGGCCTACCTATTCTATTGACGTCAGGAAATACCATATACCCCATCTCTTTTCTAGGGATTTCTTTCCCCCTTCCCTTTCTCTTTCCCTCTACTATGATGTCAATAGAATAGGTAGTACAAAAGGGGTGACATCTATCCCCATTTCCCTACGGCACTAAACACAGTTACCTAAGAGGTTTTACCTTGGACCTCCATGAGCCCACCAGGAAATGGTTGGTACTCTAAATCCACCCTGAAAAATACAAGGATTACTAGGACAATTGGGTCTAATAATAAGGGAACTGTCGGTATGTAGTCATCATATCCCCCCCCCCCCTTCACACACCTCCCATCTCAAGTGTCCCTAGAGGCCTTTATGGGCGTATCCGCTAGTCAGATCTACTGACTACATCATTTTATTATTAAGTTTTTTTTAGTTTGAACATAACTAGCTCATTAAATCAAGAAAGCACCTTCCAGCAGTGATTTTAAATATCTTTTTTTGTGAATATACTAGGGTTATGTTTGATATTGTTATACCGACTAAAAAAATTAAGTTTCATCATGGTTTCTATTAATAAAACTTTGAAATGTTACGCATTTCTTTTAAAAATATATTTATATATTTAAATATAAACATAACCCTAGAATATTCACCAAAAAAAAAACATATAGAATCACTGCTGGAAGGTGCTAAAAATCACATGCTCGTGCTTAGTCTGTATCGCTTTTTAATTCCCTGCCTCTCTTATCCACTTATGCGGGCGGTTTCCCTCAAAGTCCCGCAGGGTTCAGGCATAAATAAAAGTAAACTCCTCCCCCCCGCTCCTAATTTGTCGATAGATTTTAAAAATAAGATCTTGGGTTTCTGAGCTCGTTGGGCACTTTGAGAGAAAGTCCAAATGTTCATTTTAAAACATAATTTACCGATGTTGTAATCCAAAAAATTTAATTTAGTCTGAAAAATTAATATGAAGTACAAGTAAATTTTATTAGTATCGTTTTTTTTTCACCTCAAATGTAGTTTGTTTCCCACAGAGTAAAGGTCCATTTGAACCAGCAAGGTCCTAAAGAATTCATATTTAACCCTACTCCGGGGGGCGTCCAGATAGATATTTTTATGAGAGTGTGCTTAAAACGCTCCCTCTCCCATCTATCTCAGAAACTATATGAGATATCAAGACACAAATAAAAAGCAAAGTTGTTGATTTCTAAAATTCAGAAAGATTGAAATCAGTTTTACCGCCGTGGCACCGTTATTTACCGTTAAAACGGAATAGAGTTAATCTTTACAGTGACATATGTATCATTTTATAGACATACTAGCGGCTTAACTCCTATCCTCTAGGTTCTTTGCCCCAAGAGTAATATAGTGGGTTTGATTTTTTGAGAATAAAAAAATAATATTAAAAACTTCTTATCCCCTGAAAAAAATTTTTTGTGGGTAGGTTGGTCCAACAAAATGGTCTAAAACCACCACAGGACCAGTTGGTATAATCCCTGAAGCGTAGAACCCAATTGGTTCAGCGGTTAGCGAGATTTTAAGCTTCATTCAGACCGACAGACAGACATCGTTCTATTAAAACAAGCCGCGCAATTTGAATTTTAAAAATCGACGCATTTTTTTTGCTCACCGTTTATTGAAAGGATCTAGGCATAGACGTCCAAGGGGGGGGGGGGTAATGGAGCGATTACCCCCCATAAACGAATTTGGGGGTGCCATAGGCACCCCCAAAATTTTTTTCATTTTACCCCCCCCCCCCCATTTAAAATTCACCCCTACCTTGGGGGTGCCGTAGGCACCCCCAACCATTTAGAAGGGGGTATTTACCCCCCCCAAGCAATTTTAAGGGGGGGTAAATACCCCCCCCAAAATAAAAATCTCTATAAAAAAAAATTTTTGAGCGCTCCGCGCGCATTTTTTATACAAAACTTTTCAAAAAATTTAAATTCCCCCCCAAAAAAATTTACCCCGGGGGTAAATTTTGGGGGAGATAAACAAATTTTACCCCTGCCAACAGATTTCAGGGGGGGTAATTACCCCCCCCCAAGCAAATTTTACCCCCGGGGTAAAAATTTTGGGGGGGGTAAAAAAAATTTGCGGCGCGTTTCGCGCGCCATTTTACCCCCCCCCCCCCCCCCCCTTAAAAAAATTTTACCTCCCCAAAATTAAAAGCTTGGACGCCCCTGGATCTAGGACCTAATGATCCGTATTTTAGTAAGTTTTTTAAGATTTCGATAACTACTGAACCGATCGGTTTTATCATTTTAGGTTAGCTTCACTTAGGTTCCAGAATGGTTTTAGGCTCTTTTTTATTTAAGCCAGTGCAGTGGTTGGTTTTAGGCTATTTTCCCCCCATTCTTTAGACCTTTGAATACAGAGCGGCTAGATGCTAGGGGCGAAGCTGCTAGTGTGTTTATTGTTTACCTTAGAAACTAGAGCAGCTCCGTTATCGGAGGTAAAAACAACTAGAGTATCTCTTGACTTATCCTTTTTTGCAGCTCTAAAATTAAACATTATATAATCATTTTCTATGGCATTTGAACCACTTCCTCCCTCTAATATCTCAATTATCAAAAAGAAATTATTAGCCAGAACGAGTAGAATTGATCATTACCAACTAGCCTTAATGTGTACGAATAGAGAGTACGTTGGGATGTTTATGACACTAGTCCCCAAAGTTTTATAATAACGTTTTCATATTCGATGACTCAACAACTTTAAAGACTTTTATTAATTTTAATGCTTGATTCAATTAGTTGAGTCTCCAAACTGTTCAATCATTGATTGTAAGCAAAAGAAGAGTTATTTTGTTTACCATAATAAGAAATATACATCAATTTATCGCCTATTGCTTTATCCCTTTAGACCATTGCTGATATGACTAATTTTAAAACTTTAAGATCAAATTCGCAACAAAAAATCTCACTTTAATATCTGACCAATACCACCGTCTATTTCTCTCACCGCATCTCCATAATATGAATCTCTGAAATTAAATCTTAAATCATATTTTGAAGAAAACAGTAAATTAACTTTCAGGGATGATCATTGGGCTGATATTAAATTAGTTCCCAAAGTTTTATAATAACATTTTCTTTTTCGTTGGCTTAACATCTTTGAGGACTTTCAAATTTTGATCGTTTGGTTCCTTAAATTGAGTTTCCAAATGTTTTAACACAAATTATAATCTACAAAAGTATAATTTTATGTTAATTTTTTCAATGTTAGATTTTAAAAGATGTTTAAGCTTTTTATCTTATTGGTGCGTAAAATGACATGTAAAGCCTATTATTTTTTTGTCCCACCTCCCCCTAAATGGTGTCAAAATTTACCTGATTTATAAGAAACAAGAGCTTTGAACAAGAGAGTCATGTTTAACATTATTACGTAAAATTGGAAGTTGGGTTTTAGTCAAATGCTCTCATTAAGTCAAAGAGTTCTTAATTATAACCAAATATATATATAATAACAGCTGGACTTAATAAGAACGTTTGACCACAACCCAACTTCAAACTTTACAGAAATACGAACACAGTAATAGTGTCTGACTAATTATGACGTAATAAAAAAAATTAGCCAATGAGAGGCCGTAATTGACCAATGGTAAAATTTATAGTGGCCTCTCATTGGCTAATTTATTTTGTTACGTCATAATCAGTCAGACACTATTACTGTGTTCCAGAAATACGCAAAAAATAACCCTCTGTTTTTTAATCTACATAATATTTTTTTTCATCCTTGTGAATGAAAAAATGTCTTATCCTTTAAGATCCCTAGAGTTACCTTATACTAGAATGTAGATATTTCTTAGAAGAATAAGATGGTGCATGTGTTGAATCTGGGGCCCTGGAGTTACCTTATACTAGAATGTAGATAATTTTTGGAAGAATAAGATGGTGCATGTGTTGAATCTGGGGCCCTGGAGTTACCTTATACTAGAATGTAGATATTTCTTAGAAGAATAAGATGGTGCATGAGTTGAATCTGGGGCCCAATATAAGAAATATGGCTCTTCAGTATCTCTAAAATAGCAAAAAAAATAATATGCATACATGAGTAGCACAGAAAAAACCTGGCTGGACAAATAGGAAAGTACGCTAAAAAAAATATACAATCACCAAATCTCTATAAATAATTATACTTTAATTTTTTGTTGAATTAAATCATGTAAATCATGGTTGCTTATACATAGAAAATCCTCCCAAATTTTTCATGAATAGGATCCGAGAATATCATAATCCTCTTAAAATAGAAACATATTTTTGAAGCCCCATAGAAAGAGGGTTTTTAAGATAATAAAGTTTAACACACAAAAAATTACCTATTGATATATTCTAAGGCCTGTTCCACCATTATTTGTGTATAGTTTGATAAACCTAGTCCTCTGTCAATTTTTATATCCTCATAATACCTGAAAATAAACAAAAACAAGGACGACAACATCAATAAGTAGCGAAGCAAATTAAATTAAGGATGGACAAACGGACAAAAGAGTTTTAGAGAATGATAGTAGGCTTAGGGTGGCTGTGGCTGACAGTCGCTTATTCTTCCTGCAAGAGGACAGTTTTCTCAAATTCGCAAGGTCAAATTTGGTTGATTCTTTAGTTTGTCTTAGTTGTTTGAAAAATTTCTATAGCGGCTACTGACCAAAAAAGGATTTTGTTATGGGTGGCTATAGCTGATCAAGCTTAAGGTGGCTGAGGTTGTCTGATTAAATATTTTGGTGACTTTCGCTGAGTAATGAGTGATGAGTAAGCCGCGTGGCTGACGGTTGCGCTTCTGAAGGCTGCGTGGCGGATGTAAGCTTTTGCTTGGTCTTATACTTTAATGTGTTATTATTATCAGGGCGGGAAGGGACATTGGGCAGTTTATAACACGAGTCCCCAAAGTATTATAATAATGGTTTCTTATTAATTGAAATATCAACTTTGGGGACATTTATTCCATATTGATTAATTGTTTAATTCATTAAGTTGGTTGTCCAAGCGTTTTAACCAAAAATTGTAATCTACATAAGGGGTAATTTAGTGTATTATCATTGGTGATGTCATAAATTTTCCGGCCATTGTCTTATTTCTTTAGATCCCTGGTGATTGATACATAATTACTTTACATTGCTTACCTCCCAATTATGAGAGAATTATTGTACACTGGTATATTAGGTCCTTGCCTCCATGTAACATTATACTAAAAAGAAAAACAAGGAGGACAACATCCATAAGTAGCGAAGCAATAAGAAACTAACTATAGACAAACGGACATTGAGTTTTATAGAAGACGATGAAAGTCCCTCAAAAAATCAGCATGTTACGTCATAAAAAAGAGGGATTATCCATCTCTTTTTATGGGTTTTCTTTCCCACACCTCCTCTCCTCATCCACAATTTTTATGCCGTCATTGAGGGACTTTCTTCGTCTTCGTTATATGAATTATTTGTTCAGTGATCAAAAATCAAAATAAAATTTTAGTAATTCAGAAAACCTATCAGATGATTGATATATGTATTATCTACAATGTTTATGTTGTTGTACCATAACTGACAGACCAACCAAAGTTTCAAACAAATTAAATAATGGATGCTCATTGGTATAAGATTTCTTTACAAAAAAATTAGACTTCTATCTTGACTCCCAGGAAAGTCATATTCCCATATAAACACCCCTAAATTTTGTAGTAAATATTTTTTCTCAGTCTTAAAAATCTTCATATTGCTCCATCCTTTATTCCCTTGGGCACATGGGTAGCTATTCTAACAATCAATTCCACAAATAATCACGAAACCTCTAAAAGTAAGGTAGAAGTATATTTTTTTATGTAATTGAAGAGGGGTGGGTAAGAAGGGGGAAGAAAATGGGAAGGGGGTTGTGGGATAATTTTCCTTTAGAATTGTTTGTCAGAATTACATTCCCTTTTCCCTGCTTGGGGAAAAATAATAGTGATAAAAAAAAAAACATTTTCCCCACAGAGAGTTTTAGACTGACTGAAAGACAAAGTTGGTTATAGAGTAGCTACTAATAGTTGTCACGTGTTTCGGTGGATCACCAAAAAGGTCAATCCTTCATCAACATATTAGGTAGACTATTAAGCAAAGTCATAATTTATAATGAAAGGATATTAAAAGGGGTAATAAATTTGCATTTTTTTACCTGAAAATGACAATTAGGTGCTCCAAACCATTCCTGAAACCCATGCTGTAATGGTAGAAACTGTTCCTAAATTAGTATTTTAATTTAAAATTAAATATATTTAGATAAGGATCCATAAAAGCAAATATCTAAAATGATTAGACAAACGAACATTTAAGCTTGTAGGTTGTCATAACTGAATAAGCAAAATATTAATGCATAAGTCAAAACAAAATTGTGAGTAAATGTGTTAGACAATCTTAGTTCTGTAGCTTGATTTCAAAGAATAATTATGAAACCTACCCTGTGTCCTAAATACTATATCCCCACAATCATAGTTCTGTAGCCTGATTTCAAAGAATAATTATGATACCTACCCTGTATCCTAGGTACTATTTACCCACAATCTTAGTTCTGTAGCCTGATTTCAAAGAATAATTATGATACCTACCCTGTGTCCTAGATACTATTTACCAACAATCATAGTTCTGTAGCCTGATTTCAAAGAATAATTATGATACCTACCCTGTGCCCTAGATGCCATTTACCAACAATCTTAGTTCTGTAGCCTGATTTCAAAGAATAATTATGATACCTACCCTTTGTCCTAGATACTATATCCCCACTATCTTAGTTCTGTAGCCTGATTTCAAAGAATAATTATGATACCTACCCTGTGTCCTAGATACTATTTACCAACAATCATAGTTCTGTAGCCTGATTTCAAAGAATAATTATGATACCTACTCTGTGTCCTAGATGCCATTTACTTACAATTTTAGTTCTGTAGCCTGATTTCAAAGAATAATTATGATACCTACCCTGTGTCCTAGATACTATTTACCAACAATCATAGTTCTGTAGCCTGATTTCAAAGAATAATTATGATACCTACCCTGTGTCCTAGATGCCATTTACCCACAATCTTAGTTCTGTAGCCTGATTTCATAGAAAAATATTATCAAGTAGAACAGAAATAAGGATGCCAATATTCACAAGTAGCAAAGCACAAAAAAATTGAATGTTACTAGAGACAAAGTAATTTAAATAGCAGATGTAAAAAGTGATAAATAAAAACTAAATTTATTGGGAAAAATAACGAAACCTTATGAATAAGTTTTTGTATGTTGTAACAATTATATATTTTTGTAGTATTCCTTTATTCATATGTAAAGTAAAGGTTAGGGATATCCTAACTCGTTCTATAGACTAACCTAAGTCATTTAAAGAACATGGCCTATAAACAAACTGACATTCTGGTAAAGCTTTTGCTAGTTTCGTTGCTCCATAGATTTTATGAATTACAATCTAAATAAAACTCTTGGATTGTAAGAGATTAGACAATTGCAATGGACGATAAAATGATATAGATTTACAATGATGATAAACAAATTACTTCTATTGTGTATTTTTATTGCACAAGTTAGTTTAAAACTTAATAAAATTCAGTAAAAGTACCCAAGGTTTTTGTACCAATGAATAAGATAGTTTTCTTATATATTTTTGGGTACCAGTGTAATTTACAGACCAATGTCCCTCTCCCTTTATGATAAAACTAAGCTTCAACATATATATATATATATATATATATATATACATATTACAATAGCTAAAATGATCGTAATTTTGAATGTCGTAGAAGGACTTTAAATAGCAAACAAGTAAAGGTTTGGTGATTTAAAACTATTTTTGATATTTATTTTATAGCTTAACAAAAATTTTTTTTAGTCAGTTATTGTTGTGGACATAATTGTCCTTGTTTAAAATGTGCAATCTATATTTGCAGGAAGGGTAGAGACATTGGACTGAACATTACATTGCATTGGTACCCAAGGTTTTTAAACACGTAATTTGTTGGCGCAAAAACTTGGCTAAGAAACTTTTTAACCAATAATTTAATCTAAATAAGGGTAAATTTTGTTTATCATCATTTGGGATGTATATCAATTTATAATCAACTAGCGGCTTCGCCCCTAGCCTCTAGGGGCTTTGCATCTAGAGGTTTGATCAAACCAATTTTTCGTAATTTAGATTTTTAAAAATAAATCTAAAAAAATATTTTCTTTGGGGGGGGAGGAATTTTTTTTCATGGGGGGTGGGGGTAGTCAACCCCACTATTTTAATTTTAGTTTTAAGAAAAAAAAATTTAGGGGGGGGGTTGGGGGTGTCCCACCCCCCAAGAAAATAGTTATAAACCTTCCCGGGACCTATGAGAAGCTACCCTGTAAAGGAGAACCCGATCGGTTCAGCGGTTAGCGAGATCCTTTGCTACAAACAAACAAACAGACAAACAGACACACAGACATCGTACTACTTTGTATTATAGATTGTTTTATCCTTTAAGATCCTTTATAATTTGATAATCTTTCAAATCCTGATTGTTCAAGTAGTTCTGGTATCAACAGCTCATTGTCTGCTATACCCCCCATAATTTCTTGTGGAGTGTAAGCATTTCTGCCAGGATACGTGTTCTGGTAAAAACCATTTCTAAATAAAACATGGTTGGTAATGTTGTAGTGACCAGACCTAATTCTTGGCTAGCTGCGCTCCCTCTTAATGTATATTCCTTGTTAAACAATATGCCAATGTTGATTATTTATTTATTGTGTAGAAATTAGAGTAAAACACTAGAGAGAGAAAGGGTTAAATAACTGTATCTCCCCATCGCAACCACCTTGTGCAGCAACCTTTGTATTAGGTCATTGAAAATCAACCAATGGTGTCGCTTATATTAACACAGCCAAGTAGCAGAAAATAATTTATAAGCAGACGAAAGAGGTCTTTTAAAAAGGAAGGGGGGTAATTGTCTGCATATACATCTCTACTATAAATCTATTGTAGAGAAATGTAATGATTTCTTTTGAAATTACAAAATAGAATGAATCTGCCTAGTTACCCAACTAAAACCACCCTAATTTGGGTAACTAAGGTATAATTCGCACTCGTTTGGCCTTAGGTTTCTATAGAACTTATTCCACTACACTACAATGTAAGGAAGCGTGCACAAAAGAGGGTGTCCTAATCCCCCCCCCCCCCCCTTGCAAAGTTAAGGTGTTCACCCAATAAACCCCTCTATTAGATTCCCTTAAAAAGGTTATATTTTACCCTAAAACAGCCAAAGGGTTGTGGTGTCCAATTAAAAGAGTCATGCTCCCTTCAAATTTAAGTGGAATGTCAAAAAAATCAAAGGAGGCTTGTTTCACAACCCTTTACAGTCGAGTCCTCTCATTTTTGGTTTACGGGGATGTTAAAATCCTAAATCCAAATCTAGAGCTATCTATTTATCTTTCACAAAAAAATAATAGGACATTAAAACAGAAGAGAGGTGGGCATCCCCCCTCGCCCCCACCCCTTTCATATCTTAGGGTGAACTGACCTTATTGGTAGCCGTCCTGTCAACAGTGAGGCCCTGAATCAATATAATACAAAATTATCAGGAGCCGTGCAGATTCAGTGAATTAATTTTAATTGAAATTGCCTAAGATTTGGATATTTTTGTGTATTTTTGTTCTGCAACCCAACGGAAGTGGATAAAAGGGGGGGGGGAGAGGAAAGTAGATTGTGGGGAAATTTTCGCTTAGAATTGTTTGTCAGAATTGTTCACGCAAATTAATATTCATTTCAGTACAAAATTTTGTCAAGCAAGGTTGGGTGATTTTTAATTGTAAATTACACTGGTAACCAAGCTTTATTTGTTGGCTCAAAAACGTTGGGTATTTTTGAATTGTTGGTTCTAAACTTTTCAACCATAGTTTTATTCTACATGAAAGGTAATTTTGTTTAACATAATTGGGGATTTATAACAATTTATCGTTCCATGTTTTATACGTTTGATCCCTGTATCCATATCTAGAAGCAGCTTATATAGTTCTTATTAAAAATGACTTCCTACAATACAATTAACCAATGTCAATATATATATACTGGCCCCTCATTGGTCATTTGTAATGTATGACGTCATTTTTTATTAGGCATTAGTAGCTGCTTTCCATATTTATTCTTTTATTGAGCAGCTTTTGTTTGTATGATCCTCGATGGTGAACAAATGGCGGCTGATGAATAGAAATCTGAATGGAACAGTCCTTCTGCAGCCATAGCGTCCAAATTTGGTGTCTCTCTATAATGAAATTTGTTTAGAGCATAAAAATGTATACAGAAGATAAAGTATAGAATAAAAAACCCTAAATGTTTCTTGGAAATTTAAAAGAAAGATTGACTTGCGCAGTATTTAATTTAAGTATGACAGTCCTATTAGAAATATACACTTGCCTCTAGAGGCTCTTGGTGCAAAGGGGAGGGGGTTAGGCATCAGCTCTAAACTTTAGATTTTAGTTTTATAATGAAAAAGTAAAAAATTTGTAAGTTGACATTTTTCTAGGGGTAATTTTTGTAGGGAGGATGGAGGTGCTCTCTCCTAAAATATATAAAGAAACTAAACCTATAAAACTTCAGTTAATGAAATCTTACAAATAAAACAGGAAGATTAATAGACATCCTGTAACTTTTATAAAAGGATATATTTTAATTTAACATGAAATTGCTCTTTATTTTATTTTAATAATCGCGAAACCTCTTAATTACAGTAAAAAAAACTATGCCAAATTTATCGGATAAAAGCTGTTTCTTATTAAAAGGATCTTTCAAAAATTTTAGTGGAGGCAATTTAAATGTTGCTGTTGCTGCCTAGTTTTGGAATAGTTATTTTTCGCATAAACAATTTTGCGCTTATATAAAAATGTAGAATTATCAGAATAACACAAGTTTTGTTAGCTTGTTTTTTTTCAGCCTGAGCTAACAAAACTGGTATTTTATTTTAATAGTCGTGGAAAATTGTCTTTAATCACGATGATATGCATAATTTTTTTCTGTATTGGTGAGAACCGGTTCTAATCCACCGTATATTAATCTGTTTCGAGGCGATACTGTAAATATTCTTACTTTGCTGGATTTCCTGTAACTCCAAGATCTCCCCAACCTAGATTTTATAAATTAAAAATATTGGTGGAAAAGTTTATAACGATCAATAAGATATCTATCATATAAAGTAGCTTGGTGTCTATCCGTCTGAAACTTAAGATCTTGGTAACCACTAAACCGATTGGATCCTACTCTTCAGGGAATATACCTATTGGTTCTGCGGTGGTTTTAGGCTATTTTCTTGGGGGGGTTGGGACACCCCCCCCCCCCCAAAAAAAAAGAAATTGTTATTTTTTTCTAATTTAAATGTTTTTTTTATATTTTTTGTACTTTTTTATATTTTTAAATTTTTTTCTTCTTTTTGATTTTTTTTTCTTCTTTGCTTTATCAAATTCAAAAGGATCGTGAAACCTTACTTCTCCTGAAGGGGCGAAGCCTTAAACAGGCTAATGGTAAAGAAATTTTCAAAAACATAAAAAAGAAAAAAAATTCTAAGTTTTTAAAAAATATAAATCAATATAAATGAATATAAAAAGTTATAAAGATCTAAAAAGTAATAAAATACAGAAAATATCTAAAAAATGTTAACAAAATTTTTAAAATTCTCTCCTGAACCTTGACGAAAAAAAGCCCCTAGAGGCTAGGGGCGAAGCCGCTAGTTAACATAATAAAGTACCCAAAGTTTTCAGCTAACAAATAAGACAATGTGTTTATAGATGATAGAAGAATATTTTTATACATTTCAAGTAGAGAAATGTGTTAAGGGTATATTCAACACCCCCTTATCTCCTTCCCCTCAAGAAAAAACACCCCTGGCAAAACCCTGTTCTGTCCAGGGATGGAGGGGACATTGGTCTATTCATTACTCTAGTCCCCAAAGTTATGTAATAGAGTTTTCTTATTCGTTGGCTTTACAACTTTGGGGGCCTTTATTAAATTTTAATTGGTTGGCTTATAAAGTTGAGTGCCCAAACATTTCAACCACTGATTGTAATATATAGAAGGGGTAATTTTGTGTATTGGGGATGTACATAAATTTATTTGCGATTGTCTTATCCCTTTAGATCCCTGGGTTTGTAGGATATATTAGGTTTGTAAAATACCAGGGATCTGAAGGGATAAGACAATGGGCGATAAATTGATGCGCATCCCAAATAATGTTACAAAATTATCCCTTCTGTAGATTAGAATTAGCGGTTGAAATGTTTGGCAACTAAACTTTATGAATCAAAAAATCAAAAATCATTAAAAGTCTTCAAAGTATTTAAAGCTAACGAATAAGAAAACGTCATTGTAAAGTTTCGGGACTAGTGTAATTAACAGCCCATTGTCCCCTTCTTCCCTGTTAAAATACACCCTGTCTATACGGACATTCCTGACGGCCGAACGGACAGACAAAGTGAAATATATAGAAGCTTGCCTGCTTAAAATTACTTTACCTAAATCATCCATGTTCATAATGATAATATTTGGCTTGGACGTAGGTTTTTCTGCTTTCAAATCTTAATATAAATTTATAATTATCTCGTATCATTATCCCTATAATAAAGTTACAGGATGTTAGTCTTCTATGTGTCTGTTGTCTGTACCGAAGGATCTCGCTAACCGCTGAACCGATCGGGTTCTCCTTTACAAAGTAGCTTCTCATAGGTTTCGGGAATGTTTATAACTATTTTGGGAGAGGGTACCACCACCCTGCCAAGAGAAATCGCCCTAGAAAAAAATTACCCCTCCCACAAAAAAATTAAATTAGATTAAAAAAAAAAACTTAACCCTAAATTTTTTTTATACTTCTCTAAAAAATCTAAATTAAAGTAATTAAAGTAGAGCTCCAAGAGGCCTCTAGGGACGTTGCCGCTAGTGTAAAATGAAATAACTGACATTACTGAAAGATAGATGGATAAAAACCTTATAACAAAGTAACAGAATGTCTGTCTGTTTGTCTGTGTTTATGTTTGTACAGAAGGATCTCGCTCAGTGGCGTGCGAACCTAAGGGGGCATTTGGGGCAACCCCCCCCCCCCAACGACCAAAACGCCCCCTGCCCCCCCCCCTAAATGTTGAAAATTGCCCCGTTTTGCCAAAGAAATTTTGTACATCCCCAATGATGATACACAAAATTACCCCTTATATAGATTACAAGGGGGTGGGGGTTTAATGCAACCATCTCGTAATCAGTGAGCAAATGGCACTTAGAATTCGAATTTCCATCTGAAATTTTGCATGAGTAATCCTTGGTAGATCTATTTTCCCTAAATCGAACAAAAAGTTGGAAAAGAAACGGCTAACGGCTGGCGGCTCATCCGTTTTGTCATTTTTTGGATATCTATATTGCAAATTAGTCAAGAAACCTATCTCCACATATGCTCTTTCCACTCCAAAGCGCTATCAAATGGTTCTAGACGGTAGCTGTTGGTACTAGAAGTTTTAAAAATGGTTGTTGCTATTATTTAACATGAATTAAACCAAAAATATGTTTTAAAAAGTTGATTCCTACGTAATTGATGATGGATTTACCCTGAAAATAAGCAAAAAACGACTAACAGCCGTTACTTTTCCAAGTTTTTGTTCGATTTAGATAAAATAGACCTACCACCATCCTCCTCATGTGCCCCTAGAAAATCACAGACAGACTGGAAGATTAAGTTGAGTATATTTGCTATAAAAAAATCAGTAAAAACAAGGATGAAAACATCCATAAAAGCGAAGCTCTGAAACTGTAGAACAAACGGCCATTAACACTTGTATAGTGTCAGAACTGAATAACCTTAATATAAATGTATAAGAGTCGAAGCCAAATTTTGTTGAATAACTGCTTGATACAGGATAATATTTGCATGGACATACTTACATTTTTAGGACTTGATTATAAAGTATGCTTCGGATAATTAGATCACATGCAAATTTGTTGTTAAAAAAGTAAAAATTGGACGTACGGACATTTTGGTAGTGATTATAGAGTTGCTACGCTTTCTAAATCGTACATAACTACTACAGGAATCACCATGCAAATTTTGAAATCGATAGGACAACTCTAACATGCCTAAATTAATGAAAAAAGCTATCTGTAACGGACGGACGTACGATTTAACGATTTTGACAATATAACTTACTTTGAAAACATAAGAAAATAAAAATATTCCAAACAGACCATTTTAATTTCATTCTTCCTACAAAAAATGGTTTAAAGTTAAAAAAACAAGGATGACAACGTCCATATGTAGCGAAGCACAAAAACATTAAAAGATGTCTAGAAATCACCACGGATAAACGGACGGACATTTCGAATCATAGAGTACCTTCGCTATAAATATGAAGGGGGGGGGGGGGGTTCTGTGCTTTACTCGTCGTCGGTTGGGGGGAAAATTCAAGTTAAAACAACTTAAATCTAAAAATTTTGAAGTAAATAAAACATAGATAGATAGTAAAGCACCAAAAAATCAAAGATGGATCATGGAAAAACGGACAAAATGCATCAAAGCGCAGATGTTCAGTATTTATAAAAAAAAGATGGAGAAAGAGAGAGAATATTTGACTAGTATATACAATATAAGCTCACAAAACCTTTTTAAAATCATACGGCGTTCGTTGCATGAACGACAGATCGACGGACCATTCAATAAGGTGTATCTTAAATAGAAGCCGAGAAAATCACATTTTCCCTATAGCGTTTCTGAAGGACGTACTGACGGACATACAATATGAAATTATAATGTAGCTTCCGTACAATATTTAGATCTTTGGATCTGGAAAGAAAACGAAGAAGCTGGTTTCGTCGTATTTTCACCGTAACTTTTGATAGGTTATTTTAGGTAAGGTTAGGTAAAGTAAATAATAAGGTAAATATTATGCCCTGCAGTACTCCCCGCAAGGTTAGATCCCCCCCCCCTCCCCACAAGGACTAGAAATAGGAGAAAAGCTACTGTGAAACCCGCTACTTGGTTTTCTTTCCATGATCCAAATATTTTTTAAAATATAAACAAATAAATAATTGAAAATAATCAAATTTGTAAAGATTATTAAATTACTAGAGATTTAATCACCCAAAAACTATTGAAATAATAATAATTCTTGCTTACAAAACAAATGTTAATAACGGTTGCCGACTAAATTTTAGACCAGAACTAATATCTACAAAACTATTCAGGGATCTGAATGGATAAGATAATATACAATAAATTTATATTCGTACCCAAAGTAAAAAAAAATGACCTCTTTTGTAAACTAAAATAATTGATTGAAAAGTTTGGGGACTAAATTACCCAAAGTTTTGAGGCTAGCTTTTTTGATGTACGTTATATATCACCCCTTAAAAAAGTATTTTTTTCTTCAGTTTTTCTTTTTTCCTACAATGAAACGAGGAGGGTTAACTTACCTTCCCTCATTTCCTAAAATGTCCCTTGAGGCCTCTTTAGTAATAGTCGCTAGTTACAAGTAAAAAACTTACAGTTAAGGAGTGAATTAGGTATTTAGGAGGTTAAAAAGATTTTTTTTAAATGTTAGTCATACAAATGGAAACCATGAAAGTTGTAACCCGTCTAAGTCAATGAACAGTAAGGCAGAATTGTTATCAATTTTAACAACTTATTAATTGAAGATAAATCATGAACTTATTGGGTATGTAGTTAGTAGCAGATACACCACTAGAGGCCTTTAGGAGCACTTAAGGAGGGGAGAGTTAAGTCATTTAAAATTAAAATCTTTGTATAAAAGTTACAGGATGTGTGTTTGTGTAGCTTCTGATCTTGCTAATCGTTGGACTGATATAGTTCTCCTTAGTCCAGATAGAGTTATTAGGGTCGGTCTGTACGTCCGTCCGTTTGGAATGGATAGCTGTTTTATTTATTTTAGGTATGTTAGAATTGTCCTATCAATTTCAAACAATAGTAGATAAGATTTAGAAAGCGTAGCAACTATGTAATAGTTATCAGAAAATTCATTTAATGTTGATTTTTAACTTATTTTATAACAAATTTTAATGTGACATAATTATCCAAATGATCTGATTTTTAAAACACTGATTCCTGGGACAATATCATAAGCGAAGCATCTCTATAATCAAGTTAAAAAATGTAAGCATATCCTCAAAAATAACCTTATTTAAGCAGTTTTGTAACAAATTTACTTACAGTTTTGTTTATACTTTTATACATTTATATTTTGATTATTCAGTTTTGACACTTTACAAGTGTTAATTTTCGTTTCAATTCAGAGCTTTTTTATCTGATAATTATATCAGTGGAATTTTGCAAAATAATTGAACTATTTCTCAAATCATTATTTTTATACACACCACACACACACACACACACACATAGAAGCACGTATTTCCGTGGTAATTATTTACTTATCTAATCTAGACAAAGGTAATTAATTACAAGACTATTTCACATATTTTGGTTGTAAAGCTGCTGTACAGTTAGGGCCGATCCGTACCACCAATAACAGATAGCTCTATGTCGATTAAACTTGGCATGCTGACAGGATTCCTGTAACATTTAAATACAAAGTAGAAAGCGCAACGCCTCTTAAGGGGCGTTTCGGCGTAATTTCACAGTAGATTGTCTCCTATTCCTAGCCTTGCGGGTGCTCTAACCCTGCGGGGCCAGCTGCCTATAACTCTGCGGGATCACCTTAACTTAACTTAACCTAACCTAACCTAAAATTACCTATCAAAAAGTACTGTGTAATTACGAAGAAACGCCACTATAGATAGAGGCGTTGCCACGAAAGGGACTATACTTGAAAGTTTGAATGTCTTTGTTGACCATTATGATTTTTATATATTAAAAACCGATATTTTATTTTATATAATCATCCTATTCACTTGAGTTTCTGAATATTGATTCCTAGGACTACTAGGCATAATATTTATTATAATTAGCAAAGATGTTTAAAAGTAACAAAATGTTTGTCTGTCTGTGTACTGAAGGATCTTGCTGACTGTTTAAGGTTTATAACTAATTTCGGGAAGGGTACCATCACCCTCCTAAGAGAAATCATCCCAAGAAAATATTGTTGAATATTAAATGCGCTGTTGCTATATATATTAAGGGATCTAAAGGAATAAGACAATGGGGAAGGGGGGTGGGGGTTCGACCCCCCCACCAGAAAAATATAAATAAAAACTAAGTTTTAGGATTTAGCTTCCCTCAGAGGCCACTAGGGGCGTAGCCACTAGTAAATATAAAAAGAAATGATGATAATGAAAAAAAATACGGCTGTCATTTATTTCTTGATAGAAGCGGAGCTACTCAATAACTAGGGCATGGATGTACATACATTTCCTACCCTTTCGTCAGATCAGAATTATAATAAGCTTGCACTATAAATATTCACTACTCATAAAAGGCAGCAGAAGATGGGACATAGGGCAGTTTATTAAACTTGTCCCCAAAGTTTTATAATATCGTTTTCTTATTAGTTAGCATAGCGTCTTTGGGGACTTTTATTAAATTTTATTTGGTTAGTTAGTTAAGTTGAGTGTCCAAACGTTTCAACCACTAATTGTAATCACCAGCAGGGTTAATTTTGTGAATCTTTTTTATGGATGTACAACAATTTATCGGCCATTTTTTTATCACTTTAGATCTTTGCATACTAAGGAGAAAACTGAGCCTGAGACAAGGTATGGTCATCTCATGAGAAATCTCAAATTATCATTTTTTTTTCTTTTTAACTTTGTATCGTTCTATTAATGTATGCTTTCAAGGATCTAAAGGAATAAGACAATGTTTGATAAATTGATGAACATCACCAAAATTGCCCCCTCTGTAAACGGATAAGAAATCGTTAATATAAAAACTTTTGGGACTAGTGTAATAAACAGCCCAATGTCCCCTCCCTTCCTGGCATGACTTAGTGTTTATCTTATAATATCAAACAGCTTCGCTACTGTTAGTCTTAATTATTCTTGTTGTTGCTGTGCTTGAATTGATGTTGGCTCATCCTTGTTTAACCTTGTTAATTGAAAATGTGAACTGCATGACTTACTTACTTTTAATTCACTTCCCACCCTTATAATAGCGGGACATTCCTTGGCCAAGTTTTATACTAGCAACTATCCTTATATAAAAGTAACATGATGTCTGTATGTACAGGTGTGTGTCTTTCTATAACAGAGGATATCCCTAGAAGCTTGACTGGTATGGATCTCCTTTACTAAGTAACTTCTCATTGGTCCAAGGAAGGTTTAAAACTATTATAGTGGTGGGTACCACCAGCCTCCCAAGATAAATCATCCTTATAAAAGTAATTAAAAAATATTTTTAAGTGCCCCCCCCCCCCCCAGCAATTTTTAATTTTTTTTTGGAGGGGGTTATTCTTTCTAGGGGCAATTTCTCTTGGGAGGGTGGTAGTACCCTCCCCCAAAATAGTTGTAAACCTTTCCGAGACCTATGAGAAGCTACCCAGTTGAGGAGAATCCGATCGGTTCAGCGGTTAGCGAGATTCTTCGGTAAAAACAAACAGACAGAAAACGTTTTACTTGGTACTATAAGATATAAAAAAAAGTTTCATTGCGAACTAAAGATTGGGACTTTCCTTTTAATCTTACATTTTCTTTTTATTTAAAGCGAAGCTTCTCTATAATTAGGGTCTTGGCTTCCGTCCGTGCGTAACGGTTAGCACTTTCTTTGATTTAAAGCATGCTGTAATTTTCCTCGTGATTTCAAACTTTGGATAATGATTCCCATAACAAGTATGTTTTTTTAAAACAACTATTTAATCACAAAGCATTTACGTCCATTTAAAACATGCTGATTTTTGAAACACTGATTCATAGGACAACAAAGTACAATATTATAAGCTAAGTCCTAATATAATGTTTTTTTTAAACAGTATTCTTATTAAGGCAATTTTGTTTATAATTTATATTGATACTTTTGAATTAATTTACTGCTCATTATGTTTTACAATGAATATTCTGCTTATATTATGTTGTGTTGCTCTACAAATATTCATACCAATTCATTGTTATGGATTCAGGGCTTCGCCTTTATGGATGATGTCACTTCATCCTTGTTCTTTTTTATACATTCAGTGACTATAATATTCACTAATTATAATTATAGATATAAAATCCTAATAACTACATATATATGGATCCAGTTTTGGGGAGCTTTTGCGTCTGCTAGAAAATCCTCTTTTGTAGCCACTTAGCTGTAGTAATATTTCTAAAGCTACTGGTTGAAATTCAAAGACCCAATTGAAAGTCGGCACAGGGTCAACGGGGTGGGGATATACAGTTATTTAACCCATTTCCCCTCTGTTGTTTTACTTTAATGTCAACACTTCGCTAACTTCTTAATTGTATATAAATCACGGGATGGTTTTAGACTATTTTACTGTATCTATTGCTTTAGATTTTATTCTTGTTATTGCCGCGCTACATTTTTAGAGCTTTTTCCTTGTTTGTCTATAAATTTAGTCTTTTCATTCTTTAAATTCAAGTGCGAATAAGAAGAATAAGAGTTGTCATGACATTAGAGTAAATAGATATAGAATAAGAAGAATTAGAGTTGTCATGACATTAGAGTAAATAGTTATAGAATATGAGTTGTCATGATTAGTTTAAATAGTTATAAAATAAGAAGAATAAGAGCTGTCATGACATTAGAGTAAATAGTTAAGTTATAGAATAAGAGTTGTCATGACAATAGAGTAATTAGTTATAGAATAAGAAGAATAAGAGTTGTCATGACAATAGAGTAATTCGTTATAGAATAAGAAGAATAAGAGTTGTCATGACATTAGAGTAAATAGTTATAGAATAAGAAGAATAAGAGTTGTCATGACATTAGAGTAAATAGTTATAGAATAAGAAGAATAAGAGTTGTCATGACATTAGAGTAAATAGTTATACATAGAAAAGAAGAATAAGAGTTGTCATGACATTAGAGTAAAAAGTTATAGAATAAGAAGAATAAGAGTTGTCATGACATTAGAGTAAATATTTATAGAATAAGAAGAATAAGAGTTGTCATGACATTAGAGTAAATAGTCATAGAATAAGAAGAGAAAAAGTTGTCATGACAATAGAGTAATTTCGTTATAAAATAAAAAGAATAAGAGTTGTCATGACATTAGAGTAAAGAGTTATGGAATAAGAAGAATAAGGGTTGTCATGACATTAGAGTAAAGAGTTATAGAATAAGAAGAATAAGAGTTGTCATGTCATTAGATGAAATAGTTACAGAATAAGAAGAATAAGAGTTGGCATGGCATTAAAGTAAATAGTTATAGAATAAGAGTTGCCATGACAATAGAGTAATTTCGTTATAGAATAAAAAGAATAAGAGTTGCCAAGACATTAGAGTAAAGAGTTATAGAATAAGAAGAATAAGGGTTGTCATGACATTAGAGTAAAGAGTTATAGAATAAGAAGAATAAAAGTTGTCATGTCATTAGATGAAATAGTTATAGAATAAGAAGAATAAGAGTTGTCATGGCATTAAAGTAAATATTTATAGAATAAGAAGAATAAGAGTTGCCATGAGTTATAGAAAAACAAAAATAAGAGTTGTTATGTCATTAGAGTAAATAGCGTATGTTTGTGGGAGTGAGGAGTCATCTATCTCTAGTATAACTCTAATGGTTTGATAGAGTTGGTTTGACAAAGGCATGTGCAGTGTAATCACTTTTTTCAGATGTTCAAACATTTTGTTTAAAGCTTTACTTTGGTGAGAAAGCTATTAATAATTTTAATAGTTAAACTCTTTTCTAATTATGCAATTAAACAGCAATTGATATCATAAAATAGCCCTTAGGTTAGGTTAAGTTGTATAAGTTAAGGGTAATATAGATAAGTTACGATACCCCCATGGTTTTAACATTTAGCTAAGCTGCAATAGACTAAAGAGGGTAATGTTCACCCAAATATATTTACAATGAATACTATGAAAACTTCGAAACTGATTAATATCCGATGGATAGGAACAGGTTCTATGTCACACTGAAAAATAATGTATCGTATCGTGTAACCTCCAGTTTTCAACGAATATAAAAATAAACAATCATTTTATTAAAACCAGTTTTGTTAGACCTCGCCTTAGGCATTTCGGGGCTAACAAAACTTGTTTCCATCTTAAATAATTGTACATTTTTGTATCCGTAAAAAGCTGTGTATAATACGAAGCGATAAATATCTATTGTTGCACTCTAGTGAATTTACCTTGCTATTGAGTCATATGTTTCATGGTGGAAACATAAGTTTTTTTTACACATAGTATCCTTGAATTAGTTTATCTCTATCTTTGTATATACAATAGATATAAATCTCTATAGTCAACACCTTCTTGGTGCTAATTAATTTATCTTTTAACAACAGATCTTTGCTAAAATTCAGTTCGAAAGTAAAAGGTAAATTTTTGGTCAGTTTACATAAAAATGTGGGTTTTAACCCCCCTAAAAAATTCTTGTTTTGGAGGGTGGGGGGAGGGTAACTCATAAACACATTAAGGGGGGGGGGGGGCAAAAAGCTTTAATGTTTTTGGTCCAGACAATAACTGGATATACTTTTCAGTGAAGCTCTAGAAATGTCTTTTGGTGGTTTTAAGCAATTTTCCTGCCAGTCCTTACCCTTACCTAAAGGCTAGGAGCGAAGCAACTAGTATTTGTTAAAGAAATACGCATCCAACGATCAGCCATATTATTCGACAATCAGTATCTGGCAGTCCTTACTGCCATTGAGGGAGGGGACATTCGGCTATTTTTCACACTTGTCCCCAAAGCTTTAAAATAACATTTTCTTATTTGTTGGCTCAACAACTTTGGAGACTTTGGAATTTTGATTGAGTGTTCAAATATTTCAGCCAATATTTATAATTTAGAGATGGGCTAATTCTGTGTATCATCATTGGGAATGTTCTTCAATCTATCGGCCATTGTCTTATCCCTTTAGATCCCTGGTTGTAAGTACCATTTATAACATATCTAGCATGACGCGTTGCAGTCGTCAAGAATCTAACCCATCACCGCGGCAAGCAGGCACCCTATCATTTATGATTATTCTGCGGGATATTTAGAGGCAGACTAAAAATGTGCAGATCTAAAAATTTGGCACTTGCAAACCCTTAAATTTGCTTATATGCAGAAAAAGAATTGTCCTTTACATACCATTAACAAATCTAACATTGTCATGACGAGCTGAATAAAATTTTATCTGATTCATTTAAATAATTTCCAGTAAGGCTTCGAAAACGATTAATATCTTCTTGATTAGAAGATGTTCCCAGCCATACTGAAAAATCATGTTTAGGAAGATGATTAAAGTCCCTCCACAGATTATGACGTCATACGATAAAATAGCCAATGAGAGGCCAGTATACACTGTATTGACCAATGGTTAAATTTATGCTGGCATCTCATTGATTCTTTTATCGTTTGACGTCATAATCTGTGGAGGAACTTTAATCATCTTCATGTTTAGCATCGTATTACTGACAATATTCTACGCATATTAAAATAAAACCATAAAATTAGTACCAGTTTTGTTAGCCGGGGCCTTCGGACGCTCAACCCCCCCCCCCCAAAAAAAAAAAAAAATTATTTAAAACTACAAATGAAATTGAAATGGGGGTCGAATCCCCCTTCCTCCCCCCCAATCTCTAATGCCCCTTTACGGATATAAAGTACTTAAAAACTTCTTACAATAAAAAAATGATTGAATAAAATTTTGCGTGTTCTTTTCAATAAGAACATAGTTGATTGTTATTTCCATAGTGAGGACCTTAGGTTGATTAGGGTATAGTTAGTTCTTCTCAACTTCCATTCGTTTTAAACGATGAGGGCTTTTAAATATACATATTCCTTTTTTTAATTTATGCACAAAAAAATATTACAAAGTATATTAAAGAAAAATTTTATTGTAGAGAAATCATTTTACTAAGTTTAAAATTAATGGGACAATTCAAACATGCCTAAAAAAATATTAGTGCTATAGCATATAAAATAGTTACACTAAATCACTACAAATTATGAGTCCTAAACCCCCCCCCCCTCCCTGAACCTTTAAAAAAAGATTTAATAAAGTTATTTAAAAAAAACTTATAAATTTAAAAAAAATATAAAAGCTCCAATTTTTCAAAATAATCAACAAGCTCTTGTGTGGGATATATAAAAATGTAAATACAGTGCTTTAGTATACTCTCGTCAATCCAATATCGCCACTAGTTTCAGAATTAAAGAATTTATTTTACGGAAACTAAATTTAATTCTAACAATTAAAGTGTTATTATACAGGGATTCAAAGGTATAAGCCAATGAAAAATAAACTGATATACATCCACAATGATGATAAACATCATTACAATTAGTGGTAGCAACGTTTGGACACTTAAAACTTAATGAACCAACTAATTAATTCATTAATAATCTCCAAAGTTGTAAAGCCAACGAATAATAAAGCATTATTACAAAAATTTGGAGACTAGTGTAATAAACAGGCCAATGTCCCCATCCCTCCCTCCTTTTTAACTGTACATTATTGTTAAGGAAATGCGATAATGATAAAAATTTTCCCAACGATTGAAGAAAAAAAGAGCGGCTTAGTTTATATAAGTAAGCTGCCACCACAACTGCTACATTTGATAAAAGCAGCTGCAGCTGCCTGTAATAAAACATTTCTCGGTCGGCAAGAGATAAATTTTTTAAGTTGGTCAATAAATGAGGAAGTTAAGTAATGTTAGGGAACTATTTAATGACTAACGGCTACGCTTTCACAATGATTTTTTTATTCAAAGCGAAGCCGTCTGACCGTCTGTACGGCCTTAACGGTTAGATCCTTTCGTTAATTTAAACAGGTTAGAAATTTCCTATCGATTTTAAACTTTTAAACCTATAATCGCGTTACAAGATAGGAGTACGTCCATTTAAAACATGCTGATTTTTAACTTTTTTTACAACAAATTTTTATATATTAAAACCATCCTATTCTAAGATTTTTAAAACACTGGTACAGGGTTATAAGTAAAGCATCTCTACAATCAAGTCCTAAAAATGTAAGTATGTCCATAAACAGTATTATGTATTAAGCATTAATATTCTACTTATTTAGTTCTGACACTCTACAAGTGTTCGTTTGTCCTTACATTTTAGAGCTTCGCTTTTATGGATATTGTCATTCTTGTTAAGTTTTTTTTTAAATTAATGAGGGGACTTTTTTCTGGGAAAGACATCTTTTGGGAGGGTGGAGGTGATGTCTTTTCGAAGGTGATGGTACCCTCCCCAAAAATAGTTATAAACCTTCCCAGGTAAAAGATATACTTAGCCTACACATATACAAACACACTAGACATCCTGTTACTTTTATATAATAATATCAATAAAATGATCAAATAATTGTTTTGTTAATAAAAGTCTACCATTACAAGAATGGGAACATCCATAAAAGTTTATCTATGAAACAATAAATTTATTTATGAAACAGTAGGACAAACGGACATTAACACTTGTATAGTGTCAGAACTGAATAATCAGAATATAAATAAAGGCCAAATTGTGAGTAAATTTGTTGAAAAACTTCTTGATATAGGATAATTTTTATGGACATGCTTACATTTTTACTTAATTATAGAGTTGCTTTCCTCATAGTATTGTAATTTGTTCTCCCAGGAATCATTATACCCAAAATTAGAACAATCGGATAACTAGATCACATAAAAATTTGTTGTTAAAAAAGTAAAAAATCAACATGTTTAGAATAGACGTACGGACATTCTGATAATGATTATAGAGTTGCTACGCTTTCTAAATCGTGCCTAACTACTACAGGAATCACCATGCAAAGTTTGAAATTGATAGGAGAATTCTAACATGCCTAAATTAACGAAAAAAGCTATCCGTCTCGGAATTACGGACGGACCGACCCTAATTATAGAAAAGCTTCGCTTTTAAAAAGGTCAGTAACTAAATAAACAAACAGTTGCACATAATGACCACAAAAATGTAAAGTGTATTTTTACATGGAATTTTAAGTTTAGATAAGTAACAACAGCCAAAAAATCTTGATTAAATGCGGATACGCCACTAGAAGCCTCAAGAGGCACTTGAGGTTGGTGGGGAGAGGGGGGGAAGGGAGGTGCTGTCGAACAATCACCCCCCTTTTTCAATTTTAGTTTTAAAAAGAAAAAGAAAAATTCAGTGGGTGGTCATCTTTTTCTAGAAGCGATTTCTTTTCGAAAGGTGGTGATACCCTTTCCAAAAACATTTATATACCTTTCCAGGACCTATGAGAAACTGTGAAGGAGAACCATATTAGTTTAACGGTTATAAAGATCCTTCTGTGCATTAAGACAAACAAACATGTTACATCCCCTTACTTTTATACAAGGATTGTAACTCCGGCTTCCTGTCTATTCCTGTTTTTCTATGGATATTAAGTACATATAGGGTTATTATGTATTATGTCAGAAATTGTTATAATACGTGGGAACTAAATTTAGATAAATCCATATATTTAAAAGTGAATCACTTTTAGCAGCCCTCCTCTACAGTACTTACTTTCAAAAATTAGGATTGGGGGGGGGGGGAGAATAGACAAGTGTCAGCTTCAAGTCCGACACACACTGCGTCATACAAGAGAGATTTAAAAATCTACTGCTGATACATTAAATTGTTGGTTCTATGCGTGAAAGAACCTTTCCAGTTGAACAATAGTCTCAGTTCCATGGTAGATCTCTTTAACCGCTGAACCGATATGGTTTCGTCTTCTCAGTGTAGGGTCTCATAGGTTCTTAAAGGTTTATAGCTATTTTGGGAGGGGTACCAACACCCGCCTAAGAGAAATCGCCCCTAGGGAAAAAAGGCCCTTCATAATTTTTTACTTTTTTGATAACAAAAAATTAAATTGGGGTGGGGGGTTGATTTCCTTCCCACCTCATTGCACCCCGAGGCCTCTAGGGGCATAGCCGCTAGTCATGAATGAATAGTTTAGCACACGATAGTCTGGTTTGGCATAGCTAAAAACATTTTGGACTTTAATTAGTTGGTTCAAACTAAAAGTGTCCAAAGATTTCCACGCATAACTTTTTCTACCGAAAAGGTATTAACTTTTCGACCATTGTCTTTTCCCTTTAAATACCTAGTTTTTGGTTAGCCTTGTAAGTGGAAAGTGCTTGCGGGGGGGGGGGCATTGTCCAAAGTTAAAAAAGGAGATTCTTTTCAAATTGGAATCATTATTTTTCATTTCCCGTTAGTTTACTAGGAAACTGCATCATATGTATCAATAGTATAATCACGGTTACTAGGGAAAAAACATCTCAATTTTAAATAACATGATCTGTGTATGTCCGTATGTACCGAATGATCTTGCTAACTGGCGAACCGATATGGTTCTCCTTTAAAGCTTAGCTTCTCATAGGTAATGGTAAGATTAATGATTAATTTTGGGGAGAGTGCCACCACCTTTCCAAGATAAATCGTCAAAATATCATATTCTACGAAACTAGTGCTGCTTAGCGGGTAAAGAGCTGATCTTAACATAGATTTAAAAGAAAACATTTTGCGTTCCGCTAGATGCCTCTAGATTCCAAGATCTTTTTTAGCGAAGCTACTCTATAATTCACTTTGGCTGTCCGTCCGTATGTCCGTCAGTCAGACTGTTTGTAACACTATTTGTAACTTGTCCGTAGGTCTGTCAGTCATGCTTAGACGACATAAACCTTAATTTTAATATGCATATTCTTAAGAATATTAAAGCAGTTTTTTCACATTCTATCTCTTTCTTTTCTCTACTAGCGGCTAAGCCCCTAGGGGCCTCTAGAGGAACTACTGAAGAGGGAAGTTGAATTCCAACGGCCAATCTTAAAAGTAAAAGTTTTAAAAAAATATTTGGAGGGTGGTGGTACCCTGTCCCTACCCCAAAATAGTTATAAACCTTCCCAGGACCTATGAGAAGCTACCCTGTTAAGGAGAATCCGATCGGTTCAGCGGTTAACGAGATACTATGGTACAGATAGACACACAAACAGACATCCTGTTTCTTTATTATTATAACTTAAATAACTTATCTATAACTTACTTTGTCCTTTTAACTATTCCATGATTTATTTTATTCTTAGCTTATGGATATTGTTTTCCTTGTTCTGTTCTACATTAAGAGCGTAGCTTTCCTCTGATTAGGGTTGGTTCGTTCGTCCGATTGTACGTCCGGATATTTCTTATCGTTGATATAGGCATGTTAGAATTGTCCTATAGATTTCAAAATCAAGTATGAATGAGAATCCTGTCTCAATTATGTACACGATAAGAGGGATCGAAAGGATAAGACAATGGCCGATAAATTTACGTACATACTCAATTATGATACACGAAATTACCCCTTCTGTAGGTTACAATTAGTGGTAAAAACGTTAGGACACTCAATTTAATGGACCAACCATTCAAAATTTCAATCATAGTCCCCAAGGCTGTTAAGCAAACAAATAAGAAAACATTATTATAAGACTTTGGGGACTAGTGTAATAAACATCCCATGTTTCCCTCCCTCTCTGACACGATATAGAGAGCATAGCAACTCTATATTCGTTACCAGAAAGTTCATACGTCCATTCAAAGCATTTTTTTTTTTTGTATGATATTTGTAATTATCCACTTAATATGATTTTAGGAATAATGATTCTTAGAAAAAAGCTACAATTGTATTAGGTATAAGGTATAACCAACAAGCGAAATGAATCTAAAATAATATTTGGGGGGGGGGGGCGAATGGAGAGGTCGTCAATTTTACGATGTGTTGCCCCCCAACGACAGCTGAAAAATACGTATAGGTTTCGTGATTTTTTTCCGAATTAATTTCGTTATTGGTATAAGCTGCAATTTTATAAGCAAAGCATATCTATATTAAAGTCTTAAAATGTAACTATTTAAGTTCTTAAAATTGTTTGTCTGCTGTTTATTTAGTTCCTACATTACACAAGTGTTAATGTTAGTTTGGCTTTCCATTTTATATTTTTGTTTTTTATGGATGTTGCCATTCTTTTTTTTCTTCTTTCAATCAAAAATAAGTAATCTTTATATAAAAGTTATATGATGCCTGTCTGTACCAAAGGATCTTGCTAACAGTGTATCTTGTCATAGGTCCTGGGAAGGTTATTGACTATAATGGGGGAGGGTACCACTATCCCCTTAAAAGAAATCGTTCTCTAGAAAGAAATATCAAAAATATTTTGAAGTGCCATTAGGTGGAGCCACTGTATGACTTAATGAACTTCTGTTCGTACAAGGGTGCCGAAATCTTTTTTTTTAAACTACAATTGAAAGTGAGGGGGTTGTCTTCCGCACCCCCTCCCCCCCTCCCCTACTTACCTATTAGAGATAAAAGAGATAGAAATAAAGAAAGAAAGATAGAATTATTACATAAATAGGCGAGTATTATACTGTTTTAAAATTTTATTATTTCTATTTTTATCTCTATTTATGCATTTTTTTTTAGCTATAATAAAAAAAACATCGCTTCGCATTTAATGGACGTTTTGTTGCAAATTTTATTATGGAATCCCAGATAACAAAATATGTCGTAAAGATTAATTATATATATTTAGGCTTAATATCTATTTTTATAACATGTGTATACTTCAGTGTTCTCATATTATAACCAGTTTTGCCTAATAGCTAAAGAAGGTGTATTAACTTTTTTTTATAGCTAGCCGGTTCTTTTAGTAAGTAGTAGATGTAAAATTTTTCATAGAATTCAGATATGCAATCAGTTTTTTTGTTGACCTCTTATTTTTTAAGTAATTTAAGTTTAAAAAAAAAAAATAAGTCGATTTTAAGGTACTAAAATGCAACAAAAAAAAGAAAGAAAATGGCCATTATGAACAAAAATAGTAAGATCTTTAATTTGACACCTTACTTTTTCAATTCTGTCAGGTAATTATTGAGAATAAAAACTTTGAACTTAATTTTATCATTTCACAGGTAAAAAAATATGGGTTCATATATACCTTTAGAATCAGAAAAATATTACAAATCCATTGTAAGCAAAATTGAAAAAAAAAGTTTACAATATAGTATATAAACTACAATAAAAGGAATTATATGAAAATATCATATTATATTATACAGGCAACGTCTTAATTCTTGAATTGAGTATAAAAATGGGAAGGGGGTAAAGAGGGGGTAAAGAGGGGGTAAAAAAGGGAAGACGAAAGTGTTGCCTGAACAAAAAATATAATTGGCCATTTGTTTATTTTTTAATTTTTTACTTTTTTTCAATTTTGCTTACAATGGATTCGTAATATTTTTCTGATTCTAAAGGTATATATGAACCCATATTTTTTTTTTAAAAAAATATTGGGTCGGTTTGTCTGCTCTGCCTTTTGTAATGGTGCTGTCTTCTGTTAGGTTCTATCTCTATAATTTCTCTATAATACAAAGTAGAATGATGTTTGTCCATCAGTCTGCCAGTCTGTCCCTTAAGATCTCGGTAACCACTGAACCGATTGGATTATACTCTCCAGGGAATATAAATACTGGTCCTGCGGTGGTTTTAGGCTATTGTCTTGGGAGGTGGGACACCCCCAACCAACCAAAAAAAAATTCCCATAATTTTTTTTGAGCCTTTTGGCTTAAAAAATAGTTTTTTGGGAGCCTTCGGCTAAAAAAAATATTTTTTTCATTTCTAAATTACCTCTTTGGGCAAATCCCCTAGAGGCTATGGGCGAAGCTGATTTTATTATATAAAGTAGTAAGGATTTTTTGTCTGAATCTTAAGATTTCACCGACTACTGAACTGATTGGGTTCTCTATTTTAGGTGGGCTTCACTTAAATCCCATGATGGTTTTAGGCTATTTTATCCACAGATTTAAGTCTTGTGGTGGTTTTAAGCTATTTTCTAACTCCTTTCTGTTCTATTGTAAAGAAAGCCCCTAGTTGCTAAGGGCGAAGTCACTTATACAAATATAAAATCATAATTCAATTCCTCTATTTCTCTCCTAGTCGCTTTTCCTTTCCTTTCTTTTTCTCTCTCTCTCTCTCTCTTTCTCTCTTTCTCCCTTTCTCTCTTTCTCTCTCTCTCTCTCTCTCTCTCTCTCTCTCTCTCTCTCTCTCTCTCTCTCTCTCTCTCTCTCTCTCTCTCTCTCTCTCTCTCTCTCTCTCTCTCTCTCTCTCTCTCTCTCTCTCTCTCTCTCTCTCTCTCTCTCTCTCTCTCTCTCTATCTATCTATCTCTCTCTCTCTCTCTCTCTCCTTTCATTCTCTCTCTCTCTCTCTCTCTCTCTCTCTCTTAAAAATATAATTTAAGATTTATCAAATGAAACAAAATAGATTATTTTGTTTACTTTAGCTAAATTGGCTGTTTTAAATGAAACTTTATATTTCACATTATGCTTCCGCTATCTCAATATAACAATTAAGGACTTTTTTAGCATTAAAACTATATAAAAAAATTATTTAATATTAAAAACAGAATTTGATTTTTTCCTTCTTAATTTTCTAACTGTTGCTTAAGATTTTTGGGATCATGGAAAGAAAACGAAGTAATGGGTTTCGTCGTAATTTCACAATACCTTTTTAAACGTTATTGGGGGTTAGAAAAATTTAAATTTTAATGATTTCCCCGCAGGGTTAGGAAATTGGCCACACAGGTGCTAGAAACAGGAAAAAAGCTACTGTGATCATTCCATATTTTTTTGTTTTTAAAAGCAAAACTAACCAATTAGGTACAAGTAAAAAAAACGTACTAAGCAAATCATCTCGTTAGTCAATTATAAAACAGAAAGCACTTTCCTTTCAAGCAATTTCAAAATCACTCTTTAATTGTTAATGTTAGTTTGTCCGTTTGTCTGATATATGGAGCTTCGCTTTTTGGATGTAGTCATCTTTTTTAACCAAATAGTTAAAAAAAGTCTTGTCAGGGATCTCAGGGGATAAGACAATGGTGATAAATTAATGTCGGAAACCCTTTTGGTTAAAAAGCTTAGAAAATAAACCAACCAATCAAGAAAAAGATAATAATTATTTTCATGTTTTTAAGTTTCCAATGATATAAAGTGTTAATAAAACTTTGGGTACCAGTATAATTTACAGTTACCCCTCCTTGCCCATGATGTCTTGTATAACATGAAACAAAAAATGCCTCTGGGTAACAAATTCGCTACACTTAATCATATGTCTTATGTGTTAATTTTATATCCAGGAGATTTGGAAGCAAGTATGACAAAATACATGAAAGCGAATTACAAAAAAGGAAAGGAAGGACCAAAAACTTAATGTGCAGAAGATTAAGTTTGAAGTCTAAAAAGTTGTACAGAATTTTCAAATTTTGTCATAAAATTGTGATAGTACGCCCTTTCTTTTTTATTTATAGAGATGCTTCGCTTATAAAATTTAAACCTGTTGTCATTCGAAAAATCAGATGAATAGATTAATTATATCATAAAAAAATCAGCATGTTTTTAATGGACGTACGGACTTTCTGATATAGAGTTCCTACGCTTTTTAAATCGTATCTAACTGTTGTAGAAATCATCATGCAAAGTTTGAAAACGACAGGACAGTTTTAAAACATGTGTTAATTAACGAAAAGAGCTAAGCCACATAAATTATGTTTTCATTTACGTGGACTTAAAGATATTTTCAATAAATTGTAACAGCATCCATAGGAGAATTCTAATAGTTCTAAATTGACGGAAGGACACGCCAACCCTGTGTATAGAAAATTTTCTCTTAATTTTACGTTAATTGAAAAACAACTGTAGAGTAGCTTGACTCATAAAAAAACAACTGTAGAGTAGCTTGACTCATAAAAAAAACTGTAGAGTAGCTTGACTCATAAAAAAAAACTGTAGAGTAGCTTGACTCATAAAAAAAAACTGTAGAGTAGCTTGACTCATAAAAAAAACAACTGTAGAGTAGGTTGACTCATAAAAAAACAACTGTAGAGTAGCTTGACTCATAAAAAAACAACTGTAGAGTAGCTTGACTCATAAAAAAAACAACTGTAGAGTAGCTTGACTCCTAAAAAAACAGATACAGCTTGTCACAATTCACAGTACATAACATACATTATATACATTTTTACATTACATACATTTTTACAAACCAAAGCTTTACTACATTTTTTTAACAAGGATAACAACATCCACAAAAGCGAAGCTATGAAACGGTAGGACAAACAAACTTTATCACTTGTAGAGTTTCATAACTGAATAATCAGAATATAAATTAAAACAAAATTGTAAGTTCATTTGTTAAAACTGCTTAAATAGGATAATGTTTAAGGACTTACTTAAACATTTTTAGGACTTTATTATAGAGGTGCTTCGCTTATAACATTGTACTTTGTTGTTCTAGGAATCAGTATTCCAAAAATCAGTTCAATTGGATAATTTTATCACATAAAAATTAGTTGTTAAAAAAAGAAAGTTAAAAATCAACATGCTTAAAATGGGCGAACGGAAACTGTGGTAACGATTATACAATTACTACGCTTTCTAAATCGTACCTAAATACTACAGGAATCACCTTGTTAAGCTTGAAACCAATAGGACAATTCTAACAAAATTAACGAAAAGATCGAACCGTTTCACTTAAGAAGCTAACCGTTATGAACGGACGGACCGACCCTAACTACAGAAAAGCTTTGCTTTCTAAAAGCACAGTTTTTTCTACATTTAAGGTCTATCCGTACGTATCTCCGTAAAAGATAGGACTTTACCTTTAATTTAGCATGCTAGGTACATGTAAACAGCAGGGCAACTCTATTGCAGCTTTCAGAAATTTCGTATGTTCATTTTTTCCTTTATATTACATAATGATTCCTATAATAATTGGATATTATCTATGTGAGTTGTGATCCGTGTTAAGGCTACTTCTATTAATAGCAAAACTACTTTATAATCGATATCAGAAAACTTGACAACAACTTTTTGTATGATATAATATAACTATTTACCTTATTTTTGGAACATTACTTCCTAGGACAACAATATACATTATTTTAAGCAAAGCATCTCTATAATCAAGAACTAAACATGTATGTTTTTCCTTAAACACAATACTGTATTTACTCAATTTTGCAGCATGTTAATACAATTTGATGTATATTCTGTTTATCAAAGTGTTTATGTTCGTTTGTTCTACCGTTTGATTTCAGAGTTTCGCTTCTTATGTATGTTGTCATCTTTGTGTGGTAGGTGCTCTAGTTTCCTAGTTTCCTGCATGATGTGCAAATATAACTTTATTACCAATCTGTCATTAAACCCAGAAGGAGATTAGTTTTAACAATTTTTGCGTCATTCTTTCTGCGTCAATGCGTGGCAGTAAAAAGTGTATATTATTTCGGGGATCTTAAAAGATAAGACAATGGAAGATAAATTCATGTAAATCCTCAATGATGATAAACAAAATTACCTCTCTTGTAGATTAAAGATTGGCTAGTTTATATAAACCAAGCAAGGTATTTTAGAAGTACCCAAAGTATTTAAGCCTCAAGCCAACGAATTAGATTTGTGATTATAAAGCAGCGGGTACTATTATAATTTACTTTATCCCCTCCCTTCCTGAAATTCTTAGTTAAAACTTAAAACCAAAGAAAAAGAAAATTTAACTATTAAGTTTATAACTTTTATCTAGAGGGAGTATAATTGGAACTTGAACCCAAATTTATATAAACGTGTACCCAAAGTGTTCAAGAAATTCTGCCGTTAGTTAGATTATTAAATCAAATCATGATTGGTTGGGTTAAACTTTCATTATTTACAATTGAGAATATTTAATCTGCTTGATGGGTAAACAAAAATTGGTTATGTATTGTCACTTAAGACACCTGAATAGTTCAACTGTCCGCAGTTAGCAAGATCTTGTGGTACAAACACAGACAGATAGACTTCCTACTTCTATACATGTTAATAATTTTGCTTATGGACAATTTTTAGAAGAAAAAAAATATTAAACAATTTAAAACCATAATAAGAGTTTGTAACTTTAATATTAGGGATATAAACCAATACACTGTAAAAAAAAAATAGATTCAAAGGCAATTCTCTAGAGGCCTCAGGAGCACTTAAGGTGAGGGGGAAAGTCGACCCCCTACTTTAAATTTTAGTTTTAAAAAGAAAAAGTAAAAAAAAATTAGGGGAGGGGGTATTTCACTAGGGGCGATTTCAAATGGGATAGTGGTGGTACCATCCCCCCCAATTAGCTATAAACCTTCCCAGGAAAGCTACACTGTAAAGGAGCGCCATATCGGTTCTGTGGTTAGCGAGATCCTTCGGTACACAGGGCCAAATAGACAAACACACATCATATTACTTTTATCTAAGGATATGTATAAGGATTTTGTATGGACATCCCAAAAACAAAATTTCAAATGTTTGTACACAATTGAAATAATTGTTTCAAAGGTTTATACAATGCTAGTTTGAACCCATTAATCAATATCTAAGAATTATACCATAATTTTAAAGTCAACTAATGAGAGAACAAGTTTCTAAAACATTATTCAAGGAAATGATATTTTACCGTGCTTCTTTGTAGCTATGGGCCTTAGGCACTTAAATTGTTGTACACATATTATATACAATACATACATTTAAGGATTGGGCATTTTAGTAAAAAATTGGCTTTCACACAAAATACCTTGTTGAGCACTGATTCCCCCCCTCATATTTTTTCAATGAATTGTAAATTAGGGGCTAGGGTTAGGTTAGGTTATATTGGGCAAATTGTTAGAGCACTGTCAGTTTAGGGAGGGCCCCTAGAGTTAGAAAAAAGGACCTCTCCTACTTAATTTCAATTCATTGTAAAATAAGTGAGAGGGGATTATCAAAAAACAAGGATGACAACATCCATAAAAGCAAAGCTCTGAAATGGAAGGACAAACGAACATTAACACTTGTAGAGTGTCAGAACTGAATATTATTGAATGAGTTTATATATACAAAATTGTAAGTAAATTTGTTGCAAAACTGATTAAATACATGATACTCTTCAAGGACATACTGACGTTCTTAGGACTTGATTGTAAAAATGCTTCGCTTATCACATTGTACCTTGTTGTAATAGAAATCAGTATTCAAAGAGTCAGATGAATAGGATAATTTTAACATACAAAAATTTGTTATCAAAAAAGTAATAAAAATCAGCTTGTTTTAAATGGACGTACGACCTTTCTGGTTGCAATTATAGAGTTGCTGCGCATTTTAAGTCGCACCTAACTTTTACAGGAATCAGCATATAAAGTTTTAAATCGAAAGGACAATTCTAACCTATTTAAATTAACGAAAAGAGCTAACTGTAACGGACGGACGCACGGACCTACCCTAATTATAGAAAGCTATGCTTTTAAAAATTCTGCCAACTACTCTGCAATCATATTCAGTCGCCTAATGGATTATTTATTACTTGGATCTTACATTAGATTATTAGGTACTCTAATAAATTGAAACTTGTAGCGGGCTAAAATAACGATCCCCTCTCCACCCTCTTTACCTCATCCCCTCCCCTCTTACTGGATGAATTAACTGACCAATAAATGGGAAATAGCAACCTAAATTGACGACAATTTTTACCCCGTCATGATTAATAACATCCACGTATATACTGAATTCATTAGTCGTCCTTAGCTTTTAAACAATCAGCAAATCATATTTTATGTCGACTTTGTGGGATTGAGAAAAAGGGTCATGATTGACATATTGTCCACATGCCACTATTCAAATGATGAAATATAAAAAAAATGTGTTTAAAATATTTTTTAATATTATTTTTTTTACATTTTTACTAGTTCGGTCCAAGATAAAGTAAAAAAAAACTTACATCATTAAATTGTAAAACTGGATAGAATTTAAAACATTTATCATGCAATGTGAATTACTTTATTTTTTTTTAAATGACATATCCCTTTTAATTCTTGTATAAGACAGTAAGATTAATTAAGAAATAAAAAGTCTACTTGCCAGGGAAGGAGGGGCCAATAGTAGATAATTTATTTCTCTTTCTTTCCCTAAATATCAACATGCAACCAAAGACAGAATATGTATTTTTTTAGGGGGGGGGGGTTAATTTATTTCCCATTGTCCCATCCTTTTATCCCTGAAAATGACAGACTTGTCTAATCTGTAGGAAGTAAGATATATTTAATTAAAGACCACTTTCAGGGTTGCGAAGTTGCTATAAAATTATATTGGTTGGTCTATAATTCTAATTATTAAATACCTATATTTACGAAAACTTTTATTAAACACGAACTTAAATTTTGAATTTTAACAAAATTACTTACTGCATCATGCATCCACGTCAGATCTAAAAAAAGCACATTTTTTCATTATAACAACACCATTGATTGTTAAAAGTGATGCGATTGATGAAATTACTGTGGGAGGGGGTAGGGGGAATGACCACTCCCCCTTCCTTTAAGATTTTAGTTTTGATAAGAAAAAGTAGCAAAAAATATATTTTAGGAGAAGGGTCAATTTTTATTCAAAGGGTGAAGGTGCCCGCCCTCAAAATAGTTAAAAACCTTTTCTTTTACCTATAAGAAGCTTCTTTGTAAACCAAATTGGTTCAGTGGTTAGTGGGATACTTTGCTACAGTCAAAAAAAGCTTACTACGTATTATCATAGTATATCCTGCTTATTAAGTTTTGAAGCTCTACAAGTTTTAATGTTCTATTTCCTACTGTTTTAGGGCTTCATTTTGATGGATGTTGTCATCCTTGTTATTAATGTATTAAAACTCATGAAATGCCAGATTATGAAAAATGGACTTGCAAATAAACTTGTTCAGATAACAGGAAGGCTAAAATATTTCTAGATTTTTTACATTTGCTAGCAGTGTCCCAGCATTTTACAGATAAATAGTAAGATCTCACAAATGGTTGGGCTGATCATTTGACAATTTATAAATGTTTTATATTGGAATATTTTGGGGAAGGTTTTTTTTAGTGGCGATTTTTACCCTCCCAAAATATTGTTATATCCTGTTTCTTTTATATAAGAATAATTATTGATATAGGTTACTATGTACTATTAGTTAAGTAAGGAGAGTTGCTAGGTTCCGCAATAACCAATAAAAGGGACAGCACACAAATAAATTTTATAAAACTTGATTAACGACTAGTTATGATTAGCCATAAGAAAGAGTAGGGATTTTGCATTATGGCTTCGGGACCAATTAATTTCCGCTGGTATTATAAATGGTTTTCAGACATAAAGAAGAAAAAAATCATGAATAACATTGTATCAGAGATAATTTTCCATGAAAATTAAAATAAAAACCGTAAAATCATTTTTGTCAGTCCGGGCCTTCGGCCCCTCGGGACTAACAAAAAATAGATGACTTCCGTTAATTCATTTTTTTTCTAGAACCGATTTCTATAAGTAGGGTTATGGTGTCTTACCCCCCCCCCCCTTTCCCTCCCAAGATAGTTTTAACCTTTATCTTGCCTATTAGGAGCTAAGCTAGGTTTAAAAGAAGAACCATATCAGTTCATTGGTTAGCAAGATCTATTAGAACAGACAGAAACACTCACAAACATCCTGTTACTTTGATAAATCTTGTGAATTTTTTGTTCCACTGTCCCTTGAAGTGCACTGTACTCAGTAGAGTTAAATTACGTCCAGAAAAGAGGAAGTAACTAAAAAGGGATGGAGAGATAAAAACCCAGGCATAAAGGGTTGTCTAATCAAAGCTATAATCAATAAATATATTTATTTTATTATATCTATATCCTTATAATAAAGTAACAGGATGTTCTTTGTCTGTTTGTACCGAAGGATCTTGCTAACCGCTGAAACGATATGTTTCTCCTTTACAGGGTAGCTTCTCATAGGTCCTGAATTGTATCTCCATCTTTCAAAATTAAATTACCCTCCCCACAAAAAAATATATTTTTAACTTTTCTATTAAAACTCACATTGAAAACAGGGAGAGGGGGTTTAATTTTTCCAGAATCCCACCTTAAGTGTCGCTAGAGGTTCTAAGGGGCCTAGCCGCTAGATGCTAGGTGCGCACTATAACCATACCTTCTCCAACCCATCTTACCCCAACCCCTTTTTTCCTACTAGATAAACGAAATGACTAATATCTGAGGTCCATATTAGCAACCTAAATGATGACAAATTTTCCCCTGTCAATAAATCCATTTTTTTTGTTAGTAAGCGGTTACCAAAAAAAATAAATTTAAATTTATTTTTATAAAAAAAAGTCCATCCTTTAATGCCTGAGTGAAGTGACTTTTTCAGGCCTAAATCATTCCTCCTGGGCCTTCAAAAATACTCCTTAATCAGTTTCAAATAATCAGTTAAAATTTCAGAAGGTACTAAATATTAAATTATATCAGCTAAATAATTACTACTGTCCTTATACAGTATGATTTGGATGTCTGTCTGCTACCCCCTCCCCTCTTTTTATCATTTTAAAACTAGAATATGAACTTTGAAGGGTTAACCCTTCTTCTCATAGGTTTCTCAAAACTGACTGTCTAAAAAGTATGTAGTTACTAGTTTTTAAAAGCGAAGCTTTTCTATGATCCGTCCGTACGTCCGTACGTCAATACTTCCGTAACGGTTAGCTCTTTTTGTTTACTAAGGCCTGTTAGAATTTTTCTATCTTTTATAACTTTGTATGATGATTCCCATAACAGTAAGGTATGATTTAGAAAGCAAAGCAATTCTATAATCGTTACCAGAAAGTCCGTACGTACATTTATAATATGTGATGATATCATGTCAGCTATTGCTACTTTTTAAAAGTCGAAATTATGTCAACATATACAATTAAATTTTTTTTGTCAAATTTAACACAGGGATCCATAGGGATACTACAATGGCCGATAAATTCATGTATATCTCAATTATTACACACAAAATTACCACTTATGTAGATTACAATTAGTGGTTGAAACGTTTAGACACTCAATACAATGAAATAACCAATCAAAGTCCCCCATATTTGTTAAGCCAACAACTAAGAAAATGTTATCATAAAACTTTGGGGACTAGTAATAAACAGCCTAATGTCTTCTCCCCCCCCCCCCATGCATATAAAAAAGTTTGAATTATTTTTGACTCAATTAAGAAGTGTAGTGTATGGTTCAAAAGCTGTTGATTGCTGTTGGTGTGTGTGTGTGTGGGTGGGTGTGGGTTGGGGTGTAAGACGGCGGTGGTGGTTGTAAGTGACTTGGTTGTTGAGCACTTGCTCTTTACAACAGCCATCCAACAACCGTGAACAACCCCATCCCCCACCCCACAAACCACTGATACTACGGACATTTTAGTTCAAACTATTTTTTTCCTCCTTTTTTTATTACTGTAGTTGAAAATAAACTCTTGAGAGGAATCAAGAGCAACCACAAAATTACTGTTAATGCATTGTTCACATAACTTTGTTAAAAAATAATACATTCAGAAAATCTCAACTATATGTAACAGTAAAATAAATGTTGTAAGCTAATGTGATAAAGTGAATATTTGTGATATTAAAACGTGAAGATGCTCTGTAGGTTATTGTCATGTTTGGTCGTTATGCAAACTTCAAATGCTTATAAAGGTATGTAGAAAAAATACAAGTATGACAACATTCATAAAAGCGAAGGGTTTTGTCAGGGGGGAAAATGGTGAAACTCCTTGTGATTTGTGACACCTCCGAAAACAAAAATCGAGGGGTCTAAGAGGGTGTGAGTTTTAAGGGGGTGTAATTCAGACAACAAAAGGTGTATTAGAAGATTGGATACACCTCCCCCCACCCCACCCCCTAGGTATCCACCCTCTATTTAATCAATATACTTTTTTTTAGTTTTAGTTCAGAGAGTCGGGCTGAGAACACGCATTTTGCAAGCTCTCCCCCGCCCTACCCCATGTGTTAAGCTCAGTTCTACCTTCCCCCTCTCTCTCAACTAGTTCCCCTCTCCCCACTGCCCGTGGTCACTCCGCAGTTGGAGGAAAGGGAAGACACTGTAGCCAGAGGGCACCTCGTATTTAGGCCTGGCAATGTGTATGTGTTAACGTATCGGTCAATTGTTAGCACAAAAAAGTGAAAATAAAACATTTATGAATTAAAGAATTTTTTTTTTTTTAACTTATGTGTAACCTAATCGCTTTAATTTAATGAACAATTTTTGGTGAAAACACTCTCAAAATTTTTTGATAATTTATCGGTCTGGCAACATTTTACCGGCGCAAAGTACTCCCGACAAATAAGCTCTCCCATTGGCTAACATTTTTTCGCGTCCCACCATTGGTCAGCTGACCCACACTCACTCAGCACCTTCGGATCCGCCATCTTCACTTCATCATGGCCTGTAGTACGTGTGACAACCCAGAATATTGGTCAAAATTTAAAACAAATTTGGACGCTGCTTTGGATGTTAAGTTTAGTGAATACGATGCGAATATAGCTAAGGTAAGGGATGAGCTTATTCATAGTACTTTTGCCAGTCATAAAACCGAAATAAACGATATTAAATTGAGAGTCTCAGATTTAAATGTTAAAATTCAATCTATCGAAGGTATAGAAAATTTCGTCGTTGCTAAATCTGTTGCAAGTGAACAAAAAGCGATTAGGACCACGATTACACAACAAAAAGACTATCTAAACTCTGTCGAATCGTCGAGAGAAAATTTCGTCAAATTTCAACTTCTACAAAACTCGATAAGAGAGCAAAGGTGCCGCGATTGGAGTTGTAGAATAGTGAACTTTCAGCAGCCGTGGAGCCGTGAAAATATTACAGAGTTTATCATATTTAGAAACATTATAAGGCCCACCCTTGAAGCCGCTCTTAAACGTGGGGAATTAGAATATATTCCCTCACATTTTTGTGATATCGTCGAGCGTGCCCATATGCTCCCATATACAAAGGGCCAGATCCCCGTTTTTATTTTTCGTTTTATGTCTAGATCCTACCTCGACGCGTGGATGAACAATAAGAAGGCTGTGCTTGACCGTTACAACGCCGAGATCAAGAGGTTCAACCCCAGGAACAACGCGTCACCGGTCCCGTTCTTCCCCAATAGGTTAGTCCAGGCGAAACAAGATATGTCCGACCTCAACAGGAAGACCATGACCTTTGTATATGCCACAAACCAGATTTCGAGGGCCAAAGTCGCTGGCCAACATGTCCAATTCCAGCTCAAGAACGGCAGCCGCTGGATACGCTGCCTTAACCCATTTGGCAAAGACCTGAAGGAAATGGCCCAACCCATACCTGGAAGCGAGGATTTTTTTCTGTCGGAGGCACCGCCTATCCTTCGTTTCAACAAGCTAACGCCTGAGGAAAGGAAAACATTCTTCTCGAATCAGGCTGATTTGACAGAGGATGACTTCCCAAGGCAGTTTAGTACGATCACAGCCCACCCTACCAGCACGATTCAACATAATTTAACGTCTGCCCCTGCCCCAGTTCTCGGGGACCTGGCTGTGTTTCCTCCCATAGTCTCTGCCGCAACCGTCGCAACCGCCGCACCTAGTGCCGCACATACAGCCGTCGCACCCGCCGCCGCCGCTGCCGCTGAATTCACTGCCGCACCTGCCGCCGCGCTCACCGCCGCACCTGCCGCCGTGACCGCCGCCGCATCTGCCGCCACGTCTGCCGCACTTGCCGCCGTGTCTGTCGCCGTACCTGCAGCATCTATTGCCCCACCTACCGCCACACACACCGCCGCACTTGCCGCCACGTCTGCCGCTGCACCTGCCGCATCTGCCGCATCTACACCTGTCGTTGACTCAGCACCTTCTGATCCTGTTGCCATGAAGGCATTTACCGTTGACTCAGCACCTTCTGATCCTGTGGCCACGAGGGCCAAAGCTAGAGACACCGCCAACAAAGCTAAGCAAAGCAAAGCAACAAAGGCGGTAATCACAACATGAAGTTAAGTATCTTATACGACGGAAAAAAAGGTACCTAACAAAATAAAAAAACACTCAGCTTAGTTATTATTATTATCATTTTCAAAATGATTTATTTCAAAAAATTGAATGATTTATATCCACGCGAACTTTATAAAATTATAATATTATTATTATATATTCCTAAGTTGTTAGAAAGCCCACATCGCATATTAATTTTAATCTATTTTTTCTTATCTTTTCTGCTGATTAGCATATAAAATACATGGAACTTGTATGAAAATGAGTAGGGGGAACTAAACTAGCTTTAATGTGTTGCCACCCCCAACACACACATAAACTAAACGCTATCGGAATAACTATAGTAAATATGGTAATTTTTTTCGCTTCAACGATAATATATTGTATATTAACTATTTTTATTTGTCCACTAATATCTACTGTGTTTCAGATGTCCATACTTGATGTTAAGACGATTCCTCCTGCGGTGCTCCTGGACCAGCTCTGCTATGACAAACCTCCCTAATGACCAGATTAACCAGGATTACGGTAACTTAAACGATAACATTGGTCTAAATCTTATGAATCCGATTTACGGCGACTACTTTAACGATTTTGAGAATGAATTCGGAATAAATTGCGTTTTTTCAAGTGAACAAGGTATCGTACAAAAACTGAAAACATTCAATGAAAACCTTCTCAATATTTTTAGTATTAATTGTCAGTCATTACATTCTAAATACAATGATATTGTCTCCACTGTAGACTTCTTTAGGCAACATGATATCCACTTAAATGTTCTGTGTTTTCAAGAATTATGGCTAAATAAGGATGTAAATATGGATTGCTATGGGATTAATAATTACGATTGGCATGTTAAACTCCGCACAAAAAATAGGGGGGGAGGGGTGGGTATTCTAGTAAGCAAATATTATAAAGTAGATAAGCTATTTGATAGGTTTTCATTTAAAGAAAATATTCTTGAATCTATTTGCTTAAAAATTTCCCACAATGGACTAAAGTTTTGTTTATTAAACTGCTACCGGCCACCCAATCAGAATAATGCTGAAATAGAAGAATTTTTTGAACTTTTTTTAGACTTGATTGATAGAATAGCAGCTTTAAACATACCATACTTCATTGTGGGAGATTTCAATTTTGACCTTTTCAAAATAAATAATATAAATAGCAACTCCATGAGAATTATTGAGTCTTTTTCTTTTAACGGTATCATAAATACTGTTACCAGAGCTACTAGAGTAACTAGAACCACAGCAACCCTTCTTGATTTATTCGGGGTAGGTAACTTTATTCAAAACCTAATGTCTTCCTTTGTTTTAACATCAAAAATTTCCGATCACTTGCCAATTATTAATTCATTCCGAATAGACAAAGTAAATAAACCCAAACTTCCAGATTTCTTTGAAAAAAGAGAATTGAATGATGAAAACTTTGATGCCTTAAACTATGCACTCTACCACACTAACTGGAATCACGTTTTAAGTCAAGACAATACAAACATTGCTTATGATAGCTTTATTTCAACCTTTTTGAGACTTTATAATGAAAAGTGTCCAGTTAGAAAAAAACGAAAAAACAAACGTACCCAGCCCCAGCAGCCTTTCATGTCAGATTACTTATTGCGTTGTAGATTGCATAGAGATATTTTGTACAGCAACTTTTTAAAAGACAAAACAATTGAAAATGAAAGTATTTACAATGTCTATAGGAATAATTATAATAGGCAAGTGAGAAGAGCAAAGATTGATTATTACAGAAAACAAATAAGGGATGCAAACGGGGATGGGAAAAAACTTTGGAAAACTCTAAAGGAAGTCATTGGGTTTAGTAAATCTTCCCCTGAGTGCACATACCTTCAAGTAGGCCCAAACAAAATTGAAAATGACCAAGAAATAGCTAACGAATTTAATCGTTATTTTAGTCAGATTGGGTCTTCCCTAAGGCCTGAAATTCCTTCCACTCCCAAAAACTTCTTTGAATATTTACCACCCCCATGTCAAGATTCCCTCTTCTTTGAGCCATTGTACCCCTTCAAGGTTATTAATATCATTCGTAGTATTAAACCAAAGCGTTCCACAGACATAAATGATGTCTCGATGTATGTTCTGTCTCGCTGTGCTGATACCATTGCCACTCCCCTAACACATGTTTATAATTTATCACTTCAAAATGGCACTTTTCCTGAAAAAATGAAAACTTCCAAAATAGTTGTCCTTCACAAATCAGGTTCACTCAGCGAGGCAGATAATCATCGAGGAATTTCACTCATTGACAACTTTTCCAAACCCATTGAAAAATATGTCTGTGATACGCTGGTTAAGTTCTTAGAGGATCGGTCTTTTTTTAGCAATCGTCAGTTTGGCTTCATGAAAGGGATCTCAACCTTTCACAATGTATTGAACTTAAGCACATTGATCACCCAAGCACTCAGTCGAGACGCTTCCTGTATGGCCATATTTTTGGACATAAGGAAGTGTTTCGACATGATAAATAGGGACATCCTTTTTAGCAAACTGGAGAATTCAGGGATAAGGGGGGTTGCACTTGAGTGGTTCCGTAGTTACTATGCAAATAGAAAACAGCGTGTATTTTTTAAGGGCCTTTTCTCCTCTACAATTGAATTCATTATCATTGGTGTACTCCAGGGGTCAGTCCTGGGACCAATTCTTTTTTTGATTTTTATCAATGACCTTGTTTCATGCAGTGAAGAGATCTTAATTAATCTCTTTGCTGATGACGCAGTGGGCTTCATTGAAAAGCAGAATATTATTCAATTAATTAACCTTGCAAGGGAGCTTGTCCCCAGACTGACCCAATGGTACAATGCCAATAAGCTTCTCATTCACCCCCGCAAGACCAAATGTATGGTCTTTTCCTCCCCCCGTGAGATACTCACCCCCGCTGAGCTCGCTGCTAAGACCAACTTTGAAGTCTATGTAAACATGAACAATCATAATGAAAATGATGAGTCAAAAATCACTAAGTTGGATCTTGTGAGCGGTACCAATGAGGGTAGTATCAAACACTTGGGAATTCAATTAGACGAGAAAATGAAGTTTTCTTATCATCTTGAGAAAGTCTATAGTAAAGTCTCTAAAATAATTTATAGTATGAAAGTAATGCGTCATTTGTTGGACAAGAAACACCTAAAGCTACTCTATTCTTCTTATATTAAGTCGAATATCGAATATTGTTGTCTCCTGTTCACTGCCTGTCCTATGTATCTGTTAGCACCAATCATTAAGTTGCAGAAGCAGGCCATTAGAATAATCGAAAATTTGCCAAGCAGAGCTCACACAGCTGAATTTTTTAAATCCAATGGCATACTTCCGTTTAACCTGTTAATCGAATTCAATGTTTGTAAATTCATGCACGCCTATAAATTAGGCATTTTTCCCAAAATCTTTGAAAACACCTGGAATTTTGTTCAAGACAGACATACGTATGGCACTAGGAACAGGAACAACTTTGCTTACGAACCGGGCACCAATAGAAACTTTCTCCTGCACGCCCCTCTTAACTCTTTCCCAACTATCTTCAACAACCTTCCACTTGAAATTAAACTAATTGATAATAGGAATATTTTCAAGAAAAAATGTTTTACTTATTACCTTAATAAAATTGAGTTTTAAAAAATGCAAAATATTTTATGTTTTTCTTCCTTTTACTTAACATTTTTTGTTGTAACTAAGTTTCTATCCGTATTTTTAGCCCTCGTTTTTCTGTAAGCATTAAACATCTTTATTAAAAATCAATAAAACAGCATTTCTTTAACCTCAAATCTCAACGAATAGGTTCCGTAGGAACCGACACACATACCTATGTATAGAGTAGCTTGGCATAGTTTGTTTCTTATCCATTTTATTCATTTTACATTTTTATATTTTGACTTTGACTTTTTCCTTTATATTATATATTTTTATCAAGCAGCTAACGAACCGCGCAACCTCTACCTCTATCTATCTAATAAAAAAAATAACAAAGTTTTTTGAATTTTGACCGAAAATATATTTATTTATTTAAATTTAGATATCGAAAATTTTGTGATGACTATCGCTGACTGGTTAAGCTCTGTAGTGGGCATAGCCATCTACTCGTCGTAGTCGCTGGAGTCGTAGACGTCGTCGGGTTCCTGTTGGAGGAGCTCCTCCACAAGGTCCTGCTGGACGGTGACCAAGCGGTCCATGGCGGCGATGGAATCCATATTAGCCTGGAAGGAGCGGGCGTACGTAGGCATTACTGATATTAACCTCACGACTAACCCATAGTTGGAATACATCATGCGGAGGATTTCCTCATCGATGGCGTCGTTGCGGAATCTCCTCCACATCAGCATGTCGCCCTCGTGCACAACGCCCAACAACCTCCTCTTGACCATAAACCAGAGGTCCAGACAGCGCCTGTCTACCCCCGGAAATGGGAGTAGATCAGGCACTGCCGCGAGGTTCAACAGCTGCTGAACGCCGTGCACGGGTACAGGATCATCGACTTCATCGCTAGAATTAAGCATAGCGATGAGCTCCTGCACCTGGTCATGGAGGGGAACATTTTCCTCACCTCCAGCCTCCTCCGGAACTTCCGGCGCCCCATCTGGTAAAGCACCTTGGCCTTGTCCTACTTCCTCTTCTTGATCTGACATCTTTGAGACAATTGAACTTTGACCTTACCTACCCCATATTTATACCCCCCTTGTGTTTTAATACCATGCATTATGCAATCTTAATTTAACTTATTAATTAATTAGTAAATAACTTTCCCCACTTCCGATTTCCCGCGTATTTCCCCTATGCTTTACAACCAATTGTCTCCCTCCCGCCCCTTTTTCATTTATTCTACTGTGCTTTACCGGAAAACCACTCTTCCCCCCACCCCCTATTTTTTCTCCCCCCCAGTATATACCAAACGAAAAGCGCCGCTCCGTTTGTCTGGCTGGTAGCCACGACCGCGCACAAACCACTCACCACGTCCCTTTTTCTCCCCCTCGTTTTTCCTCCCCCCCTCCCCCATACCTGTTTAATTCCTTGACCCATCTCCCTTATTTTAACTAGTTTATCACTTCACCAACTTACATTTCTTATCCTTACTTTTTTTATGCTAATGTTAAATTAATCCATAGCAAAATATTAACAGACATCCTATTACTTTATACATCCTTCAAATAAAAAATAAATAGGTCATAGCAAGATATCTAGGATTTATTAAAAAACAAATCAATGAATTTAATTATGGTAAATTACTTTTTAATATTATATTTAGCTACTTTTTTTCAAAAACTAAACTATATCATTTCTCAAAACAATTTTATTTTTAATAGCCATATCAGAAACATTTTGCAGCTTTTTTTTCCCATTGATTCATTGTTGATTTTTGTGAACGTCTTGCGGACATCTCCGCGGTTGTTTTTGCGGATATTTTGCGGATATCTTGTATATAAAGTCGTAGAGAACTTGACCATAACTGGTCCAGACCGGAAATGGCCAACTTCTGGAGCTATAGTTGGAGACAAGCCCCCTCTTGTGCAGTTATCTGCTCAGCAATTTCACCCAATTTAGTTTCATGATACTCCATGTCCTTGTTTGGGTTGTATAGTGTGAGTGCCAACTCGGTTTCTAAATAACCCTGTTGGTATAGAAGACGGGCTACCTCACGACGCACTTCCTCACTGACATTGTCACCGTTAACTATATTGAGAAGTCGTTGATATGTTATTGTCAATCTATTGCGTAACGGCTGCCACAATTGTTGGTATTCTTCCTCTCCGAACATTTTTGTGCCTAAACAACAGTAAGATTTAAACTCCACTAAAGCAAAGCTATAACCAAATTGTGCGCGCAATAGCACGCCACAGTCTTTTTTAACATGACCCACTTTCACCCTTTACCTTCAAAAAGAGTGAGATCAATGGATTAATGAAACGTTTTCACCTTCCCTCAAAAAACCCCCCCCCCCCTCTCCCCCTCCCTCCCCCATATTGTTGCCCCATTCACAGCCATGCTGTGACCAGTTCTCAAAACATAAAAATCAGATTCCGGAGGAATCGAACTTTACATATTTAGGGACACACTCCCATTATCAAAATACCAAAATCAGATTCCGTAGGAATCGCATACGACATATTCTTTATTTGTACAATTGTAAAATTGTACATCATAGGATTATTATATCCATTCTCAAGAAATAAAAATCAGATTCCGTAGGAATCGAAACCAACCATTACACCTTGTTCACTTAAGTACATGATACGATTATATATTAGGATATCTTATTCATTTTTTGGATTTTTGGATTGGACCAAGTGTTATCGCGATATTTACCGTTATCCTGAAATCATTGGTGTGGAGATGTCCTTAGACCCGGACATAACTCCACTCTATAATGAAAATAATTTGTTACAAAGGAAACTGTCTATGTAGAGCTGAAAAGGGATCACAACGGGAATAGCGACTCCTTGTGGAGGTTTTGGTTCCTTAATTGTTCCGAATTTACGCTTGGAGAAGTTGCAACTGATAGTAGGAGGATGTCTGAAATACACAGCAAGATATTGTATTCTTTCATTGTTAAGATTATTATTTATTTGCACATATAACATTGTATCGGCTTGGCAAGCGTCAAAGTACACCAGTGGCTCCACAACCCTTAAAGGGTTATGCCAACTATCTGGTACAATGTTGCATGGAATTTTTATTGTAAAATGCTATCTTCATCTTATTCGAACTGGCCTGGTAACTAGGTGGAGACGAAGTTCGGCCAATTCCATGCTAGGTACTTAATAATAGTTATTATGTATATTATTATCAAACCTGCATCAAACACAACAAACAAGAAGAATCAAACAAATCAAGCATAGTAACACAATGTATGATATATATCTAATAAAATATGTTGTACCTTTGAGGAAAATAAATCTTATCTAAATCTTATCTTAAAAGTTTATAAATCTCTTTTCAACCCCCGGCCCCCCCCCCTTAACTTTAAGGGTTTTGTAACTTTTTTCGCTTGACCCCTTGGGTGATTTATGTGGTTGTATCAGGGGGTGTAGACACTTGATAAAATGGATAGATAAACCCCCCTTCTGTATGCTTTAAAATCAGAGGGTAGGACAGACGAACATTAACACTTGTAGAGTGTCAGAACTTAAAAAGCAGAATATATTAATGTATAAAACTTAAATGAATTGTAAGAAAATGTGTGCAAAACATATAGAGATGCTTCGCTTGTAATATTGTAACTTGTTGTTATAGGAATCATCATTTCAAAAATCACATGAATAGGATAATTAAATCACACAAAAGATAAGAAGTTGGAAATGAATCAGAAAATTATAACATACCTAAATCAACAATAAGAGCTAACCGTAACGGACATACGGACGGACAGACTGATCCTAATTATATAATAGTTTCGCTCCTTGAAATTTAGACTGATTCCTAAAACTATTAGGTACTATGGTAAAAGCCAAGTATCTCAAAATTAAGCATAAAGTATTTTAGTAAATTTGTGATTTACAGAATTTGTAGGAAAATAATGTTGAATATTAAATACATTGCATTGTTAATGTTCTTTTGTCTGCCTTTCCAGGGTTCTAAAGGGAAAAGACAACGCCTGATAAAGTGATGTACACTCCCAATGATGATACATAAAATTATCCCGTCTTTAGAATAAAATTGGTGGTTGAAACGTCTGGACAGGCGACTTCATGAACCAACAAGTCAAAATTCAATAAAAATCCCCAAAAGTCAACCAATAAGAAAACATTATCATAAAACTTTGGGAACTAGTGTAATAAACTGCCAAATGTCCCCTCCCTCACTGTTGCCTTTCTTAGATGTTAATTTTCGCTTTTATGGATGTTGTCATCTTTATTTATTTGTATGGGGTTACGAGTTTAAGGCTCTTCCCCTAAAGTTATAATCCCTCGTACCACTAAAATCCCATCCTTTTATTTTGCTTTGGAATGTACTTACCCTTAGAGAACCGAACCTAAAATAATTTTTGTTTGTGGGATAATTTCGGTTTATGTAAATTTGTAAAATTTATAACATTGCATTTTCTGAGATCTTTTGATACAGCTATGTGGAGCATTAAAAACTAATTAGTTTTTTTTCAGGGAGGACAGAGACATCGGGATTATTCTTATTCGTTAACTAAACAAATTTAGGAACTTTTATTGACTTTTTATTAGTTGGTTCATTAAGTTGAGTTTCTAAACGTTTCAACCATTGTCTTACCCCTGTAGATCCCTATTATTTTTTATTACGATGTTGTCTTATGGTGAGAAGAGGTTTCTTAGTTATGTACGAATTAAAAAGCATAGCAACTCTATATTTAATCGTTATCAGAAAGCACACACATCCGTATTAACATGATGATTTTAAATTTTCTTAAAATATAATTATCTAATTTTTGGAATAATAATTCCTATGACAACAGTGTACATAATTTAAGTGAAACATGTAAAAGTAAAAATAATATGTTTTTTTTTAACTAGATTACTTTTTAATATGAAAACTTCACATGATATCACATTTGAGCTAAGCCAATTTGTGTTTTAATTTGTTATATGTTCACACAGACGGACAGACTGTAAAGTTGTTGCAGAAAGGATTTTGGACTTTTGGTCCCCAAAGTTTTATAAACATTTTCTCTCATTCATTCATATAATACATTTTAATCTTAATGTACGTGAAGAAAGTCGCTCAAAAATCAGCATGTGACGTCATAAAAATGAGGAATTATCCATCTTTTGTTAGGGCCTCTCTATCCCACTCCTCCTCTCCTCATCCCTCATTTTTATGACGTCAGAATTTTTTTTGATCGACTTTCTTCACGTACAATTTCAATCTTCAAAAGGGGTAATTTGATTTATTTAATTGTTGGGTGCATATAAATATTTTTTTAAATTGTCTTATCCCTTAAGATTCCTGAGCTCCGTGTCATGTTTTATGTGTAATGCATTATTGTATCGGGGGGGGGGGGGGGGTATTCTAATTTATGTTTATGCCCAATATACCCAGGACTAATGACAAGGTACACTTAAAGGATAATCATATTGGTTTAGCGGTTAGCTAGAAAATTTTAAATTGATTATAGTGTTTGTATGTATATAAATAAGTAACCTCCAATGCAGGCGTATGGGGGATTAGGAAAATAGCCTGAAACCATCCCAGGACATGTATATATATGATATACTAAAGCTTATGTACCTATTTACAGAATTACTAACCCCCGTCGACAGATTCTAGGGGGGATAATTACCCCCTTGAGCAAATTTCGAGGGGGAAAATAAATTTCAGCGCGCTATTTTACCCCTTTCAATAAGGAATTTCCAACCCTCATGAGAATTTAAACCGCCTCAAAAAAGTTTGGACGTCCTTATGTCATACCTTCCAAGAAAATACCTTAAAACTACCACAGTACCAGTACTCCACTTATTTTTAAACTAGAGTTGGCTCAATATATCTATATCGCTATTGGCTAGTTTTCTATAAGTACATATCTATTTATCTATTTCTCAATAGATCAATTTTCCTCCCCCGCCATTACTATCTAAAAGAAAGAAGTAAATATTTATTAATTTAAATGATTTTAAAAAGATTTTTTCAATTATATTTTTTTCACATTACCATCACCAAAGGGTTAATATGATTAAAATTTTAGTTTTAATATTTTAACACAAAGGAAGTGTCGCCACAATCGAATTCTTTTAAAATACAGTTTTCTTAGATTTACTCTATTATGAACGTATATTTTTTATCTATGAAATAAGGATGAAATACTTCAATGTAATTCAAATATCTACATGAAGTGAAAAACTTAATTCATTCCATAAACAAATAGGATAAAGGTCTTATCGCTTTGGTCAATGAGAGTTTAATGAGGATTATTGGAGCACTATGAGTTTTAAACACTTTACCATTGGAAGACTCGAGCTCATTTATAGACGTTTATTTCCTATATAGATATGTCATGGATCTTGATGCAATAAAGCAGGCTGTTTTGTAAATGTTAAAAATTGGAAGATTTCATTAAATAAAAGTAATCGCAAATATACTTAGTAAATAGTGGAGCTAAATCAGTTTAGCGGTTACCTATATCTGGAGATTTATACGGACGGACAGGCATCATTCTATTTTGTATTAGTAGCGGCTTCCCCCGAAACCTATAGTTGAGTAGGGGGGGGGGGAGGTCATGAGTATAGCCTAAAACCATCATGATACATTTATGAAGCTTCCCTGAAAAGTTTAAGCGTCAGAAAAAAATCTTACTTCTTTATAACATGGGATGGGATAGATTGGTCTTGAAAGGTCTTGTGATAATACTTTATAATTCTACTAGTTATATCGACCCTAGCATATGTACCTTACCGAATTTGCCTTGAAGAGTAGAATAAAAACAAGGATGACAACATCCATAACAACGAAGATCTGAAACGGTAGGACAAACGAACATTAACACTTGTAGATTGTCAAAACTGAATAATCAGAATATTGTAAAAAAAAATCGAAACAAATTTGTAAGTAAATTTGTTAAAAACTGCTTAAATACTTACATTTTAGGACTTTATTATAGAGATGCCTCGCTTATTATATTGTACTTTGTTGTCCAGGAAACAGTATTTCAAAAATTAGATCAATCGGATAATTATATCAAAAAAAAATTTGTTGCAAAAAAACTTAAAAATCAACATGTTTAAAATGGACGTACGGACATTCTAGTAATGATTATAGAGTTGTAACGCTTTCTTAATCATACTTTTCTACTACAGAAATCACCATGCAAAATCTGGAATCGATAGGACAATTGAAACATGCCTAAATTAACGAAAAAAGTTTACGTTCCAGACAGACGCAAGGATGGACCGAACCTAATTATAGAAAAGCTTCGCATGAAAATTATTTTAGGATTTCGCAGGCCTGAATCGATGTTTTTAAACCAGCAATGTTTTATTTTTATTCTTCTCTAAAGACGAATTTAAAATTAGTGATCCTAAATTTTTAGATACATGGGCAAAAATCATTTTTTCTCTCCAATTTATTGCTATCTAAAATAAGTTTTTTTTTCAGACTGCGGCTACAATAAAGTATTTACAAACTTCCGACGTCCCAGAGAAAATCACAAGCTCTTTCAATCTATAGAAGAGGTAAGAATTTTTCTTAGTGGCGTGCGAAGCATTTTGTATGGAAGGGGTGGGGGAGATTTTTAACAATTTACCCCTCCCCCCTAAACCAAGGAGACACTTTGCATTAGGGGGGGGGGTCATTTTAATTATATAGATCAAACTTTAAAGGAGGATGTTTTAAGGGGGGGGGGGGGGTGGCACTTGTTATGGACCTTCTAATCCCCATCCCTTCTTCCCAGGGACGTCTAAGGAGGAAGGGTGGGTAAAGGGGTGATTATTGATCCCAAACGACAGCTGAAAATCACGTACAGGTTTCGTATTTTTTTCGAATAAATATCGTTGTTATTTAATCTAGTTTTATATTCATGTTTAAAAATTTTTACAGTAGTCAATTTAATTAACAAAAGTAATACTAGTTAATGTTCTCGGACGTACGAACTTATATACCTTAATCAAATAGCAGCTTTGCTAGCCATCAGGTTTAGCCAGCAAGCGAAAACATTCTAAATAACATTTATCAGACAAAAAGGTCGTCAAATTGACTAAGTAGTGCCCCCTCCAATGACAGCTGTAAATCATATATAGGTTTTGTGATTATTTTCGAATTTATTTCGTTAATGGTAAAGCTGCAGTTTTATTTCTATAAAAACAATTAATGAAATGAACAAGTTTATTTATTAGATAAAAACATTTGTAAATCTAATCACATAAAATATATTTGTCTTTATAAGATTAATATTGCATCAATACACACCTGGCTTAAACAAGGGTTAGGTTTTTCTGAACATGCCCTAAAAAAACAAAAGTAACATAATGTTTATTTTTTTAAATGGTGGAAAATTACTCATAAAATAGTGACCCAAATAGTTATTCTTTTCAACAATATATGCAGTGTATAAACAAAATAATTTTTATTTATAATGAAGTTTTAAAAATTAAAAGATACTCTTTTGGTATGGGCATTAATAGTTTCCACTGGATTAGTACCAGTTCTCAGCCATACTGAAACATCATGTATAGCATAATAAAATAAAAATTAATACTGGTATTGTTAGCATGGGCCTTCCGCTCCTCGGGACCATATAATTTGATAAATAACATTCCACCTCCAACAATCCTATGGTTTTCAATTTACTACAAAAACAGGATAAGGATAACTACTCGTTAAATGTACTTAACATAAATAAAACCCAAAAATACGGTAAAACCAACAAGAGAAATAAATCTAAAATGATATTTGGGGAACAGATGTAATGGTAATCAAATCAAGGATGTATTGACCCCGAATGTCAGCTAAAAACAGTTATAGGTTTCTTGACTTAAAAAAAATTAATATTGTGGTTGGTATAATCTGAATAAAACCTAAACATTGTTCAAGCTAGGTGTTAAAAATAATGCCATTTAATTTTTATCACATTGCGTATAGAGATATGGATTTTATTTGTAATAACAATTTTACATTTTAATTAGTAATAAAAAATAATCCATGAAAAATATTTTCACAGAAAAGTTAATTCAACAAAATAAAACCAGTTTTTTATCAGGTACAATATAATATAGCATAATTTAATTCTATGAATAAGCTATTACATTACAATAATGATATGTTTCAGAAATTCTTGTACATTTTAATCTTAAATGGGGGGAATTAAAATTATATGACGACCCCAAAAAATATATTGTTTTTTTCCCCATAAAATATTCAATAAAGGGGGGAGGGGCGGGGGGTAGGTTGTGCTGAAATTCCGTAAAGGTGTTAGTTTTAAAGCTTAACAGTAGGTAGTACGTAGAACGAAATTTTTTTGTGTCTATGGTTCTATTAAATAAGGAATTAGTTATTTCTCGCATCGTATTATAAACAGCTTTCCGTGGATATAGAATGTACAATTATAAGGCACCGGCTAAAAAACTGGTTTTATTCGTATGATTGTACATTTTTATATTCGTAGAAAGCTGGATATGATACGATGATAGACATAGTTTTTTCGTATGGATGAGAACCGGTTCCTATCCACAGGATTCGAATGAATACGAGAAAAACATATTATCGTTCTACTACCTACTGTTTTTTATGCCTTAAAACTCACGACTTTACGGAATTTTAGCACAACCTACCTCCCCCTTTTAACAAAATTCATAATTTTAATTTTATAATAAGCAGGTACACAAAAAAATATAAGCATATTTAACATAAGAAAAATATAAATTCATATTATTAATATCAAATGTTTATTTATTACTGGCGGCTGCACCTTTAAAGGCTTACAGGAGCGTTTGAAGTGGGGTAGGGAAGGGTTAAATTCGACAACTCATTTTCTTTCAGTTTTGAAAAGAAAAAGTAAATATAAATCTTTTGAGGTTTTTAAAAAGAAATTTTTTTTTTTTGGGGGGGGGGGGGTATTTATCCTAGGGGTTTATCTGAAGTGGGGTGCAGTGGTGGTAACCTCCTCCAAAATATTCATAAATCTTCCCAGGACCTCTGAGAGGCTACATTGTAAAGGAGAACCATATCGGTTCAACGATTAATGAAATCCTTCAGTACACACTCACAGACAGTTAGAGATCCTGTTACTTCTATATAAAGATTATCACATTATATTATTGCAGGTGGTTTTTAATCATTTCAGATCATTTTGACACTTAATATAAGGTTTTTTGTTTTGTTCATCACTAATTATTTTTTTTTAAGCCTCATTCTTCTTTACTTAAAAATCTCATTAATCACAGCAAAAAGAAAAAAGTTATCACATATCAAAGGAAAAAGAGTATTTTTTTTTTTAAATTACAAATAATTTTTTTTTACATATTTTAATATTGAAAATCTTAACTTTATATTTTGTATCAGAATGTAAAATACCAGTTTTTACTGATTTATTACCTTTACTCCTTAAATTTCTTTATTGTCTATGATTACTTACAGCTTTTAAGAACAGATTTGTTATTGTTACTTTTCTCTAAAATGTCTGGATTTTTAATCATTATTGTCATCAGTACCTCGTCTAAATAGGCCTAAAAAAAAGTTGATACCTATCAATGTTTCAATTCAGGGATGGGCAGCCGCGCGTCAGCAGATTTGTAAATATCAGAGAAATCAACCCTTTACAATTTCAAAAAGCTGGAAGTTAAAACCTGACTCAAATATGGAGATTCCTCAACTTTTCCATTTTTTTAAAGAATCAAATGTCGCAGTTGCTGAGCCTTGTTACAAACCTTTTCATAAATATTTTATTTAATAATAATCATGTTATACTAAAAGGGGACTATGCACGAACGGGAGCAAGTGATTTTTAGTACCTTCTAGGTATGAACCTACGTATTTTTTTTTTACATAATATAGTATACATTGCTATATCAACAAAACAATATGTTTTACCAACTTTCAAACATTATGTTCAAGATTTCTTTAGTTTACATTATTCCCCAAGGTTTCATAATAACGTTTTTTTTTATTCATTGGCTTAACAATTTTGGGGACATTAATGAATTTTAATTGGTTGATTCATTAAGTTCAGTGTTAAAACGTTTTAATCTACAGAAGGGGAAATTATGTGTATCATCATTGTAGACGTACATCAATTTACCAGCCATTGTCTTATCACTTTAGATACCTGACTTTAGTTATATACTTAGATTGGTATTGGAACACATATAACAGAAGTATTCTCATGTTAATCATCAAATATCTGCAAGTCAATTGTTTGAGAAAAGGATTTGCTACATATAATACAATTGTTTCTCTTAAAAAAATAGTGAAAATATTTTTGCTAAAAAATAAATGCAAATTATGTTAAGATTTACTACGGGAAGGTGCTAAACATCACTTGCTCTTGCATAGTCCCTTTAAAGGTAATATATCATACTCCTCTACTACCCCTTCTAGATAAATATAACGTGTCCTTAGAGCACTCCAGGGACTCAATTCCAAGTAATAAATTATATATATTAATAAACTGAAAGAAACCAATTAAATAATAAATTTTAAATTATAAATTTTGTGCATTAATATTTACAATTGCAAGTAATATATTATGTTAAAATAATGTAAGGCCATGCAGTGATTTCAATTAAGCATTTACAACTATTTTAACTTACTTGAGAGAACTGAAGGCATAGAATAATTCAAAGTCTTAAAATCAGAAAATTTATAGAAGAAATTGTTTTAGAAATTTTATGAAAAAAGTGTTTTTAAAAAGCATGTAAGATTGTTTTTTTTTATCATGATTGGAAATTTTCACTTTGTGTAACTAAATTATTAATATATTTAAATACTAGTACAATGGAAACATATTTTGGGTTAAGTGAAGGAAACGAAGTTGCGGGTTTCGTCATACTTTCACGATAGCTTTTCTCTTATTTCTAACCCCTGCAGGGGTCTCTAACCCTGTGGGGCAATCACATAACCTAACTTGACCTAAAATAATCTTTCAAAAACTACTGCGAAAATACGACGAAACCCACAACTTTGTTTCCTTCACATGACCCCATATTTTTATAATCTAATCAAAAACATACTAACTAAGATTGCCATACTTAACGAAAATTTACCATCATTAATATAAATTAATTCTTTTTATATGGCTTCGAAACCGATTAATAACCACTGGATTAGAACCGGTTCTCAGCCAGTGAAAAATCCTATATAGCATCGTATTACAGACAATTTTGCACGAATATCAAAATTAATTTAAACCATAATATTAATACCTACCAGTTTAGTTAACAAAACTGGTTTTAATCTTAAAATTTTTCATTTCAATATCCGCGTAAAGCTGTCTATAATACGATGCGATAAATAACTAATAAAATACCTTTAATTTTCTGTTCATCTCTGTTTGTTCAGCTAGCTGGCTATGAAGGCTGGAAGTTTGAACTCTAAAAAAAATATTTTATGACTTAAGGGGATCTTAGGCTTCTATTTACCAAAAGAGGGCGCTATTCTACCTTATATTAATTTGTCGAACAAAGAAACATCTTCCCCTCAATTTATAAATATATTGCATGAATGAATAGTATTTTATTTGTTTATTACTTTAGATCAGGTTAGGTTAGATTATATTGGGTAAGGCATGCAACAAACACTATAAAATATTAGGCTAAGTAACAGTCAACCAACCCTTTAATTAAACGACCTTTGTCAAGAAGTCCTAACAGACTGTGTATGGCAAGGAGTAGCGCCTGCATACAGGCCAAGGTATACAAGGCCTACTCTCACTATTATTTAAAACTCTTCGGATCACAAAGGAACATAAATTCAGGTATACTTCAGGGAGTGACGAGACATTTGGCTGTTTAGGACACAAGTCTCAACAATTTTATAATAATGATTTTTTATTCGTTGGCATACCAACTTTTGGGACTTAATATTGAATTTTGTTTGGTTGGTTAATTAAGTTCGAGTGTCCATAAGTTTCAACCAATAATTCTTAAGATAATGCAATTATGTGAATCATTGGGAATGTACATCAATTTATCGGCCATTGTCCTTTAACATACCTGGGCATACCCCCAACTATGAAATGTAAAATTACCCCGTAAAATCATAGATGGATAGTTAGTGCACTACTAGTTGGTACCAACCAATCCAGTTTTAATTCAACATGTTAGAAAAGTTGTAAAACTTTGCGTCGACCAACCCCCATGTTCACTTTATAATGCAGGAATTAAGCTTAGAAAAGAAACTATCCCCCCTTATTCTGAGTTTAAAAAAATATATGTGGGTGAGGGGGGGGGGGCGTTATATTCGTTATGAAGTAAGGAACTTACCTTATATCCTGAGGATCGTCAGTGTCGAGTCTCATGTAAGTAACATCATTTGCATTGCTCAAAGATCTATTTCTCGTTCCTAAATCAAATAATATATAAAACTATCAGGGATCTAAAGGGATAAGACAATGGCTGATAAATTGATGATACATAAAATTACACCTTCTTGTGATTTAAAATAGTGGTTTAAACGTTTGGACACTTAATCTAATGAACAAAACAAACAAAATTCAATTCATTAAAGTTTGGTAAGCCAACGAATAAGAAAACGTTAATATAAAACTTTGGGGACTAGTTTAATAAACAGCCCAATGTCCCTCCGTCCCTGTTTAAGCTTCTCTATATATTCAGATGCCTGGAAGTATGCAACGTAATTTTGTTAATTACAGTAAAATTTAGTAGAAAATAAAGATTTTTCTTTTAAAAGGTTTCGTGATTTTACTAAATTAAATAATATTTAATTTACCTCCTAAAAAGCTGCGTTTCCAATTTTTCTCGTTGTTGAAAGCGTCTAGTAGAGATCGTTTTTGGTTTCTTAACACCAAATTGTCTTCCTAAAATGAAACATGTGTAACATGTCTGAAAACAGGAAATCAGTTATATAACCTAGGCAGGGACGTTCAAGCTTTTTTAAAAGGGGTTGAATGTGGGGTTTTAAAGATTTGCGGGGGGTAATCTAATGTATTTTAAAAAATCATGATATAGATGACATCCGTGGTTTAAAAGACTGAGGTGGGATTAACAACCCCTTACCCCCCCTTAAACATCTCTGTTTCTCGGCTACTTTCCAAACCTCATTTCCTGTATGGGGAAGGAGGGCAATGATATACCACCTCTAGGGTGGATATAGGTATATAATATTTACCCTAACCCCCTCCCCCCTCTTCAAGTGGATGGGGTTATTTGTAAAAGGCAAAAGCAATCAAATAAAGTATCATATGGCATAAAACACAGGAACATTGAATAAAATGAATAAAAAAAACCTTTAATTCTTGTATGATATCATCCTGTTCTTGAATTCTGGCCACCATTTGTTGGATCTTCAACAGGTACTCATTCTCATAGCTCTAAAATCAGTGATTACGTCATATATGCTAGAATATCACCCCCCCCCCCCCCCTCTAAAATGAGTGATTACGTCATATCTACTTAAATATCAATAGCCCCTCCCCCTCCCCCTTGTAAACTTTTATGTTCTTGCAGCTACGTCATATCTTCTTGAATATCCCCCTCCCTTATAGTAACCTTATTATTTTCAAATCTGCTCAAATATTTACTCCCCCCCCCCCCCCTTGTAAACTTTTATATTCTTGTAGCTCTGTGATTACGTCATATCTGCTAGAATATCACCCCCCCCCCCCCCCCCCCAACACTTAGTAACTTTTGTATTCTTGTAACTCTATCTGTAACTCTGTAAATACCTATCAGCTTTCCACTGATATTAAAATAAACAAATATTAGATTCAGTAATTCCTTAGGTGTCTAGGTCCGGGCTAACAAAACTTATATATATTTGTGGAAAATTGTCTGAACTATATACTATAAATAATAATTTAGTATGTTTGACAACCGGTTCTGATCCAGCGGAATTGATCGGTTTCTAAGCCATATTTACCTCTGTAGTAGATAGTTGATCAGATCCTAATGACATCTTAGAAACTTCGGAAATTCTTTCTCTTGTTGAATCTTTACTTTCTGTATCTCGCATCTGAACAAATTCTTATATAAAGTAAAATGAACTCGGTGTGTGTGTGTGTACTGCATTATCTCTCAAACAACTAAACCGATAGGGTTCTTTTTTACAATGCTGCTACTAATAGGTCCTTGGCAGGTTTATAAATATTTTGAGAGGGGATACCACCACCCTTTGCAATAGAAATTGCCAAAAATCTAAAAAGTAACTAGCGCCGTCTAGAGGACTTCTTCTTTGTAAACAGCTGAACTTAACATAAATAAAATTAGTAACTCTCCAAATTTCTATAAAAAATAAGGATGACAGCATCCAAAAATGCGAAACTCTAAATTGCATAAGGATGGACAAACGAACAAGCCAGAACATAATAAGCAGAATTATAATATCAATTTACATGTCTAAACAAAATTGTACATAAATTAGATGCAAATTTACGTAATTACTGAATATAGTAAAAGGACAGACTTCCATTAAAGGATTTAATTATAATGACGACTTGCTAATAACATCGTTATTAGGTACATAAATCAGATTAATAATTATGGTGCAATATCCCCCCTGGCCCCCGTGGTGCAGTTGTACCTGGGCCACTTGGTACAGTTGTACCTGGCCCCCGTGGTGCAGTTGTACCTGGGCCACTTGGTACAGTTGTACCTGGCCCCCGTGGTGCAGTTGTACCTGGGCCACTTGAAGCAAATGTTCAAATAAAGTTTCTATTGCCTACAAGTAATAACATGCATCAATTACCTCATACAGGTGAGGCTGCTATACAATTACATTACACTTTTAAAAACTTATTTGAGGGGGGGGTATTTTTGGTACCCTCCCTAAAAATAGTTATAAACCTTCCCAGGACATAACAGCTAACGCGATCATTCGGTACAGACAGAAATTATTTTACTTTTATATAAGGATAATAAAATAATATGTACCTTGTCCTCTAAGAATTTGTGATCATCCTGCATCCTGATCATATCCTCTTGTAGCTTTAAAACTGTGTCGTCCACTGACTCCTTCTCCAGGTATAGTAGCCGCACCTAAACAGCAGTAAGAGGCTCATTTCTTTCGCGTATTTTCCGTGAATTTGTGTGTTTGCGGTTAGTCAAATGCGCTTATTAGGTCAAACTTTTATTAATTTTATGTATGTATATTGTATTATTTATATATAAAATTGTCCAAATTCAGAACAGTATGACTTAAAAAGTGCATTTGAATAAAATGTGAAACAAAAATGGGCAAAAAAATATTTTACTATTATCAGTACCTAATGGTTTACCTTTTCATTGAGATCTGTTTTATCTTTCTCTAACCTATCCACCTCTCCTTGAAGCTGTTCAATTCTAAAATATTATAGATATAGTTTATCTAGAGGATCAAACTGACCCCATTATTCATCAACTTATAAAATAAACACTTAGAGCTGGATCTTTAAATCATTTAGTGGTGCGGCAGGTTGGGGTGCAGTGGCTGTAGCGCACCGTCGGCCCACCTCTAGCGCACCCCGATCCGGTTCACCACTAAATTGATATAAAGATCCAGCTCTAGTTTTAAATATTTTTGATTATATACGATCCATTTATGGCATACAAGTTACAAATTTTTTTATATGTACACATTTCAACCAATGATATGGTCGGATTGCTATTCCACATTTATCTTATTTTTTTATATGTACACATTTCAACCAATGATATGGTCGGATTGCTATTCCACATTTATCTTATTAGAGAGTGTATCTCTAGATTATTTCTCTTTAGAATATATAGAAAGTGTAATTTCTTTAATATAGAAAAGACCAATAAATTTTTAAGTTAAGAAAAGGGAGGGATTAATTGTAAAGTTCGCGTAATCAAGATATTTCTAACAGACTAGCGGAAAAAAACTGAAACATTACTGGAAACCAGTGTTTCGGAGCCGGGAGCTCAAAATCAAACGGCTCCAAAACGCTGCTAGAAACAATGTAAAGCTTCCCAATATTGAAAAATCAGTGAGGTACTTTGCAAGATCTTAACGAACAAACTTTAAAAGTTTTAAGTACTAAATAAAAAAGTTAGAAATAAAAAGCTATTTGATACTGAGTTTAAAGTATTTTCTTTTCTACTTAAAAGTAAAACAAGGATGACGACATCCAAAAAAGCGAAGCTCTGAAACAATATGACAGACGAACATTAACTTTTGTTGAGTGTCAGAACTGAATATACAAAATATGAAAATAGAAGGTTTGACAAAATTATAGGGTAAGGGGGGGGGGGGGAATTTCGTTTTTTTTTCGGTTTTTTTGAAAAAAAAAATGGGGTAAATATTAATATTTTCAAATGAAACCAAGACCAGTATAAAAGCTAAAGTTTAAGAAATCATCTCTACTGGTCAAATAGTTTCTGAAAAAAATTAAGGTTAGGTTCATTTTAAGGGTTTTTTGAGCCCCGGGGGGCTAGGGGTTGGCGGCAGGGGGGCAACTTCTAAACTTAAACTTAATTTATAAGTATAAAAGCTTAAGTTTAAGAAATCATCTCAATTGGTCAAATGGTTCCTGAGAAAATTAAGGTTAGGTTAATTTTTAGGTTTTTTTTAGCCCCAGAGGGCTAGGGGTTGGTGGCAGGGGGGTGATTTCTAAACTAGAAAGTAGTTTATAAGCATAAAAGCCTAAGTTTAAGAAATTTTCTCTATTGGTCAAATGGTTCCTGAGAAAATTAAGGTTAGGTTAATTTTTAGGTTTTTTTGAGCCCCGGAGGGCTAGGGGTTGGCGGCAAGGGGGTGACTTCTAAACTAGAAGGTAGTTTATAAGCATAAAAGCTTAAGTTTAAGAAATCATCTCTATTGGTCAAATGGTTCCTGAGAAAATTAAGGTTAGGTTAGTGAAATACATATAGTAAATTATTTTTGGAAATCACTGATTTTTCCCCCGGCGCCAACTTTGGTCATTTTTGAAAAAAATATTAACTTGATTTTAAAGCTCTCAACGGATTTGCAAAAAGCGGGCAATTCTTAGTTCAAAAAGTTTTTTTGGATCAGCTCTAGGTCTTACCAATTTTTGTGTAGGTCGATCTTTACACACCTACTAAAAAATTTTTGAAAAAAAAAAATTTTTCGTCCGACTTTGAGACCCAATAAGTACCCTTAATATTCATCTCACAAAAAATTCATTTTATACTGTAGGCAATTTAATAAGGAACAAATTTGCTTTTATGTTTTTTTCTGTCATTTGAAAGGAACATGGAGAAAAAGGTCATTTAATGAAGGTAGGTCGAAATTACCGAAAATAGCCCCTTACCGAAACTTCCCCCCCCTTACCCTACGTTTTGTTGTAAAACATCTTAAATACAAAATTCTGTTTAAGGACATACTGACATTTTTAATACTTGATTATAAAGATGCTTCGCTCATAATATTGTACCTTATTATAATAGGAATCAGTAATCAAAAAATCAGATCGATCGGATGATTTTATCACATAAAAAAATTGTTATTAAAAAAGTAAAAAAATCAACATGTTTAAAAATGGACGTACAGACATTCTGGTAACGATTATAGAGTTGCTACGCTTTCTAAGTCGTACCTAACTACTACAGGTATCACCATGAAAAGTTTGAAATCGATAGGACAATTTTAACATGCCTAAATTAACGAATAAAAGCTAACTATCTCGGACGGACGTATGGACGGAAGGGCTGACCGACCCTAATTATAGAAAAGCTTTGCTCTTAAAAATATTAACCTTTGTAATGGATGTATTAATACTTGATCTTAAACCAAATTTTCATGTTCTCTGGGTAATTAAGTGAAACACGTAGAGGGCTAAACTAACGATTCCCTTCTTCCACCCCCCTAACCTACTACTAAATGAACGAACTGACCAACACGAGAGTTCCATGTTAGCAACCTAAATTGATGACAATTTTCTCCTGTTATAATATCTACCTACGTATAGGTATTCTATATCATTATACATTACCTTAGTTTATAGTTTGCTATTTCAAGTTCTCTTTCTTTGTTTAGAGCTCGGATTTCTTCCCTAAATAAATAACAAAATATTGTGACACAGTATATAGGTATATATATGTATAAATGGCTCTTTTTGTTTATGATATGATTTATTAGCAGTAAATTACAGATTAATTTTACAAATAATTAAATACATTTTAAATTACATCATTTTTATAGATATATTTATTTATATTGACACAATTAGGGTAACTGTACTACAGGGCCTTTAAAGTCAATCTTGACTGTCCTTCGGCCCATTTTTCATTTAATTTTTTAAAAATATTTACAAGTTTCACAAATAATATAAAATAATATTAGCTATTTACAGGGTATGGCATTAAAGTAGCTTACTGGTTGCGATATTTAAATTATATTTATATTTTTCCACAGGGATAACACTTTCTCTCCCTGCATTGAAATGTTTTGTACTTTGATATACACTTATTTTCTACAAATTTTTTAACAGCTTTGGATGAATTTAATGATCTTAGCTCACCTGCCCAACTATTCCAAATTTTCGGGATTTTTACTGAAGGAAAAGTTTCATAGATTTTATAATTTGGCTTCTCTACTCTAAGACATTTTGATCTAGTATTTTGCAATGGTGTTAGAAAATTAAGCATACATTTGGGAAGTTTGTTTTCTAAATATTTAGAGACAAATTCAACTACATTTGCATCCCTTAGGTCAAAAATGTTAAGAATATCTAGTTTTCCCATCAGGGGCTCGGCATGCACATTGTACTTAGCATTTAAAACATTTCTTACAGCTTTCTTCTGTAGGTTATGAATTTTTGTGATATGCTCATCCTTTGCCGCCCCCCAAACAATTAAGCCATACTCTATGTGGGGCTTAGCGAGGCTGTTGTAGATTGTTTTTAAAGTAGTGGTTGGAAAGAGCTTTTTTGTTTGGGATAGGGCATAGACTGAGCTTGCTATTTTATTTTCTACATAATTTATATGTTTGTCCCACTTAAGTTCATCATCTATAAGAACACCAACAAACTTGAAAAATTTAGTATTACAATCTCTGCCAATTCTTTCAATTTTTTCCCCTCCTATTTTCAATGTGCATAACTCTGGATCAAATGGCTTTTTATGTGGGCGAAAAATCATATATTTAGTTTTTGATACATTCAAGGCTAGTTTATTTGCTCTAAACCAATTTTTTGCTTTATCAAGTTCTAAATTAGAATCTGCAATTAAGTCATTTAAGTTGTTGTTTGATTTGCTAAAAGTAGTATCATCAGCAAATAAAGGGAGAGGTCATTTTCTAGTAAATCCCGTAAAGGTGTGTGTTATAAGGCCTAAAAATAGTAGTAGAACGATAAGGTGCTCTATATATTTGTATTTCCTATTGAATAGAACAATAGGGAAGAAATTTTTTTTTTTTTTTTTGATAACCGTACCTGGAATATCTGAAATTTCTATCAAATGCTTTGTTTGGCTCAAACTGACACAAATAAAAAAAAAATATAATTATAATAAATCAACCTGTAAAGAATGACTTCTTCCTTTGTTTAATGGTATAGATTGTTCTTAACCTTTACCTTGTACCTATAGAAAACATTATTATTATAATTATATTTTTTTTAAATTTTTGTCAGTTTGAGCCAAACAAAGCGTTTGATAGAAATTTCGTATTTTTTTTAGATAATCCAGGTACGGTTATCAAAAAAAAAAAAAAAATTTCCCTATTGTTCTATTCAATAGGGAATACATATATCTAGAGCACCTTATCGTTCTACTACTATTTTTAGGCCTTATAACACACACCTTTACGGGATTTACTAGAAAATGACCTCTCCCTTTGTTAAAAAGGATGTTGCATTTGGTAAATCATTTATGTATAGAATGAATAAGAGGGGGCCTAAAATACTTCCCTGTGGAACCCCTGTTTGAATGATTTTTTTAGCTGAATTTACACCATTGATTGTAACAAACTGTTGCCGTCCTATTAAATAGTTTTCAAACCATTTCAAGGTATTTTTAAAACCGTAGTGTTCAAGTTTGTTTAAAAGAATTTTTATATTTAGGACATCAAAGGCTTTTGAAAGATCTAAGAAAATGTTTATTGTATATTCAGGGTTCTTTTTATTTAGATTTTCATAGATATGCTTAAGTAAATTTAATAAAGGCTGTGTTGTGTTATGATTAGGACGAAACCCATATTGATATTTATATAGGATATTACAATCTGATAAAAATTTGATCATTTGTAATGCAACAACTTTTTCTAAAATTTTGCTAAATGCTGAAAGAATAGAAATTGGACGATAATTAGTAAACTTATTTCTTTCTCCTGCTTTAAAAATAGGTACTACACGAGCAATTTTGTAATTTTGTGGTATGAATCCTGTTTTTAATGATAAATTAAATAGGTATACTAACGGATCAATAATTTCATTTATAACTTCTTTGATAAGAAAGATTGAGATGTTATCCTCCCCACAACTCTTTTTGCTTTTAAGTTTATTTAGAGCATACAACAAGTTCTTTTTAGTTACAATACCAAAATTGAAATTAGTATCATTTTTCTCCCCAAGAAAGCTATGAAAATTGGATTCAGAATTTGGTATATTTTCTGCAATTTTAGACCCAATACTTGAAAAAAAGTCGTTGAAACCATCAGCTATTGACTTTGCCCCTGAATATGATTTTATGTCATCATAAAAGATGTTAGGTAGACTTTCCTTATGCTTTCTTCCATTTATAACTGAGTTTATAAGAGTCCAAGTTTTCTTAATATCATTTGATAATTCTAGAAATTTATTGTGATAATAATCTTTTTTTGCCTTCCTTAATTTATTTTGGTAAAGCCGATTTAAGTCCCTCCAATCGTTAAAATTAGTTTCATTAGGGCATTTTATGCGTTTTTTAAATAACTTATCTTTTTGTTTTCTGATAGAAAGTAGTTCTTGTGTCATCCATGGATTTTGGGGGTGTTTTTTTCGATTTTTTCTTCTGTTTGAGAAGGGAAAACTTTCATTAAATTCCTTTTCTATTTTATTCTGGAATGACTCAAAAGCTACTTCCGGCCTAATTTCATTCATAACACTGTCCCAATTTGATTTTGCTAATTTTTCTTTAAAAATATTAATATTTTTCTTAGACATACTTCTGACTTTATCTTCACTTATACAATCCCTTTCCTCCTTCCCCTCACATGTGTGTGCTAAAAAGACAGGTAAATGGTCTGTAATATGTTCTAGTATTAACCCACTTTGAAAATTTAAATTTTGTTTGTTAGAAAATATATTGTCAATACAAGTGGCTGTGTTTTCACTTATTCTAGATGGTAAAGTTATAGTAGGCATAAAGGAATGGGTAAGCATCAATGATAAAAATCTATTTGTAGGGGCATGATTTAAATGTGATAAAACATTAATGTTGAAATCTCCAGAAATTAAAATTTCCTCTGCATTTTTAAATTCCTTACAGTCAAGCTTTTTGAGAATAAGTTCTAAGTCTTGTAGAAAGATATCAATGTTACTATTTGGTGGGCGATAAATGTTTCCTATTATCTTATATCTGCCGTTTTGTGTAAATACTTTAATAAACATGCTCTCAAGAAACCCCTCTTTAAAGACATTTAAATCCCTTAACTCCTGAAAATTTAGTCCCTCCCTTATTAAGAATCCGACACCGCCCCCTTTTTTCCCCTCCCTCCCTTTGTATACTATAGTTTGATATTTGTGAATATTAACATCCTGACTATTTTTTATGGCCCACAATTCTTGAAGTGAAATAACAGAGAAACTAAATTTTTCATTTGCTAAATTTTTTAAAAGACTTTCTAGGCTTTTACAATTTTTTGTAAGACTTCTTATATTATATGATAATAAGGAGCAAATTTCTGTCTTTTCCTTATACAGATCATTAAATTCTTCCAAGCTGAAGTAAGAACATTTAAAAAGATTTTCATCTACAAAATTATCAATCATTTTCAATATGAGACCAATAAGCTAAGTTTAATGCTACGAGAATTAAAGAAAATATGAGAATCATAGTCCTGATTAATGTGTAAAGTTATATATACAGGCGAATTATTTCAGTTGACAGATATTTAATACTTTTAAAAGTAAAGATAATTTTAACCATATTGATAGAAAAAGAAAGTAAATGAAATGAACCTTAAACAAAAAAAAATTGATTTAAAGCTATACATATGAAGCAGTGTTAATAAGATTTGAATGGCATTAAAAAAAATATTTTCTCTGAATGTGCAACTAACTTTTTAGTTTTTGATTTCTTCCTTTTTAACTTTTTTTACTAATTGATCTACCTCTATTTCAGTTAGGGTGCATTTGCTTTCGTCGTCTCCAAACTGCTTTGTGATGGGTTCCCAGGCACCGTCCCGCTTCACCTGCATGTAGATGGTCCCGTTCTGGTCTGAGCTGAAGTTGTTGATATCTCCATTTCTCTTGAGCTTCTTCAGGTGTTGAACCAGCATGCCCCTACGCTTTGTCAGATGGAAACAGATAAAAAAGTTGGGGAGTTTGATGTGTGCCTTTTCTTCTTTGGATTTAGCTTTTCTCCTTTCTTCTCCTTTTAGCCCACCTCGTTTTATGGCCTTGACCAGGCTGCTATAGGCAATATCATTGCAGCGGTTGTTGAATTTAACCAGAATAGAACCCGGCCCTTTCAGTCTGTGGCAGGCAGCTAAGTCGCTGTCTGGAATTTCGATGCCATAATGCTCTAGGATAAGTTCCTTGGAATGCTCTTGGATGGTTTTATTTTCTTTTTTCAGAGTCTCGTCCGATTTGATAATTGTCTGTAGATTTTTAGTTGGGATGTCTGGACTGTGCAGGATGACATTACTTTTAAGGTTTCTTTGCCAGAGAGTATCATTATCATCTTTCAGGCCTCTTTTTTGTTGCTTTGTGTCTTCTTGTTCGTCTGGGTGAAAGTCCTTCTCACGCTGCTCAAAGATGGTTTCAAGGGCACAAATGATTCCTTCAAAAGCTTGGTTGCCATTACTTATATCTTTTTTCAGACCAAATTTTAGAAGAATATTTGACAGTCTAGTTAATTGATCTTCACTAATAGTTACTTTTAAAGCTGGCATTTTGGCTGTCACTTGAAAAATATTCGCTGTATCTGAGTCTAACCTTTAACACATATGTGGTAGTTTAACCTTTACACCGGAAGTTCACTGCTCGCCGGTCAAACTATAACTTTGTTCAGCAAAACAGTTAAAAACCTTAGTTTTAACACAGTGGTTACTTTACAATAGTAAAATATCAGGGAAAAAATTCTGAACATACCCATTCAAGATACACAAAAAATCCTTTCAGAAGATTACAATAAGTGGTTAAAATTTTAGCTTCCTATCTTAAATATTTACCAATAAATTAACGTTTCCCATTAAGCGATTTGGACAGATAAACTAACATTTCAAATTATAGAGTAGCCGTTAAATTTGTTTTAATAAATTAAACATGACAAATGCGAGAATAAAAGTAAAATCATGTTATTATGTAATAGGGGCGTGTGTAAGGGGCACGTTAATAAAAGTTATATTTATTGATGGTTCTTACATTCGATATAGAATATACGTGGATATTATGACAAGGAAAACATATCGTCAGTATAGGTTAGTATTACCCCCGTCATGTATTGGTCAATTCGTTAATCCAGTAGGAGTGGGTGGTATGGTGGAGGAGAGATCGTTATTTTATCCCGCTACAACTTTCAAGAACATGAAAATATGGTGCAAGAACTAAGTAATAATAAATTCATTGTTCTTATTGAAGTTAAATCTGAATATACTGTGAAAATACGAGTCTAACCTAATAAATTATGCTCTCTTTTTCATGTCTTTATTAATGCCCCTAAAATTTTTGTTTGACAAGGTGACAAAATTTTATGGGTGCTTTACGCTTTCCTTTGAATAAAAATCCAATGCACGCGCCTAATGTAATGATTCAAATTTGTTATATATCCATTATCCATTTTTTATTTGTTAAACTTTGATACATGAATTATGTAATCAAAAAATGCGAAATGGCATTTAAAACGATTATAAAACAGCAAGGAATAGGTTGTTCTTAAGTAGTAAAGAATGGTATAAAAAAAAACAACAATTCATCTATTCACAGGGGGCAGGAAAATACACCCCCTAAACGATTCTTATATTCAACAAACTATTTTAATCTACATCATAAGGGGTAATTTGGTTTATTATAATTGAATATTAACATAGTTTTATCCTCCATTGTCTTATTCCTATAAAATTACCTGTGGTTCTCTCTTTCAAACATGATATTTTCATTTGCTTGTCTTCGAATTTTTTCTATCTCACTTTCAACATCAAACTAAAAACATATTTTAATCCTATTATTCACAAAATTAATAAGATGTTTGTCTGTCTGTAGCAAAGGATCTCACTAACCGTTTAACCTGTTTTGTTCTCCTTTACAGCAAGGATTAAAACTATTTTATGGGATAGCAGTAACTGAACACTTCCAAGATAAATAGGTCAAAACTGTTCACGTGGCTGCGATTTTTTACCCTATGATTTAACATTTTCAATGTTTTTGTTAGTAGTGGAAATAGGGTTGGCAATCCGTATCCGAATCCGGGATCCGCCCAATTTTTGGCCAATTTTGGAATCCGAATCCGGAATCCGTTTTTTAATAGCGGATTCGGATTCTTAATTGGTAGGCTACAATTAGAGTCTTGAGTTTTTTCTTTCAATTCCCCCTTTTTAAAGGCAAAGATTGTCATCATTATATATAATATCTTTTAAAATCTGGTTCGATTATCGAAAGTTAATTATAGAGACCACCAAGAACATTAATTTTTAGGACATATGTAGCACTTAAATTTTAAAATTTTTAACAAAAGCCTTTTAAAATATTGCTAGAATCCAGAATCCGCTTAAAATAAGAATCCGGAATCCGCGGGAATCCGCCATTTTTTGGACGGATTCTTGTAAGAATCCGAACCCGAATCCGGTCCAAAAATTTGACGGGTTGCCATCCCTAAGTGGAAACATTACCTCATTTAATTGGTAAGATAAAACAAGCATAGAAATAATTTAAGTTAAATTAAATGCAATTTAACTAGAAAAATCTCAATATTTTTATATTACCTCCTTATTATAGAGATCATCAAAGTTTTGTACAGATTCCGGTGCAGAGGTTAGCTGAATACTTGTTAGACTTGACACCTTAATATATATAGTTTGTATAGATTCCAGTGGTTAGCTGAATACTAGTTAGACTAGACACCTTAATATATATAGTTTGTATAGATTCTAGTGGTTAGCTGAATACTAGTTAGACTAGACACCTTAATATATATAGTTTGTATAGATTCTATTGGTTAGCTGAATACTTGTTAGACTTGACACCTTAATATGTATAGTTTGTATAGATTCTAGTGTAGAGGTTAGCTGAATACTAGTTAGACTTGACACCTTAATATATAAAGTTTGTATAGATTCTAGTGGTTAGCTGAATACTAGTTAGACTAGACACCTTAATATATATAGTTTGTATAGATTCTAGTGTAGAGGTTAGCTGAATACTAGTTAGACTTGACACCTTAATATATAAAGTTTGTATAGATTCTAGTGCAGAGGTTAGCTGAATACTAGTTAGACTTGACACCTTAATATATATAGTTTGTATAGATTCTAGTGCAGAGGTTAGCTGAATACTAGTTAGACTAGACACCTTAATATATATAGTTTGTATAGATTCTATTGGTTAGCTGAATACTAGTTAGACTAGACACCTTAATATATATAGTTTGTATAGATTCTATTGGTTAGCTGAATACTAGTTAGACTAGACACCTTAATATATATAGTTTGTATAGATTCTAGTGGTTAGCTGAATACTAGTTAGACTAGACACCTTAATATATATAGTTTGTATAGATTCTAGTGGTTAGCTGAATACTAGTTAGACTAGACACCTTAATATATATAGTTTGTATAGATTCTAGTGGTTAGCTGAATACTAGTTAGACTAGACACCTTAATATATATAGTTTGTATAGATTCTAGTGGTTAGCTGAATACTAGTTAGACTAGACACCTTAATATATATAGTTTGTATAGATTCTAGTGGTTAGCTGAATACTAGTTAGACTAGACACCTTAATATATATAGTTTGTATAGATTCTAGTGGTTAGCTGAATACTAGTTAGACTAGACACCTTAATATATAGTTTGTATAGATTCTAGTGGTTAGCTGAATACTGGTTAGACTAGACACCTTAATGTATATAGTTTGTATAGATTCTAGAGGTTAGCTGAATACTAGTTAGACTAGACACCTTAATATATATAGTTTGTATAGATTCTAGTGGTTAGCTGAATACTAGTTAGACTAGACACCTTAATATATATAGTTTGTATAGATTCTAGTGGTTAGCTGAATACTAGTTAGACTAGACACCTTAATATATATAGTTTGTATAGATTCTAGTGGTTAGCTGAATACTAGTTAGACTAGACACCTTAATATATATAGTTTGTATAGATTCTAGTGGTTAGCTGAATACTAGTTAGAATTGACAACTTAATATATATAGTTTGTATAGATTCTAGTAGTTAGCTGAATACTAGTTAGACTAGACACCTTAATATATATAGTTTGTAGAGATTCTATTGGTTAGCTGAATACTAGTTAGACTTGACACCTTAATATGTATAGTTTGTAGGTATAGATTCTATTGGTTAGCTGAATACTAGTTAGACTTGACACCTTAATATATATAGTTTGTATAGATTATATTGGTTAGCTGAATACTAGTTAGACTAGACACCTTAATATATATAGTTTGTATAGATTCTAGTGGTTAGCTGAATACTAGTTAGACTAGACACCTTAATATATAGTTTGTATAGATTCTAGTGGTTAGCTGAATACTGGTTAGACTAGACACCTTAATATATATAGTTTGTATAGATTCTAGAGGTTAGCTGAATACTAGTTAGACTAGACACCTTAATATATATAGTTTGTATAGATTCTAGTGGTTAGCTGAATACTAGTTAGACTAGACACCTTAATATATATAGTTTGTATAGATTCTAGTGGTTAGCTGAATACTAGTTAGACTAGACACCTTAATATATATAGTTTGTATAGATTCTAGTGCAGAGGTTAGCTGAATACTAGTTAGACTTGACACCTTAATATATATAGTTTGTATAGATTCTAGTGGTTAGCTGAATACTAGTTAGAATTGACAACTTAATATATATAGTTTGTATAGATTCTAGTGGTTAGCTGAATACTAGTTAGACTAGACACCTTAATATATATAGTTTGTATAGATTCTATTGGTTAGCTGAATACTAGTTAGACTTGACATCTTAATATGTATAGTTTGTAGGTATAGATTCTAATGGTTAGCTGAATACTAGTTAGACTTGACACCTTAATATATATAGTTTGTATAGATTATATTGGTTAGCTGAATACTAGTTAGACTTGACACCTCAATATATATAGTTTGTATAGATTCTAGTGGTTAGCAGAATACTAGTTAGACTATATTAAAGGAGAAAAATTGTCGCCAATTTAGGTTGCAATTTCCCCCCGCATTTATTGGTCGGGCCGTTTATCCAGTAGGAGAAAAAGGATGTAGTAAATAGGGGGATAGGGGAGACCGTTATTTTAGCCCGCTACGGAGTTTACTTTATTATAGAACATTAAAATCTGGTGTAAGATCCAAGTAATTATACATCCATTGTATTATATTCATTAGCATACCTTATGTTCAAGATGATCCACAAGGTCTTTAGTGGCCGCCATGTTTACTGGATCTACTCTAGCTGAAGGAGGAACACTTTTGGCAGGATACTCCAAAGAATCCACGTCATACTCGTATCTTAACGATTAAGATAATCAAAAGGGTTTTCCCCAAAAATTTGACACCCCTTTATACAAAAATGGAAGGGAGTGTAGAGGAAAGGATACTAAGTGCAGTGGGTAAAGCCACCTCTCTAAAGAGGACTATCCACGAACCAGAGCAAGTGATTCTAAGCATCTTCCAGCATTGACCCACAGTATTTTTTTAGTGAATATACTAGGTTTATGTTTAATTTTTGCTTTAGCGACTAAAAAGTTAGGTTTCACCATGGTTTAGCATGAAAAAAACTTTGAATTGTAAATTAATTTTTAAAGCAATATCATTAAATGCTTTGCTGAGTTCAAGGGACAAAATAAAATAACACTGCAGAAAAGCATCAAATGTTGTAAATTGCAAAAGTACATTAGTTAAACTGTTTAAAAGTTACCAACCCTTTTTCTAAATATACATTTTTAATCACAATAATATACTTTTGTGTCAAAGCTTTTAAACAACAGTTTGAACTCATCAGAACATTCAATGTTATTGCACTAAACAATGCTTAACATTTCAAAGTTTTTTTCATATAAAACCATGGTAAAACCTAACTTTTTAGTCGATAAAGCAAATATTAAACATAAACCTAGTATATTTACTAAAAAATACTATGAGTTAATGCTGGAAGATGCTTAGAATCACTTGCTCTTGTTCGTGGATAGTCCTCTTTTGCTTTGGGGATATATACAATCCACCCCCTATAACATGTCAGGTATTAATTCTAAACAATAAAGATATGTTAAAATGCATTTATTATTCGAGAGAAGCCTTTCTAACAAGACTAATTAAAGCTATTCTGATAATGTACAAATGACACATAATCATTTATTATCTTTTTTTATTTTCTCAAGGGATCTTGAGGGATAATGCAATGGAAGAGAAATTGATATACAGCTACAATGATGAGAAACAATTAATCAAAATTAAACAAAAGCACCCGATGATTATAAGCCACAAAAATGATAATGTATTCATAAAACTTTGGGTACCTGTGTAAATTACAGTTCAATGTCCCCTCCCTCCCTCGTTATTTTTACCTGTCTTCTTCAGCATCTGAGGGCGAATGACTAACAGGTGAGGGGGAGTCAGGATCATGAATTATTGGGCTGGAATGTCGACTCCATTTATCCCCTACAAGCATGAATAGGTGGTTAGTTATTGCATCGTATTATTGACAGTTTTCCGCGGATATTAAAAGGGATAGTGGCATGAAGAGCATAAGTTACAACAATACAATATAACATATATAATTTTGTATTACAATGAATAGCAATCAATTAGGCACCACCAAAATGGTCATTATGCTATTTTTGTGAAAACAGGACAGCCATATAAGTTGCATAAATCCAAAAACACATGATTTTCAAGTAATAATATTTTTTAATCTACCTATTCTTTCAAATATATGTCCTATAGATTAAACTAGTTAACAGAAAAAATATGCAGTTCACAATATTCAAGTTTAAATGCACTTCGTGCAACTACCACTAAAAAATAACAAGATTTTTTAATGTTGCTAAGAATCAGTTCTAATCCAGTGGATATTAATCAGTTTTGAAGCCATAATTAGTATAAAACTCTTCTGTACGGAATAATTTAGAATTAAAATATTCCAATCAGCTTATGCCAAAAACAAAATTTATTCAAAAAAAATTCACGAAACCTATACGTTATTTTTATTTGTCATTTGGGGGCAACACTTTAGATTTAATTTAGATTTATTTCGTTTGTTGGCTATAACTTATTCCTGGTTCAAAGTTCTATTTATTTACCTATAGCAGGGCTTTGTAGAGCAAGTTTAGAATTCATGGTTGGTGGTTTGGCCATGGAATCATCAAATGTGTCTATACTTGTTTCTGCTGATACTATTGGAGACAACTAGAACAATTAAAATTTTTAGCAACATCCAGGGAGGAAGGGGACATTGGGTTTTTATTTCACTAGTCCCCAAAGTTTTATAATAACGTTTTTTTGTTCGTTGGCTTCATAACTTTTGGGACTTTAGTTAAATTTTTACAAGAATAAGATTAATATTTTTACTAAAAAAGCACGCAACCTAAACCAATAAAAAAAGACGATAAATTCATGACATTTTTTTACATGGTTGAATAAAAGTGAAACCTAATTCTTTAAAACGATAAAAATTCGTCAAATATTAAGGATCACTGGAAAACTTACTGCTCTTTAGCAACTTGGCTGTTTTAATATTTTCGACGCTATTGGCTGATATTCAAAGACCCAATTGAAAGTCAGTACAGGGTTTACAGGGTTGGGATATAACCCCTTCCCTCTCTATTGTTAATGTCTTACCAATTTCATCTTTGGAGATTCAGTAATAACTAATGGCGCAAATGGAAGACGTCCCGAGGATTTACTTCTAAAAAAATTAATAAAATAATTTGTTTTTATAGTGAAAAAGAACAGTTAAGTATTATACAGTCAGCAAAATGTGTCAGTGTTTAAAACACACATATAATTATATACTATACATATATGCATAAAATTTGTATTTAGCTTCCTATAATTAGACAATAGGAAGCATAAATATATAATCTTCCTTGCTGGCGGAAACGCATAGGGTTCGAGTCTGTTTCATACTAAAAAAGGTACTACGCCTATGTCAGGAGCGCGACATGAATATTTAGAGCAGGGCAAATTCCTTTGCAAAAAAAACTACGCTAATCAATTACCTACCAATTCCAGACAAAGTCCGTGCAATTAAAGGGTTGGTTGTCTGAAGGACGTTTGACCATATAACCATACACATCATTAAGCAATGTATGGATCAGAATAAGACCTCAAGGCGTATTCCCGTCCTCAAAGGCTATCCGAGGCTAAGTTATGTTCATTGTTTACCTAAGGGTACTTCTACTGTTAGAGCCTCGTACAAGATATCTGGGTGGGGAGGCTCTCACTTGAGGAATTCGGGCAGCAGATTCTAAATTAATTTTAATTAATGGATATCGCCTTAGAGGCCTCTAGGGTGCACTTGAGGAGGGGAGAGGGGGGAGTAACCCCCACACTTTAATTTTATTTCATTAAGAGAAAATAAAAAAAATTAGGTTCGCTTTTTCTTACGGGGTAGTGATAACCTCCCCAAAAATAGTCATAAACCTTCCTAGGACCTATGAGGAGCTACATTGTAAAGAAGAACCATGTCGGTTTAGAGGATAAAGAGATCCTTAGATAAAAATGGACTGACGACAGACATAATGTTACTTTTATATAGACTAGCAGCTACGCATTTCAACTTAACATTTTAGTTCTAAATGAAAAAGTTAAATTATTTTTTGGGGGAATGAGGGACATTTTTTCCATGGACGATTTCTCTTACGGGGGTGGAGTTACCCTCCCCCCAAAATAGTCAAAAAAACTTTCCTGGACCTATAAGAAGCTACATAGTAAAGGAGAACCACACAGACAGATATCCTGCTACTTTTATCTAAAGACATCCTATGCAACTCACCCAGCTGTTTGCCAGCGAACTCCAGCTCTTCGGCTATCTTTCTATCAAAGCTGTCTTCTTCTTACAAAATATTAATAATTACATTATTTAAATAAAAATTTAAATATCAAAATTTTAATAAAAACGCAAATTAGCCTTTTTAAATTAACAAAATAAGGAAAACATTTTCGTAATGATGCACTGCACATACGGGAAGTGGTTATTAAGCTTTGTCTTGTGATAGAAAAATGAAAAATTATACAAGTTTTGTTCGCTAAGAGGGGCCAAATGCTCAGGCTAACTGTTTAGGTATTTATTGTAGATTCTGGAAAAATTATCTATAATACGATACATGATTTTTAAGAACTGGTTCAAATCCAGCAGAAAAAAATCTGTTTCGAAGCCACTCTGAAAAAGTTATTTATCGCATCGTATTATAAACAGCTTTCCGCGTAATAAAACCAGTTTTGTTAGCCCCGAGATGCCGAAGGCACGGGCTAACAAAACTGGTTTTAAATTATGATATTTTAAAACTTGATATAATCGATACGAAAAACATGTTTTTTTCAGTTTCGCTTAGAACCTGTTTTAATCTAAGTTTTAACCGGTTTCGAAACCATAGAAAAAAAATATGTACCAAGATCTTGTTCGTCTTCACTGGAGGTGTTGACCAGAGGAATCTGACCGGTCAAGCGAGTCTTAATAATAGATTAATAATAAATACAGGAACAGGTAGCTTAGTCCACCCTAGTTAGCCTCAACACTTACAACAAACCCGTCGTGAAGAGTTTTAAGTATTCAAAAATTTTATTTTTCAAATTAGGTATTGTCATATTTAAAAAGTCTCTCAGTTATAGCCCTCTATATTTCACATACAGAAAATGTGATAGAAAAAAAAACCGAACGAACACGTTAAGGGTTTATCAAAGATTAAATAGAAATTATCTTCACCCATAAAACTCACTTTTTTTGATTATGAAAGGTATAAAATCCACATCCCCCTATAATTTCACTATAATTAAAAGCACTTTGACATAATTAAAGCATTTGACCATATGATATAGCGATTGAAAATTGCAGGGCTCAGCAGCCACGCGTCAGACTCAATTATGCCTCAATTTTAAACCCATTTAATGGCTTTTAAAAATGGCCCACCTAAATGATATTTACTTTTTCTTTTAAAAATTATAATTAAAAGTGCCCCCCTTCCTTCAATTGCCCCTGGAGGCCTCTAGGGGCGTAGCTGATAGTAAAGAATAATTATCAATTGAAAATAAAAATAAAACCTGAGAAGTTCTGGTTTTAGAATTCTTTCTTGTCATTTTCCTCCTGAAATAAAATTATTATTAGAATATTTGTTATTAATCGCATTGTATTTTGGACAATTTTCCGCGGGTGGTAAAATGAAAAATTATTATAATATTATTTCCCTTTTGGTGGGTATGCCCCGAGAGGCTGCATTTTAAAAAATAAATTGAATGATGTAAAAATATAAAGGTAAAGAAATTTTTAAAATTTAGGACTTTACAGGGAATAGTTTTTTCTTGCATGGCAGTATTTTGGACAGTTTTCTGAGGTTAGTAAAATAAAATGATTAATTCCAGTTTTAGTTAGCCCAGAGTGAGCTTAAGGCCCGGGTCGACAACTAAACTGGTATTACTATTATGATTTTTTCATTCTATTATTCGTGGAAAATTGTCTATAATACGATGCAATACATTATTATTTAGTATTACCAAGAACCGGTTCAAATTCAGCGGATAATAATCTATTCTCATGGACTCATAAGAGATTGATTATAATCTTTAAAAAGTCCCCCATGATACTAAACAAAATAACCCCTCCTAAAATCATTGTTAGTTGTTAATTCGATATAATAAAATATTCAAAGTTTTGAATTGATAATTGGGTACCTACCAATATAATATTACTTACTTGTTAGTTATGTTAGCACCTATCTGCCGGTTCTCACCAGATGTTGGAGAGTTCGAGATCTGTTTTTAGATTCATTTATTCATAAAAGCGTAACTTTTCGATTATTAGGGTCTGTACGTATATATATGTCCAACCGTAACGGTTAGCTCATAAAAATAGTGTAAGGCATGTTTGAAATGTCCTATCAATTTGGATGTTGATTCCTTTAACAGTTAGGTAGAATTTAGAAAGCAACTTTATAATTGTTACCAGATACCTAGTCCGTACGTTTATCTAAAACATGCTGATTTTTTAACTAATTTTTTATCTCTAAAATCAAACCTACTAAAATACTTTTAAGTGCCTATATGAAATAATATCTAAAACATACAAACATGTAAAGATTTTTTTATTAATTAAAATGAACAATCCTGAATTTGGGGGTTGCCCCCCTCCCCAATGTATGGGGTTCTCATATTCATATTGGAGGATTTTCTCGGGCTAGTGGTGTACATGGCTTCTTTGTCCCGGGTTGGGGATATCTCTGGGGTTAAATTCTCTTTATCTTTAGCCTGGGAAAAAATATATATTACCCCCCTTATTTTAAAAGTATATTTAACAAGGATGACAACATCCATAAAAGCGAAGCTCTGAAACGGTAAGACAAACGGACATTAACACTTGTATAATGTCAGAACTTAATAATCATAATGTAAATGTATAAGAGTCAAAGCAAAATTTTAAGTACTGCTTGATTCAGGATCATGTTTATGGACATACTTACATTTATAGGACTTGATTATAGAGTTGCTTCGCTTATTACATTATACTTTGTTGTCTCAGGAATCAGTATACCAAAAATCAGACCAATCAGATAATTAGGTCACATACAAATTCGTTGTTAAAAATGTAAAAAAATCAACATGTTTAAAATGGACGTACGGACATTCTGGTAATGATTAGAGTTGCTACGCTTTCTAACTCGTACGTAACTTCTGCAGGAATCACCATGCAAAGTTTGAAATCGATAGGAAAATTCTAACATGCCTAAAATAACGAAAAAAGCTATCCGTTACGGACGGACGGACTGACCCTAGTTATAGAAAAGCTTCGCCTTTAAAAATAAGAGGATGGGGAAAGTTCTCTTTTTTAGTAGCGAAGCTACTCTATAAATCACTTTGTCCGTCCGTCAGTCGGTCAGTCCGTAACGCTATGGGGAAAATGGGATTTACTCTGCTCCTATAAAAGATAGAATGCTGAAATTTTTGACAACATTCCCATCATTAAGGAGCACAATTGAGAATAAAACATCAATGGCGGTAGGACCGATTTTGAGCAGTTTTTAGGCTATTTTTATATTTTTCACATTTTTCTCCATATCTTCATTGTTTATGGTCCGATTTTCAAAACTTTTTCAGTTATAGATATCAAAATTAAATTTCCCGCCGTTTAGAGAAAACAACCATGACGGCCAGACTGCCTTTTTGCAGGTTTTTGGCTATTTTAAAATTGTTCACGTATTTTTCCATCTCTGATGTATATGGTACGATTTTCCAAATTTTTAAAGTTAAGAATATAAAAATTAAATTTTCTGTCGTCTTAAGAAAACAACCATGGCGGTCTGACAGCCTTATATCAGGTTTTTGTCTATTTTTATATGTTTTACATATTTCCCCATATCTTTGGTGTTTTTGGTCCAATTTTAAAACTTTTTTTGAGATATCAGTATCAAAATAATTTTACCCATTGTTATGAGCATCTTTTATGTAATTTACTTTGACCGTCGTCATCATACAAAATGAAACAAGGTTTCGTGTTTATTTTCTCCAATAAGTATTCTTGATTTAAATAAATACACTTTAAATCTACTTTTACGTAGACCCATTGACGATTTTTTGTGCATCGCTACTTATGGATGTTGTCATCCTTGTTTGTTTATAAGTTTAGGTAAGGTCAATTGGGTACTAAGTGCCCAGAAGAGTTAAGGCACCGCAGATTTAGTCCCCACAGGGTTAGAGCCTCTTGAAGAGAAACATGTCGGTTAAGCGATTAGCAGGATCCCTTGGAAATTAAACAGACAGAGGGTCACTTAGACATCTTATTACTTTATTGTAATGATTAAGAATTTACCTTTTTCATAAAATTATCAATATAATCACAAAATTCATCAAAATTCAATCGGTCCTACAAAATAAAAGAATTATTATACTATTAATTTGTTTAATAAAAAAGGATGACAACATCAATAAAAGCGAAGCTTAATAAAGGAGATAACGAAGCTTAATAAAGAGAAATAACATTAAATAAGTGGAGCAGGGGTGGACTTTTATTAATTTCAGGTTGGTCGGTTCATTAAGTTGAGTGTCCAAACATTTCAACTACTAATTGTAATCTACAGAAGGAGTAGGGGGGGGGGGGGGGGGGGCGAAAGTGACACTTTTTGAAACCAAAACTAAAAGTCAAAGGAACTCAACTCTTAAAAGAGTTACAGGTCTGACATTTTGCATGGCAGTTGCTTTATAGGGGTACAATATGGAACTATGAAGAAACGGCGGCGCAACCGCCGAAAACCACCGAGAAAAGACAAAAAAAATTCGGCGGGAAACGGCGGTTGTGCCGCCGTTTCTTCACAGTTCCATATTGTACCCCTATAAAGCAACTGTCATGCAAAATCTCAGACCTGTAACTCTTTTTTTTAGTTGAGTTCCTTTGTTGACTTTTAGTTTTGGTTTCAAAAAGTGTCACTTTCGCCCCCCCCCCCCTTTATGTATCATCGTTGGGGATGTACATCAATTTGTCGGCCATTGTCTTATCCCTGATTGTTATGTGCAAACATTTAACGTTGCAACGTTTAGTAATCAATCTCATCAATTTATATATTCCAACAAACATAAATATAAAAAACAAGCATAATAAATCATAATTAGTATAGGTTATAGGCTTTCTGTCCAAAGCAGACCGTCCCTAATTATAGACCTTTACTTTAAAAAAAAATGTAGTGTCTACTTGGACTGAACTACCCTAGTTGTAGAGTAGAATACGCTACCTACTAAAAAAAACACCTGTTCAGCATTATCAAATATCTGGAGGATTTTATCAACGTCACCAGTTTCAACATGAGATCTAACAATTAAACAATATTTATCAATAGCGGCTACGTCCCTAGAGGCCTAAAGGGGCACTTGAGGTTGGGAAGGAGGAAAGGAGAGTAGTCGACCAACCCCTAATTTAAATTTTATTTCTAAGAGAAAATTAATTTTTAAAAAAAATGTGTAGTAACAATTATTTACGGGGGGGTGATTTTTTTCCGGAGGTTGGTGGTACCCTACCCCAAAATAGTTGTTAATCTGATCAGGACCAATGAAAGCTACATTGTAAAGGAGAACCATACCTGTTTTGTGGTCAGCAAGATCTTTCAAAGATACAAACAGACAAACGTTCTACCGTTTCTCCCTCCCTTTTTATGAAAACTAAACACCTGTTTTTTAACTCACTTAGTCTGTTTATCAAAAAAACTTACAAAATTTATTTTCACCTGCTGATATTTGCTAGATTTTTCAAGCTTATAAATCCATCTTCATCCGGTTCACATGCCTAAATAAAATAAAGTGAAAGGATGTTTGTATAATAATGTGTGTATGTTTGTTTGTACCAAAGGATCTCGCCAACCGCTGAACCGATTGGGTTCTCCTTACCAAGGTAGGTACCGGGAAGGTTTATAACTTTTTTGGTGGAGGGTACCACTACTCTCCCATGAGATATAGCCCCTAGAAAAAGATTATCCTCCCTCCCAAAAAAAAACATTTTTTTAAAAGGAGGTTTTGTGATTTAACTTTCTCTCCCTCAAGTGCCCCTAGAGGCCGCTATGGCTAGTGCCTAAATAAAACAAAACCATATAGAAGCAAGCTACATCATAAATAAAGCCAGAAAATCATAGTGTAATGTACATATATATGTATAAAACAAGGATGTGCAAAAATTGCGTATATATAGTATTCTGCTTAATCTAATAAATGGCTTTATGATATCTTTGTCCTCTCCCAAGATGCCAGGGGCGCAGCCGCTACCTTAAAAAACATCCATTTTTTCATATTCCTTTATCTCTGATTAAGATTAAATACCTAAATGAAATATTTGGGTTTTTTTTGTTAATAAGGTGCAAGAGACCAGGATTATGACAAACAATTTCCGACAAACAGTTTCCTTCTCCTACCCCTTTCTTATCCACTTCCCTATAGTTATAGAACAAAACAAGTTTTACACCAACATTACGCCACGGCCACAAAAATATCCAAATTATCAGAATCCTAAATGGTTCTTGCTTTAAAGAAGTTTTTACTTGATCGCAAAGTAGTAATAAAATTACCTATTTCTTTACTTTCTAAGGAATAAAACGTATATTTAATGCTATTGTTGGTTAGGTTAGGTTAAGTAAAGGTGAAAAAGCCCCCCCGCAAGGGGTAGAAATAGAATTAAGGGAAGAAAAAAATTTTATATCCTCAATTTTTTGGGGGCTATTTATCACCGAGGGGAAATTATATTAGCCCACAAAGCTTTATAATAATGCTTTCTTATTCGTTGGTTTGTCAACTTTGGGGTTTTATTGAATTTGATTGGTTTGTTCATTAAGTAAAGTGTCCAGAAGTTTCAACAATCTACAGAAGGGGTAATTGTGTGCATGATCATTGGGGATGAACAATGATTTTTTTGCCATTGCCTTATCCCTTTAGATGCCAACTATTTATGCACGTGTTTACACTTGTTTTTATTATTTACTACTGGCTCTGAAAGATTGGTAAAAACCGCGAAATCAGTCTGCATCACTTCCTTGTATGTACATATATTATATATCAGGCAGGGAGAGGATATTGGATTGAAAATTACACTGGCACCTAAAGTTATATAAACAAGTTCTCTCATTCGTTGGCTTAACCAAGTTGAGTAATTTTATTACATATAGAGTTGCTTTGTTATTAAAATTTGCATTCACAGAATATTATCAAAATAAATGCAGATATCAGAATCACTTTATATGTATGGGGCACCAATAACCCCCCCCCCCCTAATATTTAAATCTTTAAAGGAGCATATTTACTATAGGTCTTTTGTAAGGTTATCTGCTCCTATTCAAGATAGACTTATTAATATTTTATGTAAAGATAAGTACTTAAATCTGAAATTCATAATAAACATCAAGAATTAATATTCTAGGACAGATTGACTGCTTTTAGAGCAGTTATTATTTATACGTATATTAGCGGAAAAGCCCCCTAGAGCATTTTAGATGTGTAGTTGATCCTCCCATTTAAATTTAGTTTTAAAAAAACATTTTTTGGGAGTGGGGGGGGGGGGCGTTTCTTTCTATGAGCGATTTCTCTACAGAGGGTTGTGTTATTCTCCCCCAAAATATTTATAAACCTTCAAAGAAACTTAATTGTCAAAATAAAGGATTTAGCCGCATAGTTTTGATGCTTTAATTGTAAACAATTTAAATAATTTTGCACTAGTCGCTGCACTATTCAAAGTTTTTTATTTAGCTGAAAAGGCATATTAAAATTTAGCGATGCAATGGGATGCGATACTCTAACTCCTACTATAGGATATTAGGTTAAGTAATATCCATCCAACCCTTTGATATCTCGACCTTTGACTTGAAGTCCTAGCTTTACATAGTAATGGGTTGCGCCTGATTAAGGATCAAGGTATTACCCCTACTCACACTATAAGTGTCACGTGCCCGGTTTAACAGTAGTTGGAACCATTTTAAGCGTCTGTGGAATGACGCAGTGTGGACCATCACTTTATTTGGTGGCCACGAATGCTGAAATATTTATCTAAAATATCAACTTTAGCCCACAAAATTTAAAAGCGACTAGTGTAGATATAATAAATCATCAAAAAGAGCCTAGAAATGCAATTTGAAATAATAACGTTTTATCGCAGAAATGTATGTTTACACCTAGAAAAAGGGAAATTCCAAAAGTCTAACACAAATCCAAAGATCTAAGGGGATAAGAAAATGGCCGAAAAATTAATGTACATCCCAAATGATATTATTGGTTGAAAAGTTTGGACTCTGACAGCTTGAACCAACCAATTAAAATTTAATAAATATCCCCTTCCTTCTAAAACAAAAGGGTACTATCCACGAACAAGAGCAAGTGATTCTAAGCAGCAGTGATTTAAATGTATTTTTGGTGAATATACTAGGGTTATACCTATTTAATATCGTTATCTCGATTTTAAAAGTTTAGCTTCACTATGGTTTTACATGAAAAAAACTTTGAAATGTTAGACATTGTGACTACCTAAATATCATCAAATGTTTGTTGAGTTCAAACTGCTATGGCACAAAAGTAAACTTTTTTGATGAAAAATGTTAATTTAGAAAAAGGGATGGTAATTTGTAATATTGTGAACAGTTTTATTGTGTACTTTCGTACTTTATAGCATTTGATTATGTTTTGGCATATTATTTTATTTGAACTTTTGACCTCAACAAAACATTTGATGATATTTTGTCAAATAATGCTTTACATTACAAAGTTTTGTTTTAGAAAACCATGGTTAAACTAAATTTTTTTAGTCGATATAACAATATAAACATAACCCTAATATATTCACCAAAAAAAACATTTAGAATCACTGCTGGAAGGTGCTTTGAATCACTTGCTCTTGTTCATGGATAGTCCCCTTTTAAATTATTGAGAAAAAAAACAATCTAAGAGAGTATCCCTCTAAAATGTTTGGACATGATAAATACTTGTTAAGCATACATTGGCAAATAGCTAACATTTTACTGCATTGGTGAAAAAAAATATTTATTTTTTTCATTAATAATATAACTGTAAACATGAAACACTGTTATATTTCAAACTTTAGATGATGATTCCTCTAACAATTAGGTAAGATCTAGAAAGTGTAGCAACTCAATAATTAGTTACCAGAAAGTCCAACGTTCATTTTAAAAAGCTGATTTTTAACTTTTTGACAACGATTTTTTATGTGATAAAATTATCCTTTTCTGAAATATTCCTAGGACAAAAAGTACAATGTAATGAGCAAAGCATCTCTATAATCAAGGCCTTACAATGTAAGTATGTCCTTAACCAGTATCTGTATTAATGCAGTTTTGCAACAAAGGGGTAGTTTCACGAAATGCATTTGAACTTAATTTAGTTTTGTATAGACTTGTCTATAAATATATTCTGCTTATTCAGTTCTGACACTCTTTAAATGTTAATGTTCGTTTGTCTTACCGTTTTAGAGCTTTGATTTTGTGGATGTAGTCATCCTTGTTTGTTTGATAAGGTAGTTAAAAACCTGAAAAACTTGTAGATAAGGTTCTCTATCCATACTTCAACTCAATACAACTAACAATCTTCATAGACATTTAATATTTCTGAAATTGTTGAAGTGAGTCATAGATTAAAGGGATAGTTGCATGAAGTGCATTTAACAAGTTTCATTGCAAGCTTAAGTTACAAGAAAGAACACCATCTAACATAGGTGCCTATATATGGGGGGGGGGGGTTAATGCAACCATCTCGTTATCAATGTATAAATGGCACTTAGAATTCGAATTTCCATCTGAAATCTTGCATGAGTAATCCTTTTCCCTAAAGTCTTTTTTCCCTAAATCAAACCAAAAGTTAAAAAAGTAGCGGCTACCGGCTCAGCCGTTTAGCCGTTTTTTTTGGCTATTTTTAGGGCAAAACTGTCATAAATTACGTAGGAATCAACTTTTGAAACATATTTTTGCTTTATATCATGTGAAATGATTCAAAACAATCATTTTTTAGATTTCTAGTACCAGCAACTTCCGGCTAGAACCGTTTGAAAACGTTATAGAGCGGGAAAGAGTATTATGTGGAGATAGGTTTCGTGATGAATTTACCTTCAAAATAGCTTGAAAATGGCTAGACGGCTGAGCCGCCAGCCGTTAGCCGTTACTTTTCCAATTTTTTGTTCGATTTAGGGAAAATAGACCTACCAAGGATTACTCATGCCAAATTTCAGATCGAAATTCGAATTCTAAGTGCCATTTATACATTGATTACGAGATGGTTGCATTAACCCCCTCCCCCCCCCCATTTTGTATTACAATAAATAACATTCAAATTGGTAAACCAAAATAGTCATCATTCTGTTTTTGTGGAAATAGGACAGACATTTATGTTGTATTATGTTTCAAAAGATATTATTTTTTGGAATTGATATTTTAAAACTACCTGGTAGAAAATAGAAATTCTTTCCAATAAATGTCCTATACATAGGTGTAGTTTAAGCTATTGAACAAACAAAACATATGCAGTTCACTAAATTAAAGTTTAAATGCACTTCGTGCATTTACCACTTTTAGCTTTTCTTAAGTTAGATTGTGTGTCAGTCTGTCCGTTTTTCCATTTTTTGGAATTTGTTTACTGGTACTCAAAGTTTCATATCTGTCGTCGGATCGAAAAGTTTGAATTTTGATTGGTTGGTTAAAAACTACAAGTGTCCAAACTTTTCAACCAATAATTAAAATCTACAGTAGGGTGTTGTTTATCATTAATGGGGATACATAACATTTTGACGTCCATTGTCTTATCCCTTAAGATTCCCAAATTGAAAATGACGCAAGCAAATTCATCAAGCAAATATTTAACTATTGCAGCTTCTCTAAAACAAATATGCCAACCTAATTATCGTTGTATAGGTATAAGGGAAAGGTAGGTTGCGGGTAAAATCCGGGCAAAGGTTGTGTGTTTTAAGTTAAAAATAGTAGTAGATACGATAAAAATTTATGTTAACTTTTAAAAAATTTGTTGTCTATAGGTAGTTCTTTTCATTAAGAAATACATAATTTAGTGAATATTATCGTCCCCAAGTCCCCAACAACTACGAAAAAGTTACCTATTGTAAAACTTTGGGGACTGGTGTAATAAAAAGCCCATTGTCCTCTCCCTCCTTGAATACAACTGTCCCTGTTTTCTCAGTGAATAAACACAAATTAATATTTATCCAGTTTTTTCCTCTTAATTTTTAATCAAATAAGTTTATCTTTTAAAAGAAGTAACAGAATGTCCGTTTGTCTGCATATTTATCTTATATGATCTCTGAAAGACCAAAACTATATTCAAATGATTAAGTTTTATATGGTTAAATTTTATCGTTTACTTAATTGTAATTTAATAAAATAGCTGAAATATCAAAATCTGTATGTATTGAGTGGCGTTTACTGGGTTTACTGAGGTGCGTGAAGCGCAGCCGAAAATTTTGAAAGCCTCACAAGATTTTTGACACCCGCATGAGTGGGTGGGGGTGTAAACCCATGGTTGATGTAATTTTATATATTGCAAAGAGAGGGAGGGGTGTATACAACCCCGGGTGTAGCCAAGAAAATGAAAATGACTCCCTACCCCCCCCCCCTCCCTGTTGTTTTGATTGTTATTCCTAGGACAACAGGGAACAATTATAAAATTTATAATAATCTAAAAGTACGAATTATGTTTTAAAGTAATTTACGTTTGACTGATTATAGTGTTTCCTAAGCTTTCCATTTATGAATGTAAGTAGTCATTTTCTTGGGATAGTTTTAAGCTATTTATAGCCCTCTCTCTTTGAATACAGAGCCCCTAGATATGCTAGGGCGTAGCCGTAAAAATAAAATTTGGTAACTAAAATATCACTAATTTTCTATATTTTAACTTAAATATCACAAAATAGTTTATTTTTAACAATAAAATCACTAAAATTCACAACAGCTTCAAAACTAACTTTTTATCAGAGATCTTAAGGGATAAGACAATTGACGGTAAGTTAATATACATCCCAATGATGATATACAAAATTAGGTACTATTCATAAAGCTTAAAATTAAAAGCTGATCTAGTTTGATAAATGTACCAAAGAAGTTTAAGCCATCAAATAAGAGAATGTATCTTTAAAAAACTGTAAATACCAGTGTAATTTACAGTCCAATGTCCCATCCCTCCATTTTTTTTTATCTAAAATGATTACGCAACGTTCTTGCTCGTTGAAATCACCAACCAAAGTTGCACTACTACTTAGTACTAGTACTACTGAAGCGAGAAAGAAAAACTTGAAAGGGCGGGGGGAGCGTAAAAAAGGGAAAGGGGTATTGAAATAATAAATATAGTAAGTATAGACCCCCAATTCAATAATGGGACTAATCAAAACCCAATTTAGAAAAAAAAACAATCTCATTCTATTATATAAAATAGTAAAGTTTTTTTTTGAAAGCTTAAGATTTCAACAACTACTAAACTCATAAAGTTCTCCTTTTTAGTCCCAGTAAGGTTTTAAGCTGTTTATCGGCCTCCACCCGAAATTGATTAAACTTGAATATTAGATCTATTAGATAATTAGATGTTAGGAGTTCATTTCTTATAGAGTTTTATTATTTTGATACAAAATAATAGAGTTTTTTCCTTAAATATAATAAATCAGCTCGAATAAGCTGATTTTATTAGTTGTTTAATTTAGATAAATTATATTGTCTCTAGTATAATGGGATTGATTCATATAAAAAATAAATATAAACAAAAAACTTCGTTTGCTAGAAATTCCTTTTTAGTTGGACGTATTATTGTTTTTGTTTGACTATCTATAGTATTATATCTATTGTACAAATCTTGAACTTCTTTTTAAAAAGGGGAAGTGGTCAGCCAGCTGTGTTTAATTAAAGGGGAAGAAATGGTAATAGGGAGGGGGACGGGTGGTAAAGAATTTTTTGAGTAGCTTGCTAGAGAAAGCAAGTTTATTTTTATTAAATTGAGAAAATGATCGTAGCGCCTCTTTAAGCATTTAAGTCCGCATAAAAGAAGTTTATTCATAAAATAATAGAACTTAAAATGTGGATTTAATTTGATTTTTATAATGATTCTAAGTTTGTAAATTATAATATCTATAATACAAAGTAGAATGATGTCTGTCTGACCGTCCGTCCGTCCGTCTGTCCGTCCCTTAAGATCTCGGTAACCACTGAACTGATCAGATTCTACGCTTCAGGGAATATACCTACTGGTCCTGTGGTGGTTTTAGGTTATTTTCTTGGGGGGTGGGACACCCCCCCACCCCCCCCCCAAAAAAAAATAAAATCCCCCCTCCCAATTTTTTTTTCTTTTCTTGCGTAGGTACCTATTTTTCCCCAATTTTTTTTTTCTTATGGGGAAGTTAGTTCACATAAACTACTTGCTTTTTTTAAATAACCTCTTGGGGCAAAGCCCCTAGAGGCTAGGGGCGAAGCCGCTAGTCTTTATTATAAAGTATGGGGATATCTATCTGTCTGTTTCTTTGTTTGTACCGAAAAATCTCGCTAACCGCTGAACCGATGTGGTTCTCCTTTACAGGGTAGCGTCTCATAGGTCCTGTATAGGTTTATAACTATTTTGGGGAATGCCACCGCCACCCTCCTAAGAGAAATCGCCCCTGAAATAAGTTACCCCCCCCCCCCTTTAAAAAAATATATTTTTTTACTTTTTCTTTAAAATCTAGTGTAGCCGCTTGTTTTGATTATAGGGTTAAAATTTTTATCATGGGTAAGTGTAAAAACTTAATATTTTTTTTTTTTTTGGGGGGGGGGGGTTGATGGTTAATTTTTTAGATGGGATAAAAACCCGCATCGGTAAAAATAATTTGTAAGAACTAAAGTTTTTCCTTCAAATATCTTCATACTCGTAGAAAATTGATTACATTTAATACATCAAGGGTTAAATGATAATGTAATAAGCTGAAAAACGAAATTTTTGCATTATTAATAAATTTAAAATTTACTCGTTTAATAGTAATTATATAAACGCTGCACCCCTAGCAGGGCTATCTATAAAACCCTAATTGTAGTTGTAAACCACCCTGGAACCTAAGTAAAGCTTTCTTAAAAATGGACAACCCATGCATGCAATTCAGGTTAGAGAGATTTTAACAAATATCTTACACCACTTTATATAATAGGATAGGAAAGATATTGGGATAAAACAATGGACTATAAATTGAAATTCATCCCCAATGATGATAAACATAATTACACAGATTACCTATTCATTTTTCTCTGAGTCTTATATGCAACTCTTATCTTGAGAGAGATTATTTATGAACAAGTTTTTTCGAAAGATGTATAGATAGTTCTTTAAAATGCAAAAGTAACAAGATTTAGTCTGTCTGTGTGTACCAAAAAATCTCACTAACCGCTGGAACGATATGGTTCTCCTTTAAAGCGAAGCTTTCAATTGGTCCCGGGAAGGTTTATAATTATTTTGTAGGAGGGTATGACCAACCTACCATGAGAAATCGCCCCTAGAACAAAATGACAACCCCCCCCCCAAAAAAAATACTTTTTAAAAACTAAAATTGAAAGTTGGGGAGTTACCAATTTCCTCTGACCCCAACCTAAAGTTCTTGATTGATTGGTTTAACCAGCAGTTGCAAAACTTGACAATGATTTTAAATCTAAAAAATCTTTTTTAAGGGTTTTCTTTCCCACTTCTCCTCTTATCTCCCTTATTTTTATGACGTTACATGGCTGATTTTTGAGTCACTTTGTCCCACTTCCATCCAAGTAATAATATCGATTAGTAAGATCGTATGATAAAACTATATATGTCTTTGCATTTTTAAATAAAAAAAAGACAATTTTCCCTCTTTTATAAAAGTACAAAATTCTGGTTTTATATTTAGGTTTTATATTCATCAAAAAGATTATTATATATATTCAGCTATATTTTCTTTCTATGGATGTTGTCATCCTTGTTTTTTGGCTCTCAAAGCTCTAAGATTCAGGGAAAAGGTAATGATATTCTGACAAACAATTCTAAAGAAAAATTTCTCCACATTCCCCTTCCCCTTTTCCTCCCATTCTTACCCACCCCTCTTCAGTTATAGGAAAAAACAAGCAAGATATACCCCCAGCTAACTTCCAAAGATTTCGTGATTTTTTTTTAGAATTGATTGTTACAATAGCTAGGCCTGTCTAAAATTATTTACGCTGAATTAAAAATGAAAGAAAAACAAAAATAAATTATAAATTTGATTTGTTATAGATATATAATTATTATTTACTAGAAGTAACTGGAAATTTATGTCATAATGTTGATTAAATAAGTTGAGAGTTCAAACGTTTAAACCACAAATTGTAATCTACAGAGGAGGTAATTTTGTGTATTATCATTGGGGTTGTACATCAATTTATCGGTCATTGTCTTATCTCTTTGGATCCCTGGGAAATTTATGTCATTTCAAAATCTTATAAGACAAGGATACTTTTTATTCTAATATAACAGAGTTCTTTCAACTTTTAAGTAAAAATTTGAGTCCAACGTCTTCAAATATTATATTAGTTTTGAACTAGCGATATCTCTGAGTAAAACAGAAAACCATTAAGGGGAGTAAAAAGGGAAAGGCAGCAGTGATTTAAAGGTATAAGACAATGGCAGATAAAAGGATGTACATTCCTAATGATATCACACAGAATTATCCCTTCTGTAGTTAAAATTAGTGGTTGAAACGTTTGAACACTCAACTTATTAAACCAACCATTTAAAATTCAGTAAAACCCGTTGTTATGCCAACGAATAAGAAAAGGCTATCGTAAAACTTTGGGGACTAGTGTAATAAACAGCCCAAGGCTTCCAAATTTAAAACCTAAGGATGGGCCAATGGCCACACTTCCTTGATAGAATAGTCTTATTGTTTTTAAACTTTGCAGACAACAAGTCAAAATAAAATATCCGTAAGAAAATTGTAAATATTCATTCATTAAATTTGATAAATACTATGAGAAGCTACCCAGTAAAAGAGAACCATATAAGTTCAGAGGTTAGAGGATTGCACATACAACAAACACACTGACAGAGATCTTTTCAGTTTTTACTTAGAAGGATATACTTTTCAATTAGATCCAATTAAATTCAAATTTTCAAGCTAGTTTTTTTGGTTTCTTAGAAGATTTTGATTTATTTTTCAAAGCTAAAGAGGATAGGGGGTTACGGGGATTTATATGTATATGCTAGAGGTGAAACTATGTACTAGTTTTTCTTAAAGTCAACTTTATTTACAAATAGATAATAACTAAAATCTATCCATAACTTAGATAGATTGCAATTATTGTTTTTCTACCTTTTTTTTTCTTAATATTAGAAAGCGCTTAATAAATAATCCTAAAGTAGTAAGGTTTTTTGTCTTAGCTTAAAATGTCATAAATCCCTGACTCGATGAGCTCTCCTTTTTGTTGAAGCTTCACATAGGTCACTGAATGGTTTTAGACTATCTTAGTTTTAGATCTAGGCCTTTTGGTGGTTTTAGGCTACTTCTACTCTCCTTATATATTTTTTTGAATACAGGGCCCCTTGATGCCTAAGGCACAGACGCTAATATAAATTAAGCATTACATCCTAAAATAAAAAAAAAGAAATTACAGTGATCATAATTTGATTTCCTTTTTCTAGCCCCCACCCCCCTACCACCCCATTGAATAAAAAAAGAAGAACTCCACCCTGCAAATGCCCTTTTTGCTATCAATCTCCCCCCTCTCCTTCTCTACTCCCCCACGTTAAGTTTAATAAATGATCAGGGAGGAATGGGACATATGAAAGTTTTATAATAATATTTTCTTATTCGTTGGCTCAATAACTTTGAGGACTTTTACTGAATTTTGAATAGTTGTTTCAATAAGTTGATTGTTCAAACTTTTTATTCAACCAATATTTAAAATCTATCTACATAAGTTATGATTTTTGTGTATAATCATTGGGGATGTACAACAATTTACCAGCCATTGTCTTATCTCTTTAGATCCCTGAAAATCATATTGATTAGTGAAAAGAAATGAAATCTTTACGGCTGACTGCTTTTCCGACTTTAAGCTCATATTTGTGTAGTTTGTTAATTGTCAGGGGGTAGGGAGTGGCATATTTGTGTTGTTAGTTATTTGTCAGGGGGTAGGGAATGGCAGATTTGCGTTGTTAGTTATTTGTCAGGTTGTAGGGGGTGGCATATTAGTGTAGTTTGTTAATTGTCAGGGGGTAGGGAGTGGCATATTTGTGTAGTTTGGATAAAAAAAGTAAAAAAAACAGGGGCTGTGATTTAGTTAATTAATTCCATTTGAAATTGCTAATAAGAGTTGGTAAGAAGGGGGGAGGGAGAGAAGGAAGTTGGTTGTGGCGAAATTTTTAACTTAAAATGGTCCGTAAGAAATTAGAATCCTGGTTCCTAGTCCCTGATAAAACTATTAGAAATCACAAAACTGGATGTGCTGAATATTAATTTCCAGTTTCCGCGGTGTTAACTCATCCTATCTCAATATTTACTACTAGCTGAAAAAGATTCAAACTTCCAAAAAAAAATTATCGTTTTATGCGTTCAAAATTTTTAAAGTTTGGAATCTTGAAGCTATTTTACACGTACACATTTGGAAATTAAAGATCAGCACATCCAAAACTGAGGCAAAACTTATATAAATGTGCGCATTAATTTTGTTTGTAGCAAATGATTTTTTTTATATAAAAGTAACAGGATGTCTTACTGTCCTTGTGTCCTTCGGTCTGCATTGTATTGAAAGATCTTGCTAATTGCTATACTTATATGGTTCTCCTTTACAGCAGGGGTATAGGGACGGGGCAATGGATCTAAAATTTCTCTTTTCATATTTTCTTTTAAAATAATCATAACAGTAAAAAGATTTTTATACATTTTCTCAAAAGCACTCGAAATATGAAAAAATGAAAAGAAACTTTGCTTTAATAAACTGGTAATGTTTGCAAGTAATTTAAAATTTTGCAAAAAAGAAATTTAAAATGAAACATGGGGTTTATTAACGTTCTGCACCATTTAGCTTTGAAACATGGAGGGAGGAGACATTTGAATGTAAATAATACTTGTACCCAAAGTATTTTTTCAAAATACGTTTTCTTGTATATTTGCTTATAAACTTTGGGTACATTTTTAAAATCTTGATTAAGTGGTATAAACTCGCGGTTCCTTATTTTTTTACCATTATTTTTTATCTACAAAAGGGATACTTTTGTTAATCATATTTGAGAGTGTACATAAACTTTTAATTAAATGTCTTATCCCTTAAACTCCCTGCGTTTTAGATGATAAGAAAAATTATACTCATCTAACAAACTCAAGACATAAATTAATGGCTGTGCTATGAATTCAACACAAAACAAAAAATACCCCCCCCCCCCCCCCCAATTTTTTTTACATTTCCTAATAAACTATGATGATGGCTACGCTTTTTAAATAAAACTAAAATAGTACAGGAACACTCTCCCTAAGATTGAAATTGATGGGAGAATTATAACATGCCCAAAGTAACGAAAATAGCAAGGACGTACATGCACTAATTTTAGAAAAGCTTTACTTTTAAAAATTTTAGGAATGCTTCGCTTTTACCAACCAAAATGTAAAATTTGTTTACTTTAAAAGGTGACACTTAAGATTTCTAGTTCCGAATGAAAGCTCTTTGTTTCTTTTTACTCACTGAACCAAGACCACATCATTGATTTTACCAGGGCTCGGCACCCGCGCGTCAGCCGCGATTAAGCCCCAACTTAAAACCCGTTTGGATGCTTAGAACTTCATGTAAAAAAGGGGAATTGCCATATTTGGGACAAGTTTAGACTTCCAGCAGATTTTAAAAATTTTGTAAGTTAATTTCCCTGAGATTTAAAGGCGGCTGTCGAGCCCTGAAATTTTAGAAGCAAAGCAGAGCTACAATTCTACAATGACGGTTAGTCGAACGTCTAGTGTCTAGTTATTTTATTTCTAATGTCAAGCATACCAGGGAGGGATGTTGGATGTTAAAGTATCTGGTACTTAAAGTTTTCACATTAAATGGGTTTTAAAATGTGGGTAATTTCTTTTACATTTATAGGTGATGTAATTTACATCAATTTATCGTCCTTTGTCTTATCCCTTAAGATCCCTTTGTTTTTTTTTAAATGAAGACAGACTGAAAAAAACTTTAATCTTTGTTACACTTGTATGGTTGTAACAGTTATTTAATTATCTCATCGTATTATAGACAGCTTTCCGCGGATATTAAAATGAAAAATGAAAGTGAGGGTCCAGGTATTAACTAGTAAAAACAAAACTGGTATTGATTTTATCATTTTTATTTAAATATATGTGGGAAATTGTTTATGATACGATGCTATGCATGATTTTTCATTATGGCTGAGAATCAGTTCTAATCCAGCGGATATTAATCGGGTTCAAAGCCATACTGTAAATGCTCTTACTTGTTTAGTGGAAAAAAAACTTTCACAAATTGGGATTTCCTGTGAGTTTTTGATCAATAAAACTTCAGAGAGGGAGGGGACATTGGGCTCTTTATTATATAAGTCCCCAAAGTCTTATAATAACGTTTCTTATAATCTTATTCGTTGGCTTAACAACCTTTTATTGAGTTTTGATTGGTTGGTTCATTGAGTTGAGTGTTTAAATGTTTTAAACACTACTTTTGCGTTAATTTTGTGTATCATCAATGGAGATGCTCATCAATTTATCAGCCATTGGCCTATCCCTTTACATTCCTGATAAAGTTTTGTTTCCATTTCATAGTTTTGCTAATAATAAAAATGTATCCAATGAGTAATAGTTTCATTTTTTTTATCTTTGTTAATGTTATCTAGTGACTACGCCCCTTGCATTTAGGGAGGGTAGTGAAACAGTTTAAAACCAACTCAAAACTAAAGTTTAACAAGGATGACAACATCCATAAAAGCGAAGCACTGAAACGGTAGGACAAACGGATATTAACACTTGTATAGTGTCTGAGCTGAATAATCAGAATATAAAAGTATAATAGTCGAAGCAAAATTGTAAGTAAATTTGTTGAAAAACTGCTTGATACAGGATAATGTTTATGGACATACTTACACTCTTAGGACTTGATTATAGAGTTGCTTCGCTTACAATATTGTTTTTTGTTGTCCCAGGAATCACTATACTAAAAATCAGATCAATCGAATGATTAGATCACATAAAAATTTGTTGTTAAAAAGTAAAATATCAACATGTTTAAAATGGACGTACGGACATTTTAGTGATGATTATAGAGTTGCTATGCTTTCTAAATCGTACCTAACTACTAAAGGAATCACCATGCAAAATTTGATATTGACAATTCTAACATGCATAAATTAACGAAAAAAGCTATCCGTAACGGACGGACGGACGGACGGACGTACGGACGGACGGACCGAACCTAATTATAGAAAAGCTTCGCTTTTAAAAAGTTTAGAACCATTCTGTACTATCTTTGAAGCTTCCTTAAAATGAAAAACTGAATGATTAGTTATCTACCTTAAGCTTCGGAAATTACTCTAGGTTTAAAACTAAGTGTACTTTTATTTTTAGTAGCGAGGCTACTCTATTTTAATTTTGTCTGTCCGTTCATCCATCACTCCATACCCCAATTGGAAAAAGTAATTTTCTCAGTTGTCATTCAAGATAGACAGCTGATTTCTGTATGAAAATTCTTTTACCAAGAAATTTTTCATGTTTATGGATTTTAACAAATTCTCCTTAAGTCTCCTTGTCCGTATACGGTATACCCACCAATGACTTTTGTTCTCCGCTACTTATGGATGTTATCATCCTTTCTTGTTATCTTTAAAATAATTTATTCTATTATTGCTGCGCTTCATAATGCATATATGGCTTCGAAACCGATTGGTATCCGCTGGAATTAAACCGGTTCTCAGTCATACTGAAACATCATGTATAGCATAGAATTACAGACAGTTGTCTACGAATACTAAAATAAATAAAATCATCCTCCTCGGGGCTTAAAAAAACTTATCTTAACCTTACAATATTCAATTTTGATATCTGCGGAAAGCTGTCTATGATACGATGCGATAATTAACTATTTTATTTCAGGAGGCATTAAACATAGACTTTGGGCTGCCAGATTCCAACAGTGCCAGAATTATTAATGGTATCCCCTCCTCTCCAGGCAGCTGGCAGTGGCAGGTGAGTAATATCCGGTGGGTGGATAAGAACCGGCTCTCGTCCATACGAAAAAAACTATGTCTAGCATCGTATTGTATCCAGAATTCTTATCTCGGGGCTACAGAAACTGGTTTTAATCTATAATTATACACTTAATATCCGTGGAAAGCTGTTTATAATAAGATGCGATAAGTAACTATTCAGTCTTGTAGACATGTTAGAATTGTCTAATCGATATCAAACTTTGCATAATGATTCCTATAACAGGTAGGTACGATTTAGAAAGGGTAGCAACTCTATAATCGCTACCAGAAAGTCCGTACATTTATTTAAGACATGCTGATTTTTAACTTTTTTGAAAATAACTTTTTGTAAAAAGCATCTCCTTTACGTTTACTTTTTCTTTTAAAATCTAAAATAAAAAGTTGGGTCAACCCCCCTTCCCTAAAGGGCGCATAGAGGCCTCTGGGGGCGTAACCGCTAGTTTTAAAGATAATAATGATCTGTTAATTTAGGTTTCCTTACAGCTTACAAATCCAAAACTTGGTTTTATAGGTAAAGTTCTTTGATATGCTGGACCAAATAATTTATCACTCGTATCATTATTTCGTCAGGGGTAAGTGAAGGGGGAATAGGGTTGTCCTAGGAAAATAGCCAAAAACCATGGAGTAACCAGAGTAGGGTTAAACTGCTTTTCCATTTATGAAAGTCCCGGGATGGTTTTAAGCTGTTCTATTTTCAGGTTTAAGCCTTAGGGTAGCTTCATGCTATTTTTTTGTCCTAAGAAGGCAGTATCACTAACTTAGACGTGCTGTCGGCACCCCCAAAATTTTGGATTTTCAATTTTTTACCCCCCCCCCCTCCCTAATAAAAAAAATGCCTCTATGAAATAAAGATTTCCCCCTCCTCCAAAAAAAAAATTGGACCACTAAATGCTAGGGGCGCTACCGCTAGTATTCTGTAAAAGCAGAGCACTTTTCATCCAGCTTTATTTAGAAATATCTTAAGTTTTATCATGACTGACAAACAGACAAACATATCTATAATTGAATTAAATTGTTTGATATACTTGATTTAATCAGATTCGGCATCCGCACGTCAGCCGCGACTGATCCTCAAATCTAAGCCCGTTTGGATGCTTTGAAACTTTTTTTTAAAAATGCCATGTTTGGGTCATGTTTTAGACTTCCACATTAATTTTTAAAATTATGAAATATCGATTTCCTTGAGGCTTACATGCGGCTGACGCGCAGCTGCCGAGCCCTGATTTTAATACTTGTTTTCAGGGCATTGGTGTGGGGGAACTCTAATCCACAAGAACTGGGTCATTACTGCCGCGCACTGTGTTAAAAAGTAAGATTAGTAATTTATCAATTAGCGAAAACCAATAGGAAAATGTTGTCTTTAATTTGATTTGTTACAATAGTACTCATTTAATGGTCAGTTCGTTCCTCAAGTAGGAGAAGAGGGAATGGGGAGAAGGGGGTGGATTATGGGGTAGGAAGTATCGTTATATTAGCCAGTTGGAAGTACCATTTTTATATTGACTAGCGGCTACGCCCCTAGAGGCCTCTAGTGGCACTTTAAAAGTATTTTTTGTTCAAGTCTCTACGATACCTCTTCATGTTGCGTTCAAGTTTCTACGTCACCTCTTTATGTTGCGTGCAAGTATCTCAAATATTTTTTTCTTCTCGATTTCTTTTGATTTCTCTTAGGAGGGTGGTGGTACGCTCCCCCAAAATAGTTATAAACCAGGGACTTATTAGGAGCTACCCTGTTAAGGAGAACCCGATCGGTTATCGAGATCCTTTGGTACAGACACACAGACAGACAGACAAACACACATCCTGTTACTTTATTATAAGGATTGATATAGATATGTATGTAGTTTGTTCATCTGCCAATTAGTCGATTAGCATTTGGCAGCTAACGATAATATGAAAATTAAAAAAATAAAAGAATAAAAGATAACATATTAGTAGCTGAGCTCCTAGCATCCAGGAGTTTTTTATCGAAAGGGGAAGGGAGGTGGCAGAAAGAATACCATAATATATTTTGTCTACAAATGTTTTTTGAAAGTTATATATCGCATCGTATTATAGACAGATTTCCGCTGATAATAGAATTAAAAATATAAGATTAACACCAGTTTTATTAGCACTTTTAAGATGCCCATTTTATTATATAGTAAAAATTGTCTATATTACGATGCATTACATTTTTCAGTATGACCGACAACTGATTTTAATCCAGCGTGTATTTATCGGTTTCGAAGACATACTGTAAAAGTCTTATTTTATTTTTTCCTGTCTTTAGCTTTGTAAAAGGTGCCGAATTATGGATTTTTAAAAATATTGTAAATCAATTCTACATTTATCAGATAATGATTAAAATGCAAGTTTAAACCATATTATATAATCTGAAATCTATTCATTGCAAAAGCACTTTTTAAAAGGGAATCCACTCTAGAATTTGAAATGTTCGTTAGTATGTCTGAGACATTTGAGACAGAACGATTGACATTTTTTGTGAAGATTCCCTATACCAATATAAATATCCAGTATGTAATTTACTTACTGGTTGGTTTGTTGGTTATGCTACAGAAGACATAAAAATTCACTTTGTCCGTTTATTCAGCATTGATTTAGATTTAAAGATATAAGCCATTGGTCAATGAATTGGTGTACATCTCCAATGCGGTTACACAAAATTACCCCTACTGTAGATAACAGTAAGTTGTTGATTCATTTTGACACTCTACTTAATGAACCAACCAATCAAAATTCGATAAATGTACGCAAAGTTATTAAGCCAATAAATAGGAAATAATGTTATTATAAAACTTTGGGGACTTTTGTGATAATCAACCCAATGTCCTTCCCTGCCTGGAAATAATGTTATTATAAAACTTTGGTGACTTTTGTGATAATCAGTCCAATGTCCGTTCCTCCCTGATATTTAACCATGACTTTGGATAAACTTATTTTTTCTAGAAATTGGGGATGGGGTCGATTTCTACTCTCCCCTCTTGTTCCCCTAGACGAATAAAGGATGTACATCAATTTATCTGCCAGTGTCATTATTCTTTAACTCAATCATTAATATATATTCTATGTTTTAGTAAGTTGGTAGATTTATTGGGAGGTGCAATATGGCATGTTGTTCTTGGTGATTATGACAGGTATGATATGGTATGTTGTTCTTGGTGATTATGACAGGTATGATATGGTATATTGTTTTTGGTGATTATGACAGATAAACTAGATATGGTTGTTGTTCTTTGTGATTATGACAGGTAAACTAGATATGGTTGTTGTTCTTGGTGATAATGACAGGTATGATATGGCATGTTGTTCTTTGTGATTATGACAGGTATGATATTGTATATTGTTCTTTTTGATTATGACAGGTATGATATGGTATGTTGTTCTTGGTGATTATGACAGGTATGCTATGGTATGTTGTTCTTGTTGATTATGACAGGTATGATATGGTATGTTGTTCTTGGTGATTATGACATGTATGATATGATATAATGTTCGTGGTGAATATGACAGGCATGGTATGGCATGTTGTTCTTGGTGATTATGACAGGTATGATATGGTATGTTGTTCTAGGTAATTATGACAAGTAAACTAGATATTGCATTATCGAGCCTTTAAGTTTTAATCTTAATTTTTTTCATTATAATATCCACGGAAAGCTGTCTATAATATGATGTGATTAATAACTATCAAAATACGTACCAATTTTCCCCAAAGTGTCTAGTCGAATACAAAACCTCCATCCATTATTTTTAAACATATTGAAAATAAGGTTGTGGTGGAATAGTTTGTCAGTTTAGGTAAGGTTTGGTTATTTTAATTGCATTAATTCTAGGTGTCTCAGTTCTATTATTGGAAAGGTCATTCAAAACAGTATCAAACGCTTTGTTTATGTCAAAAATCTTAAATCACCATTAAAAATAAGAAATGTGTTCCCTTTATATAAAGTAGAAAGTTTTCTTTTTGGTTTGTCCGTTAAATTCTTGCTAACCAATGAACCGAATGAGTTATCAACTTTAGGAAAGATTCACAAAGGTCCAAGAATGGTTTTAGGTCATTATATTTTTTCATTCAAGTATTGGGGTGGTTTAGGCTAATATTATATATACTGACCTCTCTCTACCCTAGACGCTATGGTGCAATTGATAATTAAAATAAAATTGTATCAAAAATAATCAAACAAAAAAAAAGTTTTTAATTTAATCAAATGCTGTGTTTAGGTCAACATTAACTGGAGATGAAGTCAGGCTGGTGATAGATGAAGTGGTGGTCCATCCAAACTTTACAGATTATCAAAATGATCTTGGTGATAAACATTTACTTTCAACTTGGGATTCACTTGAATCTTTTTTTTTGAGTGTATATAGAACAAATAGCGCAACAATAACAAGATAACTTTATTGTAATCGCTGTTACCATATTATAAACATATTGTTGAAAGTAGATCACAATTAGTGGTTGAAACGTTTGTGCACTCAACTCAAAACAAAACCCCTCAGCAATAAATTAGAAAAAGGTACTAAAAAAACTTTGGACGAGTAGTGTGCTAAAGTGTCCAATGTTCCCTCTCTTTTGCCATAAAATGTCAAAATATAAAATTTTGTTTTTGTTTGCCTAAGCTTTGCTGCGTATGGCGGAGGAGGATGACGTCATGACTCTTCACAGTCCAATATACCCTCTCTCCCTGGATAAAAATAGAAAATCTAATATTTTGTTTGCCTAAGCTTTGCTGCCTCTGGCGGACGACGATGACGTCACAACTTCTCACAGTACCATATATCCTTTCCCTCCGCATAAAATTACAAAATCTAAAATTTTTTTTGCCTAAGCTTTGCTGCGTCTGGCAGAGGACAATGATGTCACAACTCCTCACCATCTCACACCAATCTGTCTCCCTGGTCCGGAACAAGTTATTGGTCTCAAGTAAGTTTATTACAAGCTGATTATAGTGTCTTCAAAAAATGTAAACAATTGTTACAACCTTTGGCCTAACTGACCCAATTGAGGAGGCTTTATGATATTCTCAGCAACTATTCAGGATAGACAGCTTGTTTTTTGTGTGTAAAAATTCTTTATTACAGAATGAAATTTACTTTAGAAGTTCTCTATATAGTCTGTCCTTATGTCTGTCAGTTATGATATTCTCATCCACTATTCAGGATAGACAGCTTATTTTTTGTGTGTGAAAATTCCTTATTACAGTATGTAATTTGCTTTGATTGTAGGTCTGTCAGTCATGCTACAAAACTTAAATATTAGAGAACATAGAAATAAGTGAGAAAGGTTTCATAATTATTTTCTCCAATATATTTCAATTCTTGATTTTAACAAATTATCAAATGCTCATTTAATCGAGCATTATCTCATTGTCAATATTCCCATCCATAAATTTTCCTAATGATGCTGTTATCCTTGTTTCTTATATCTATATTTTAAGATGTGTTGCAACTGGTTGGGGCCAGACAGTTAGAAATGGTACTCTGGAACAAAAATTACACCAGGTAACCTGTTCCCGTCATCTCTGAGGTGACATGCCTAGCAGAAAGAGAGTGAGGGAGAAATAGTGATAGATAGATAAACAGAAAGATAGAGAAAAAGAGAGAGAGAGAGAGAGATAAAATGTACCGAATATTACAGAAAAACCGTCAGACAGAATGAAAGCGTATCTTTACTTCTAAAAATATTATTTTTTCAGGCAACTTTACAAGTTTTGCCTACTTCTCAATGTGCTGAACTTTACAAAATCAAATATGGATTAAATATCAAGGAACATATTTTTATATCTAATTAAAAGTACTTTTGAATCTATAGACGCGTGTATGTGTCTGTGTCTCAGTTTAAGTGTGTTATGAGTCTTTAAAGGCTATTTGCAAAAAATATCAAATTTTTGTTAGTCGCATATTGCTTGGCTTTTTTGATATTTAAAATATCGTTTTGATTTTCTTTACTACTCTTTACTACTCTATAAAGTAATAAGGTTATTTTTTTTCTGTCCTTTAAGATATATCTTATTAGACAATTAGTAATAGATTGTTAAACATCCCCAATAATGATAAACAAAATTACCCCTTCTAATAAAGTTTGAACACTCTTAGTTGGGAAACGACCTATTATTTTTTTTTCAAAAAGTAACTAAAGTTTTTGAGCCAACAAATGAGCTAACATTGTAATTAAACTTTCAGTATCAGTGTAATTTACAGTGAAATATTCCCTCCCTTCTTGGGCAGCTCTACAAAAATTCTAATTTAAAACTTGAAAATCTTTAAGCAATTTATCGCCACCCTACATCCCCTTTGGATTACAGAAAAGCTAGAGGCGAATCTATCAGTTGATTAAAAAAAAGTATAAAAGTGTTCCAGGACAAACACAGGAATGACAAACGTCGGAGTGGACAAACGTAGGTTTTATGCATTTTTAAAAACCTACAAAAAGAGGTAAAATAGGTGAGGTCCGACGATTGTCACTCCTGCGTTTGTCCTAGGACCTATAAAATAACAATGCATATATCTGACGTAATTGTCCTTGTTAAATAAAATATGAATATGATACAAATATGTTGACTAGGAGGGACACGTGTGTGCTGGAAGCGCTAGGTATGGCGAAGCCGCTGGCGCTTGTGTGGTAGGAATATATTAACTTGTTTTTTTGGTTTAACATGGTTTTTCAGCCGCTACCAAAGCTGCAGTTTCGCGGCTGTCAATATTTTTTTTGTAGCATGTAGTATGTCTTACAGCATGGACGTCCAAGCTTTTATTGAGGAGGGTTATAACAGGTGTTTTAAAGGGTTGAGTGGGGAATAGATCTAAAGACTAGATGTATAAACAGATATTTACCTCCCTCACTTTTTCAATAACCTTTTTCGTGTGCTAGCAAACTCTTTTCTGCTACTTGAACAACCATTAAATATATTTACGTAAAAGTTTAGCCGGAAATTATTATATTATTTAAATATAGAGATGCCTCGCTTATAATATTGTACCTTGTTTTCCTAAGAATCGTATCCAACTGTTGTAGGTATCATCATGATAAATTTGAAATCGGTAGGACAATTCTAATATGTCCTCTGAACGTCAAGAGCCAATCATTACAGATTAAAGGACCTACCTTAATTATAGAAAAGTTATGCTTTTAACAATGTATGTTCATTATCTTAATATAAATATTATTTAGGGTGACAGTGGTGGCCCTCTTCAGTGTAACTTTAAGGTAAGCACAAAGTTATTATCATTGGCGTGCACAGGATTTTGCCAGGGTGGTGCACGAAACGAACCAAAAAGGTCTGACATGCCCCTTACGATTTTTTACATCCCCCTTAAACCAAAATCATGGGTGGAGTTAGCTTCAGGGGGTAAATTACATACAAGAGAAGTGTATTTTAATGTAAGGAGGGTGTATCCACCCCCAAATGGTCAACCACCTTCTCAAAAGTTTGAAAAATTATTTTTGACACCCCCTATATACTTGAAATAGAATACTCCAAATTAACCCAATTCTAGACTCTTATTAATGCTATAAGAGTTTTAAGACATGAAAAAAAAAGGATTTGCAAAGCATGCATAGTTTTAAAGCTAACCTGCAATGAGAGAAAAAGTCTATAAAAATATTATAATTACCCTTCATTCCTACTAAGAATCTAACATTTCAAAAATATAATTTGCAGTAGATTTAAAAGTCGTCTTATGCGTACAATTATCAAATTATAAAATATTTCTTATTTATTTTATTTGTAAAGTGCAGGTTGATTTAAACATAATATTACAACCAATAAATATCTATTTATTTCTGTTTAGATTCTTCCTACTTGTGCTCATTCAGCTTACAACTTACTTTGTCTGTTAGTCTGTCTATCATGCTCTAAAAGAAAAATTATAAGCGGAAAACATAATTTTCCTGGCTGTTTTTAGAGATAAACAGCTGATATTTTTCACCATCCATAAATCTACTTGTGTTCCGTTGGTCTGTCTGTAAAGCTCTGGAGGAATTAACACTTCTTTTATCAATGAATGTATAAATAAATGTACTAGAATTTTATAAATCTTTTGCCATTGCATAGGGACACAGGAACATTTGACTGTAAAGTAGACTGGTTCTCAAAGGTACTAAATGGGTACTTATAGTTAATTTTTATTGGTTGTTTTCAAGCCATTAGTGTCCAAACTAAACAACCATTAATTCTATACTAGAGAAAAGTGTAATATATCATTATCATTGTGTATAAATTCATTGTTTAATGTTTTTTCTCGTATTCATTCGAATCCGGTGGATAGGATACGAAAAAACTATGTCTAGCATCGTATTATATCCAGCTTTCTACGAATATAAAAATGTACAATCAAAAGATTAAAACCAGTTTTTTTAGCCGGTGCCTTCGTCACATTGTACATTCTATATCTGCGGAAAGCCGTTAATAATACGATGCGAGAAATAACTATTCTCTGGCTTTGCTACATATGGGTGTTGCCATCCTTGTTTTATGTTGATCTATCTTTGATTGCAGGATGGCTTATGGTACATGGTTGGACTTACCAGCTTTGGATCTGGTTGTGCTAAACCTGGATTTCCTGATGTTTTCATCAACATTGCTCATTATAAGGTTTGTAGTAAAATGTGCCTGGGAACGATTTTCTACAAAAACATTATTATCTATGAACTTTAAAGGCTACCTAGCAACCAAACAAACTTTTTATAGTGCTTATAAAAATGACGTCATTGGTCAATTAAAATGTACACTGGCCTATCATTGGTAATTTAGTCTTTGTATTGGCCTGTCATTGGTCATTTGTATTTTATGACGTTATGTTTTTATTGATACTATAAAGAGCTTCATCAAACGGCCTTCTCATGCCGCTCAAAACGATGTTAGGGAATAACATGTACGTTCAGTCGTTTGGCAGCTAGTAGCCTTTAAAGTTCATAGATTTTGGAGATACTCGTTCCCAGGAACATTTTACCGTGAACTGCACTAGATCCCAAGGTTTTTGAAGTTAAGTAGCACGTCTACTCTACAAGTTTTATTACTGCTATTATGTTTATTGTTGGTATAAAGTATAAAGTTTTTATATAATGTATGCAAATTATATTATACAAGAAGAGCAAAAAAAGACTGAAAAATAACTGATTTAATTTTATAATTTTTAACAAAGAAGGTGTATCAACTATTTTTTTTATAGCTAGCCGGTTCTTTTAGTAAGTAGTAGATGTAAAATTTTTCATAGAATTCAGATATGCAATCGGTTTTTTTGTAGACCTCTTATTTTTTAAGTAATTTAAGTTTAAAAAAAAAAAATTAAGTCGATTTTAAGGTACTAAAATGCAACAAAAAAAAGAAAGAAAATGGTCATTATGAACAAAAATAGTAAGATCTTTAATTTGACACCTTACTTTTTCAATTCTGTCAGGTAATTATTGAAAAAATCGATTTTTTTAAACCCACGAGAATAAAAACTTTGAACTTAATTTTATTATTTCACAAATAAAAAAATATGGGTTCATATATACCATTAGAATCAGAAAAATATTACGAATCCATTGTAAGCAAAATTGAAAAAAAAAGTTTACAATATAGTATATAAACTACAATAAAAGGAATTATATGAAAATATCATATTATGTTGTACAGGCAACGTCTTAATTCTTCAATTGAGTATAAAAATGGGAAGGGGGTAAAGAGGGGGTAAAAAAGGGAAGACAATAGTGTTGTCTGAACAAAAAAAATAATTGGCCATTTCTGTAATTTTTTAATTTTTTAATTTTTTTCAATTTTGCTTACAATGGATTCGTAATATTTTTCTGATTCTAATGGTATATATGAACCCATGTTTTTTATGTCTGTTTGAGAAAATATTTAGGTCTAAAGTTTTTATTATACCGAGGTTAAAAAAATAGATTTTTTCAATAATTACTCAACAGAATTTTAAAAGTAAGGTGTCAAATTAAAGATCTTACTATTTTTGTTCTTACTGGCCATTTTCTTCTTTTATTTTGTTGCGTTTTAGTACCTTAAAACCGACTTAATTATTTTTTTTAAAAACTTAAATTACTTAAAAAATAAGAGGTCTACAAAAAAACCGATTGCATATTTGAATTCTATGAAAAATTTTACATCTACTACTTACTAAAAGAACCGGCTAGCTATAAAAAAAAAAGTTGATACAACTTCTTTGGAAAATCTGGAAGAATTGCACTCACTAGCGTAGTAATGGGTCGGATGTAGAATATATCCTTTATATAAAAGTAACTGGATGTTTTTTATTTGTGTGATCTCGCTAATCTTTTGGACCCAAATGATTCATCTGTCCCTTACACTGAAGCTTCTTATGGCGCAAAAAAAAATTATCTCTCCTCCCCCCAAAATTCCAATTTTACTTTTCTTTTAAAACTACACCCCCTCTCTTCCCTCAAGTTTTCCTAGAGGCCTTTAGGGGCGTAACCGCTAGTTTAATTATAGAGCAGTAGCATTTTTTTTTACATTTTTAAATTTAGGATTGGATCGATGAAATCATAAGTAAATCAGAGAAAAATCATCTACCAAAATAAATAGAAATCAATACATTTTAGAATAGTTTTTTTTATAGCAACGTATTATGAACAGCTTTCTACTGATATTAAAAAGAAAAAAGATTAACACCAGTTTTGTTAGACCGAGGAGCAAAAATTTTAAGATTATCATTTTAATATTCGTAGATAGTTGTCTCTAATACGATGCTATACATTATTTTTCGGTATGGTTGACGTTAATCGGTTTCAAAGCCATACTGGAAAATTGTTTAATAGTCTTTCATTTAATACAATTGTAACTCTTATATATACAACAAGGATGACAACATCCATAAAAGCGCAGCTCTGAAACGGTAGAAAAAACGAACATTAACACTTGTAGAGTATCAAAACTTAATAATCAGAATATGAATGTATAAACATCGAAACAAAATTATAAGTAAGTTTGTTGAAACACTGCTTAAATACAGGATTTTTCAGGACAAACTTACATTTTTAGGACTTTTAGAGATGCTCCGCTTATAACATTGTACTTGGATGTCCTAGGAATCAGTATTCCAAAAATCAGATCAGTCGGATAATTGTATCACATAAAAATTTGTTATTAAAAAAGTTAAAATCAACCTGTTGAAAATGTACGTACGGACTTTCTGGTAACGATTATAGAGTTGCTTCGCTTTCTTAATCGTACTAAACTACTACAGGAATCAACATACAAAATTTGAAATCAGTACTTCAGTGGGACAATTATAACATGACTAAATTAACGAAAAAAGCTTTGTTTTTAAAATATCAAATTCAAAAGATTTAATTATGTGTATATAAAAAAAAATGAATTACAATATAAACTATTCCTATTCAGATTTAATTTTTAACATTCTACAAAACCAAAAAAAACAGATATTGATTTAGAAAGCAATAAACATTATTCAATATCTATTTTAAATACAATTTTAATATATTTTTTTCTAATAAATTTATAATATGCCATAATAAAACGACTGAAATAATTGAAAAATAAAAAGAAATTTTGGGCATTACTTATTTTCCTAAAGGTGCTTTATCTGTACAAATCCAATAACATTTTTATAATCTATTATCTATGTATATTGTTATATTTCAAAATAAATTTATCATAAAAATTGTATTTTTCTAATTTTAATACTATTGTTAACAATATAACAACATCCCTATATAGGATGAACTGAATTTGAATTTCCGAATGTGTACACAGTTTCCTCGGTGTTTCCTCATCCTATCTCAATATTTACTACAAGCTAAAAAAATTAAAACTTCCAAATAAAATCTAAATTTGAATGCATAAACGATTTACACATTATACATTCAAAATTTTAATTTTTTTAAGTTTAGATTTTTTTACGTTTGAAGTATTTTAGGCTAGTAGTAAATATTGAGATAGGATGAGGAAACACCGAGGAAACTGTGTACACATTCGGAAATTGATATTCAGTTCATCCTATATAGCTAAAGATTAGGGCTCGGCAGCTACCTGAAAGACTCATCATTCTTTTACAATTTAAAAATAGGCTAAAGAAGCGTTAGAAATATTGTTAAATGGCTGTAAAACAATAGTAATACAACAATCCTTTTTAAAAAGGGGTAAAGATTTTGTAGTAAGATCTCACAAACCTCTATATCGATTAATTTCTCTATTTTGGGAAGCTCTCTTAAAGTTCTGCAAAGATTTTCGGTTATTTTAGATACTTCTATAGGCTAAAGTACATCACCTCATTTGCTAAAAAACCTATTTCTTTGCTTAAATTCTTAATTAAAGCAAGATCAATAAAGGTACTAAGAAAGAGAAGGAATGTCTGATTGAGCCAATAGGAGAATCGCATCGGTACATACATTTAATTTCATTGGTTAAAATTTTGTACACATCTTGTTACGAATGCATGTTTTTTTTCTCATTTCATACATAGTTAAAAGTCAGCTGTAAACAGTATATTTTCTTAGTAGAAAGCTTTGCGGAATCAGAATTTATTGCCCAAAAATTTCGTTTAAATTTGAAAGCTTAGTAACGAGGTGGATTCTTAAAAAAAAAGTTAGGCTGGCTACTCGCTGGTGAGGCAAAATTATTTTTGTGAAAAATCCTCCAAAATCGAATAAAAAAATTTACAAAAATTAAATGAAATCTTAAAAGGGTTATTAACATATGATTTTGCTTAATTTTTGTAGATTTTTAATGTTCTTTTGGATGATTTTTCACAAAAATAATTTTGCCTCACTATCGAGTAGCGAGTCTATAATTTCTTAAGAATCCACTTCAGCTTGAGTCGAAAGTAAACAATACTTTTGTCTGCTAGAAATGTTTCTCCTTAGATTTGACGAAAAAGGGGTTCAGAATATGCTTCTATTCTTCTATTTATATTGCAAGATCTTTGTTTTAAGAAAAACGTCTCTAAAAGTCGTCTTTTATCAAAGAAAATTGTATATGTCTAGCTTTTGTAACAGAGAATCAAATTGTAAAAGTTTAAGTAGTTTAAATAAATATTTTCTACGAAATTATTCACAATTGTAGTAAACTACATAAACAATTAACCTAAAACATATATTCAACTACAGCATATAACAATGGATATATAGAACTCGTGGATATATTGACAGGGGAAATTTTTTCGTCAATTTATGTTGCTGCTCCTCTGTCATTTTTGGGCAGTTCGTTTATTCTGTATAAGGGGAGGGAATTGGCTAATGGGGGGAAATCGTTAATTTAGCCCGTTGCGTGGTTCATTTTAATAGAAAACATGAAAATCTGTTGTAAGATCCAAGTAATAATATATCCAGTATTATTTACAATAGAGCATTGAAAAATGTAAGATTTGTGTTGCCAACATATTACAATCTTTGTAAAATTTAACTGGTATTTGAAAGAATGAGAATTTTACAACTTTTACCTAGAATCTGGTTGCTTTGTTCCTGGCCACTTAAGGGTTTACCCCCCCCCCCCCTTTTTATAGCTTTGGGTATTCCAATATTTCCTCTGTAAAATGGTCTAAGACCTGTCAAGGAACAAAAGAAGATTCTATAAAAATTGATTTCCTTGCTTGGTAACTGAGATCTTAAAAGACAAAAATCTCAAATAAACTACCAAATTAATTATTAAAAAAGATAAATTTTAAAAGGAAAAAATTTACTTACACCCCCCCCCCCTCTTAATTGCCCTTAGAGGCCTCTAGGGGCGTAACCACTAGTAAATAAAAAAAAACAATTCATGTATCTAACTAGTATACATGACATTATATAAAGGAATAAAGCATGTATAATGTATATGAATGCTTGTATATTTATGTATCTAACTAGTATACCTGAGTTAACACATAATAAACAATTCCTGTATCTAACTAGTATACCTGACATTACAGAAAGGAATAAAGCAAGTATAATGGATTTGAATGCTTGTATATTTGTTTACAGGAAAGGGTATAAAATATAAAAACAAGGATGACAACATTTCAGGAAGGAATTGGTCATTTTTTACAATAGTCCCCAAAGTTTTATTATTCCTCTTTCTTATTCGTTACCAACTTTTGGGATTTTTATTGAATTTGATTTAAGTAGAGTGTCCAAACGTATTGTAATTTTAAAAAGGTGTAATTTTATGTATCATCATTGGGGATGTACATAAATATATCGGCCCTTTAGATCACTGCAACAATCATTTAAGCAAATTGGTAAATGTTTAAAATAGGATGTTTAAAACAGATTTACTTGGCTTTTAGGAAACATTATAAGGATGTCACGCTTTTAATTTCTTAATCATCTAAAAAATCAACATTATAGGAAAAGAATTCTTTTCTACATATAGGTCAATAACGGATAGTTCATATTATTAAGCATATAAGAATTGTCCTATTGTGTTAAAACACGGCATCATTGCCAGAAAGTAAGTCCAATTTTTTTTGTGTGTGATATAATTATCCAATTCCTTAATTTTTTGAGAAAAAAATGATTCTTAGGATGATTATCTATAATATTATAAGCGAAGCATCTTTATAATCACGTCTTGAAATTAAAGTATGTTAATATTTAGACATACAGACAGACGCACCCCAAATATAGAATAGTTTAAATTGAACAAGGAAACATTGTTGTAAACATTATATGTTGTAAAACCAAGCATGATATTGTTCATTGGTTTCGAAGCAGTAAGGGTATGTAATCTTAATTTTGATGAGTTTTGACATACCATTTTAAAATCATTATAATAAAGTAAAAGCATCTCTGTGTATCTGCCTGTCTGTATTGAAAGATATCACAAACTAATTAGCCTATAGGGTTAGTGTTACACTTTACAGTGTAGCTTGTAGGTTCTGAGAAGGTTTATGGCTATTTTGGTTGAGAGTACCACCACCCTCCCAAAAGAAATCACAATAAATCATAAATAACAAAAATAGCACCAAAACTAGCACCGCCTAGCGGATCTTAACATACACCGAAAGGTAAACATTCACTGTGCCCCTAAAAGCCTCTAAGAGCACAGCTGCTAGTTGATCATAAAGTAGATAATAAAGTTTTCAGCGATTTCACACAAAGTACCTTATTGAGCACTCAACCTTCTACTTTTATACTAGAGATCAGTTTAGGTAAGGGTATATTACTACTGTCAAACATTTTGACACAGTCCAAAACACACAAATGATTTAACACCAAAATAACAAGTTGATCCTAAGGGATGTACAATAAACAATGGGGTATTCCTGTCCAGTTTTTTTGTTTAGGAATGAATATTTCTTACCCGAGGGAATAAATGATGGACCGATAGGTCATCATTTATTCACGAGGGTAAGAAATATTCATTCCTAAACAAAAAACTGGACAGGAATATCATTCTCATTTAAACAAAAAACTCATTTTTTATGCTAAAATGTGGTTTAATTTTGGTTTTTAATTTTCATTTATTTCCTTTTATTTCATTTTTCTTTCTTTTAGTAATTAATAAAAATTATAAAATCTTCCAAAAAAAATTTAAAATCTTCTAAAATCATACCAGGGATATAAATGAGATACCAGGGAAATAAATGAATATTTACATCCACTATTTAAGGGGTTGTTTATATGGGAATGATAATTTACAACAAATTTAAATTTATCCCGATTATGAGAAACAGCACTAACTCTTCAATAGATTAAAATTATTGGTTGAAAAGTTTGGACAGTGCACGTTTGAACATTAAATGCAGATTAAATAAAAGTTTTAAGCTAAACCAAAAGATGAAGTGAATTTAAAACTTTGGGTACCAGGATAGTTTACAGTCCAATGTCGTTCATTACATGAATTTTAAACTTTGGGTACCAGGATAGTTTACAGTCCAATGTCGTTCATGTAAATCCGAGCTCAGCAGCCGCTTGTACGCCAATGTGATATCAACCTTTTGCAGTTTTAAAAATCAGGTGGGTTAAATTTTATGCTTAGTCGCGGTTTCTTAGCCCTGATTTTGAATAGAGACTCGAGCGTTTTGTTAAGGACAATTCTTGACAGATTGAAGGAAATATAAACGGATTTATTAATTGAAGAGTAGACTCGCTGATAATAAAATGCATAAAACAAATTGCATTATAGTTTGTGTATAACTTTGCTGTAAAGTGAAATATTTCATATTTACAATCATTCTACAACCATTTTCATAGTACTATAATTCTTTTGTTAAATTTTACATATACTTGTTTATTTTTAATTGTAACGTTTTATTGCACGAAGGTAATAATAAATAACAGGATAAAAGAACTAAAATAAAATGGACAACCTAAGCACCTAAGCGGTTCAGTGGTTTACAAGATAATAAGAGACGAACGAACGGACCAAAAGACTTTGATCTTCTAAAAAAATATAAAATACAAATCTAATAAATGAGAGTGCGTAATTATGAAACTTAGGGTTCCATAATAATTTACAGTCCAACGTCTCCTCCCTTCCTTTAATTGATGTCTTCTTTTCCGTTATGCTGTTTATATACACTAACAATTTTAGAATAGCTACGTTTTCAGATAAATTTTCTTTAAATTTAAAGTTAATCGTTAAATTTTAATAAAGAACAATAGAATATTATTTAAATTTGGTAATAAAAATCAATATTGATTACTTTGACATTTTCTACTTGAGCAACTTTTTAAAAAAGGAATAAAATTTAATGAAACATTTTAATTACCTAATTTAAATGGAGAATTTTTAAATTGAAAAAATAGTTAATTATCGGATTGTATTATAAACAGCTTTTCACGGATACTTAAATAAAAAAAACTAGAAGATATAACCAGGTTTTGAAAGCCCTGAGAGGCCGAATAACCTAAGTAAGAAAACGGGTTTTAATTTTTATTTTTTTCATTTTAATATTCATGGAAAATTGTAGGTTATACGATGCTATACATGTTTTTTTCAGTATGGTTGAGAACCGATTCTAATCCAGCGGATATTAATCGGTTTCTAAGCCATACTGGAAAGGTATTTCTATAATTTTATTATAATAGGAAAACAGATTGTTATATTAAATGAGTTTTGGATTCTTTATGCTGCAAAGCTTTATGACAATATTTATATTTGGTTAGTTTTCTTATTGTTTAAAAATCTTAAAAGCCTCTTATAAAAAAACTAATTGTAACCGTATTTTTAATTTATAGGAGAGGAGGAGGGGGGGGGGGGGTTGTGCTTGCTTTGTACTTTAAGGGAAATCACTATCTAATCATTTCTAAACTTACTTAACCGAACCCGTTGATTACAATTGGTGATTGAAACGTTTAAACACTCATCTTAATGAACCAACCAATCAAAATTCAACAAAAGACCCCAAATTTGTTGATCCAACAAACAAGAAAACGTTATTATAAAACTTTGGGCACTAGTGTAACAAACAACCGAATGTCCCCTCCCCCCCCCCCCCTAAAGAAAATATACCTAGTGGAATACAAGGAAAAACTAATAAAGGGCAGGTGCAATAAAGTTGCACTCCTCCAGGCAAAACAAGGATAAAAACAAAAATAAAAGCGTATACAAAAGATTATAAATAGCTCAGCAGCCGTACGTCAGCCCCTTGTAAGCCTCAGTGAAATTGTCATATCATAACTTTAAACAATCCATCTTTTCAGACTTTTTTTTGCACACAAGCGGGTTTAAATTTGAGGCTAAGGCGCGGCTGCCGAGCCCTGTCCATTGTTTTGTTTCTTAAGATCTCTTGCTGTTTATAACGTAGATGTCCTTGTTGAAATACGATAGAACTTGTTAATTTTTAATTAATCCACAAAAATAATTTATTCAAATTAATTCCTACGATTGTTATAAAAGTTTAAATTTTCTATCGATTTTAGAAGTAATGATTTTAGATTAACTTTAATTATATTTTTTTAATTAGACAACTTACAAATACACAGGGTAAAAGGGGACAATGTGCTGTTCATTATACTTGTCCCCAAAGTTTTATATTTTTATTTTATTTGTCGGCTTAACAATTTTGGGTACTTTATTGATTTTTATTGGTTAGTTATTAGAGTAAAACACTAGAGGGAGAAATAACTGGATCTCCCCATCGCAACCATCTTGTGCCACCTTTCTATTGGGTCATTGAAAATCAACCAATGATGTCACATCCAAGTTGCAGAAAATAATTTAGAAGCAGACGAAAGAGGTCTTTGAAAAAGGAAGGGAGGTAGTTGTCTGTATAGACATCTATACTATAGATCTGTTGGTTAATTCGTTCAAACGTTTCAACCACTACTTTTACCCTACAGAAGGGGTATATTTGTGTTGCATCATTGGGATTGTAAATCAATTCTATCGATCACTGTCTTATCCCTTTAGATCCCTGTAACTTACATCCTTGTAAAAAGAACAAGAATGACAATATCCATAAAATCAAAGCTCAACAAATTAGACAGTCAGCCAAACGAACATTAACAAATGTAGAGAATCAACACATTTAATAATTCTATAATACAAAGTAGAACGATGTCTGTCTGTCCTAGTGTTCGTCTAAAGCTTAAGATCTCATTAACCGCTGAAGCCATTGGGCTCTACTATTCAGGGAATATATATACTGGTCCTGCGATGGTCCCAAGCTATTTTATGGTACATCCCCATTCCCCCTTATAAAAATGCCTAGCCCCCCCCCCCCAAAAAAAAAAAATCATTGCAACATTCTGCTTTTAAAAATATTTCATCCAAACTGTTTTAAGGGGGACCTAGAAGCGAAGCCAATAGTTTAATATAATTATGAAGTGTTAACTAAATTGTATAAATCTATCCAAAAATTACTTAATTACAGAATCCCTCATATGGACATACTTACAAGTTAAGACATCGATATTCTTCGCTTATAACAAAGCGCACGATTGTCTAAAAAATCAATATTTTAAGAATCAAAAGAATAGGAAAACTCTGTCACGTAAAAAAATTGGCAAAAAGCAAAAAATTCATTTTATATAAAATGGACAAACAGATTTCCTGGTAATGATTCTAGAATTTCTATGCTCCATAACTGTGTCTTATTTTCATAGTAATCATGATTCCAAGTAAAAAATTGATATGACAATTCTAACACACTTAAATTAACAAAAAATCGTAAAATACTTTATAATATTACAGCTACTCTATAAATAACATGTGTATGTTCACCCGTCTTACGAATCCACAATAAAAAAAGAAAAAAGTATAAATATTTACTAAAATTACTTTACTACACTATGCTTGGTTTGAATTGAACATTGTTACCTTTCAAAAACTTCATTATAGAGATGGTTTGCTTATTTTTAGTGTGCCTTATATTATTATTCCAAAAATCAAGAAAATAGGATATCTATAAAATATAAAAAAAACCGTATTCTTAACAAGGATGACATGATCCTTAAGTAGCGAAGCTCTTGAATGTAAAAATAAAGTCCTTATAACTAAAGGAAAATAGAGCTTAAGAGGTATATTTTAGAGCATTACTGATAGACCTACAGACAATTTTTAGAGTAGACGTGCATTAGTCAACAAAATTTCTCCCCCAAAAAGCCCTCTTAAAAATCAAAAGAGAAAAACACTTCGCTTGGTATGAATTAAAAGCTTCAGACAAACCCAAGACTTAAATCTGAAAATGAAGTAGCTTAGAACCATTGCATGACCTATGTGAAATTACCTAAAATAGAGAATCCAATCGGTTCAGTGGCTATTCTCTAAAGCTTTACCCCCAAAAAAACATTTCTACTTTATATATGAGGATATTAATCTTTTTTCTATTATGAGAATAAATTAACTAATCACCTTTGAGAGATAACTACATACTAAAGATGAGTTTCACATTTGGGAGATTAAAATTGTATCCTCCGAAAATTGATTTGTACCTTTTGTGTACCCATCTCAAATTTATTTTATACAAACGACGACATTTTAAGTGTTCGTCCACAGAAAATTTTAGAGAAAAATATTTTTTTTAGATAATTCACTTGTCTGTCTGTCTCTTTGTCAATTTTCTAGTCATTTGATGATAAAAAGCCAATTAGTTTGTTTATTTGTCTGTCTGACTTTTTTATTTTCTGCCCATTTGTCTGTCTCTGTGTCTGTTTATCCCTCTGATCGTCGGTCTTTTTGTTTGTTTAATTTTTTGTTTAATCTTTCTGTTTGTGTGTTTCTTTGTCTATATGTTGCATGACTTTAGAGACATTAAATTTTGATTGGTTTGTTCATTAAGATGAGTGTTTAAATGTTTCAACTACTTATTGTAATCTACACAAGGGGTAATTGTGTGTATCATCATTTGGGATGTACATCAATTTAATTATCTTATACGGTTGTAGCAGAAGTATATCTGACATGAAAAATATATTTTCTAACCGGTTTATGATAATAACAATAATAAAAGGAAAATCTCATTATTCGCTCTTTTTTAGGTGCAACTACAAATCCTAGCGATTTTAAAAGACTAAAAAAAATGATAAAAAGATTTTATCCCCCATTATAATAAAATTAGCATTATATTCGAAATGTAAACCTAGATATTTAATTATATCCAATATGATGCATTTCAGTATGGCTGAGAACTGATTCTAATTAAGTTAAAAGATATCAAAATAACAGCTTTAAAAACTGTTTTTTAATAAGTCAAAAAGCATCATTTTTAACTTAAAAACGGCGTAAAAAACGTTATTCTATAGCTTTAAATTACTAACAATATTTGTTTAAAAGTATTTTTATATTGGACGGTTTGTAACGTAAAAACGACGTAAAAAACCATTAAAATACTTGATATTCTATAGCCATTAAATTGCTAACAATATTTGTAAAAAAGTATCATGAAATTGGATTGCTTTTAACGTAAAAATGGCGTAAATAAAAAAGGTTTAAAAAACCGTTTTTCTATAGCCATTAAATTACTAATAATATTTGTTAAAAGATATTGTTAAATTGGACGGTTTTCAACGTAAAAATGGCATAAAAACGATTAAAATAACCATTATTCTAAAGCCATTAAATTACTAATTTTTATGAAATTAATTACTAAATATTTGTTGAGAAGTATCATTAAATTGAACGATTTTAAACGTAAACACAACGTAAATTACGATTTAAAAACCGCTATTCTATAGCCATTAAATCACTAACAATATTTGTGCAAAATTGTCTGTAATATGATGCATTTCAGAATTGCTGAGGACCGACTCTAATCTAGCGGATATAGCCATATATAGTTTATAAAACTTTGGGTACCAAATGTAATTTACAGTCCAATGTTTACAAATGGTTATAAAACTTTGGGTACCAAATATAACTTGCAGTCCAATGTTTACTAATGGTTATAAAAGTTTGGGTACCAATTAGTCTCGTTAATATCATTTGCCTTATTCATTTTAGGTTTATTAATTGAGAGAAAATTGTCTGTAATATGTTGCATTTCAGTATGGCTGAAAACCAATAATAATCTAGTGGATATTTATCGGTTGCCAAGCCATACTGGAAAAACTTAAAGATCCCTCATATCCTTATACTAAAGTAACAGGATGTTTGTCTGTCTGTGTGTACCGAAGGATCTCGCTAAACCGATCGGGTTCTCCTTAACAGGGTAGATTCTCATATGTCCTGGGAAGGTTTTAACTATTTTGGGGGAGGGTACTACCACCCTCCCAAAAGAAATGACAAAAAAATTGAAAATTTTCTTAAAATCTGGGAAACTTCAGCGTCAAATAAGGTGGTATCGTACATAAAAAAATTAACTTTAACAAAAAAAAACATTTAAAGTGCACCTAGAGGCCTCTAGGGGCGTAGCCGCTAGTAATGGATATATTGACAAGGTAGAACTTGTTGTATAGTGCATTAAACTTTTCGTGCAAAAAAAACAACTTGTGTGGATTCCTTAGCCAAATGAGAATCGCCATTCTTTTATGCTTTGTGCTCGATTTTTATGTTTAAAACCCTTTAATTATGCAATATTTGTCCGTAGGTACTATGTATAAAAAAGTCTTTATTTATACTATTAAATAACAAATGTTGGTTGTTGTTAACTCATTAACTTTTTAACCTAGACAGCTTTCCACGGTTATTTAGAATGAAAATAAAACCAGTTTTATGGGCCCTGAGGTGCCTAAGTCCCGTGCTAAAAAAATTTAGCATTAATTTTATGATTTTTATTTTATTAATTGTGGAAATTTGATTGTTATACCAAGCTAAACTTTTTTTTTCAGTATTGCATAGAGCCGGTTCTAATCCAACGGATATAAATCGGTTTGGAAGCCATACTGGAATAGGTATTTATCGCATTGTATTATAGCCAGCTTTCCGCGGTTATTTAGAATGAAAAAATATACAAATAAAATCAGTTTTGTGGGACCTGAGGTGCCTAAGGCCCATGCTTAAAATTTAACATTAATTTTATGATTTTTATTTTAATAATTGTGGAAATTTGACTGTAATACCAAGCTAAACATTATTTTTCAGTATTGCATAGAGCTGGTTCTAATCAAGCGGATATAAATCGGTTTGGAAGCCATACTGGAATAGATTTTTATTGTATTGTATTATAGACAGCTTTCCGCAGTTATTTAGAATAAAAAAATATACAAATAAAACCAGTTTTGTGGGCCCTGAGGTGCCTAAGACCCATGCTAAAAGATTAAACATTATTTTATGATTTCTATTTTAATTTGATTTCTATTAAATTTGGAAATTTGACTGTAAAATGAAGCTAAACATGATTTTTCAGTATTGCTTAGAGCCAGTTCTAATCCATCGGATATAAATCGGTTTGAAGCCATACTGGAATATATATTTATCGCATTGTATTATAGACAGCTTTCCACAGTTATTTATAATGAAAAAATATACAAATAAAACCAGTTTTGTGGACCCTGATGTGCCTAAGGCCCGTGGTAAAAAAATAACATTAATTTTATGATTTTTATTTTAATAATCGTGGAAATTTGACTGTAATACGAAGCTAAACATGATTTTTCAGTATTGCTTAGAGCCAGTTCTAATCCACGGATATAAATTGGTTTGAAGCCATACTGGAATAGTTATTTAGTTAGGATTTATGCTAGTTTTCATTTACTAGGTTTAAATTTCGGATCAATTATTTTTTTCCTTTCACAAAATTAACGTTAACTTTTCGTGCAAAAAAAACCACTTAAAGTAAAGATAGGAGTCTGAAATTTTTTGTGTAGATTCTTTAGCCAAATGAGAATCGCAGTTTTTTTATGCTTCATGATCGATTTTTACGTTTAAATCCCTTTAATTATGCAATCTTTGTCCGTAGGTACTACGTTTAAAAAAGTCTTTTTTTTTACTATTAAATAAAAAATGTTGAATGTCTTTGAGTGTCGTTAACTCGTTAGCCTTTCAATGTAGATCGATGAAATTTTAAACATAGCTAGTGAAAGTAGTTGGTAGTCTCAGTATAAAATTTCATTAATATCACATGAATACAAAAAAACTTATTACAATCGTAAAAAACGACACTAAAAACCATAAACCAAATGAAAATAAAAAACATTTTTAATATAAATTATTTCAGACTGTTCACGTTATCGTCAGCTAAGGGGTTAATACGAGCCCACTTATTGAAACCATTTTTAAGATTTTTCATGAAAGCGAAAGTGTTCCCCATTTTCAGGCCATAAAGGGGGAGAGGGAAATGGCCACAAACCGGTTAGAAGATATATTTTTCATGTCAGATATACTTCTGCTACAACCATCTTATACATTTATATCTCTGCAATAGCTGAAACAATTTGAGAATTTTTTTTTTATATATTTTACGATAATATTAGGATAAAGACACAGTTATTTTATATTCATGCAAATCCTTATAGAGTAAAATGATATCTGTCTGTCTGTCAGTCTGTATCGACCTTGCTTGCTACCCACTGAACCTCTTCTTCACAGGGTAGCGTCTAATAAGTCCCAGGAAGGTTTATTATTATTTTTAAATTTAAAAGACATCCCACCACTCCTCCAAAGAAAAATGGGATGTATCCACTAGTTTTATATAAAATATTTAGTAAAAAGTGTTTGTTTTTCTGACATATTTAAAAAAAACAAGAAATACAATATCAAAAACGATTATTCATGTATATTTACAATATGTACATTGTATTGTTACATTGCAAGAAAATAAACAAATTTATCGTACATTTAACCAGGGCTCGGCAGCCGCCTGTAAACCAATCTCTTGCAATTTTAAAAACAAACTGGAAGTCAAAACCTGACCCAATTAGGACATTATCCTAATTCAAACATCCAAACGGGATTAGATTTAGGGCTTAGTCGCTGCTGCCGAGCCTTGCATTTAATAATAATCCGCTACTGGTAACGATGTTCTTGTTGTATCCAGAAGACAGCTTCTTTGTAAGATGGTGGATAAACAAGAAGATTCCCTGCAGAGTTTTTACCACTCTCCGCCCCATTGGCACAAGTTCCCTAAATTCAGCCTTTTGAGATAATTAAGAAACATGACAATATCCAGAAATGTTTTTTTTTCTCTTAAAATTAAGTAAATATAGCTTAAGGATGCTTAAAACATACATAGTTTCATTTTTAAACTTTCAATTTTACTTTAAAAAAGAAAAAGTAAAAAATATTTTTTTAGAAGGGTGTTGGTATCCTCCTCCAAACTAGATATAAACCTTCTCAGAACCTATGAAAAGCTACACTGTAAAGGAGATCCATATCTGTTACTGTTACTTTTATATAATTATAAGCTGCGCTACTCATGGGTGATGTTCTACTTGTTTGTTTCTCCTAAATCTAATTATCTCAACGCCTGCCTGAACAACTAAATCATCATATGTGGGAGGTGAGTCATCAACTGCGGATTTTGTTGAAATTTCAGAAGATATTGTGGGAATAGTTTGTTTATTTTCATTGGTATCCGTCATAGTAGATCTGATTATTTATATCAAATTATTTATTACATGTTTGCAATGTAAGTTTAAGGGGAGACAATCGCTCCTTTTCTGTCTAAATACCTTAAATATTTGGTTTGGTAACAACCAACTAACTCTTTGATTGCACGACCCTTGTTTTGAAGTCCTAACTGTGCATGGTAATACGTTGCGCTTTTTTTGGGCCAAGGAACCGTTTTTAACGTCTTAAGTTATGACGCGTGGTTGATCAGAGTTTCGAACATAATCTTCCCCACGACGAGCGGGTTAAAAAGTATAATAACAATCGCATTTGTAGCCACTGCACTGGAATGAAGACTTCTCAATAAGACAAAAATGAAGATAGGCCTACTAATTTTTTTGCAAATAGGGTTTAGACACTTCCAAAACACTCCCTTTTGGACGGTTCTTGTTTACCTTATACAAAAGTAACAGAATGTCTGTATGTCCGTTGTTAAGACGCAAACTGCTTGGCCAATATGGTTCTCCTTTACAATAACGCTTCTTATATATTCAGGGAATGTATACAACTGTTTTGGGGGAGGGTACCAACGTTTCTTCATAAGATCCTCATAATTTTATTTTATAATTTGATTCCTGGGTTTTTCTGTCTTCTTCTTTTTTTTATCAGTTAAAACTACCGGAAGATCAAAGGAGCCCTGAAAAAAAATAAAGAATTAACAAGGATGACAACAATCCATAAAAGTAAAGCTCTAAATGTAGGTCAAACGAACATTGATACTTTGAGAATATCAGAACTTAATAAGCAGCACATTATTTGTATGTTTAAACAATATTTTACACTATAGAACTCAACGATAAGTAAGGAACGTCGGTTAAACGCGCAGAAACACCCTATTTTTTGCCTGGCTACGCTGAATAAAACAATTAAATTTTGACGCAAATGGAAATTTACAGCACAAAATCCATACATACGTAAATGTTAGAAATTTTTTTAATTGGAATTTTTAAAATCGTGTTTATGATAACTTTTTTATGAAGAAATGGAAAATCCCTCATTTTTATGACGTCACATGGCTGATTTTTTAGACACTTTGTAAAGTTACATATTGATATATGTCTCTTATGTTCATTTTTAAACAGGGCCGGGGTGCAGTTGTGGTATTCGGCAACCGTGAGCCATGCCTATGGCACCCCTGACCGGGGTTCGGGGAAGGGCCAAAGGCCCTCCCCCGAGTCCTGGGGAAGGGGTCTGCCGACCCCCTCCCTATGCCTAAAATTAATGATTGAATCTGACAGCCTTATTATGGTTAAGCTGTATTGTTAATTCCCCCCACCCTTCCCAGGGATGGGGGATCATTATTGCCCAAACTGACTATTGTATATGTATTATATTGCTTTTATTTATGATTATTTATTCCTATCTGTGTAGCTATTGTTTGTTGTATATAACTTTAGTAATCCTTAGACCTTCAATAAAGGAACAACTGAATAGATGCTGTTTATTATTTAGTGATTGCTAGAGAAGCGTAGCTTCTCTATAGTATAGGTGTCCACGTCTGTTCACACTGCCGTAGTCATTTTGAACTCTGGTGTCTGCCATTTATCCTAGGCGGATACCACAACTTTTGGTGACAGCTGTGTGAGATTACGGCAAACCACAAGTGTAGAGCAGACGCGCAGCTGAGGCTAAGGTACTCCCAGCAGTGAAACTGGCAAAACTGACACAAGCAACCTGAATTACCCACCCTGGATAGCAAGGTCTAACTCTGCATCCGGCAGTTGTGGAAGCGAAACAGCGAAACTTGACGGAGAACCGCGAGAAGCACCAACATCTAACGGAGAATTGAGCGCTCAAGGGCTGAAACAGGCCTGCGGACGGGCTGAAACAGGCCAACTAAGTGCAAACGGCTGAAAATAGGCCAACATTTACTGCAAGAGATAGCAGGATTCGAACCAGCGGCGCTGCAGGACGGAACATTCCCTGCCGCCATCAGCCGGATTCGGATACACGGCGCTGCAGGACGGGACATTCCCTGCCGCCGACAGACTGAAACAAGCCAAGGATTTGAACCAGCGGCGCCGCAGGACGGGACATTCCCTGCCGCCACCAGCCGGATTCGGATATACGGCGCTGCAGGACGGGACATTCCCTGCCGCTGAAACATGCCAAATAGCTGCGAGCTGCGAGCCAACATACGAGTGTAGTGTACCAAGCAGAGGAAACTACGTCAACTCCAAGTATCCTGAGAGGCTACAGCGCAGCCACCCATCTAGAAAAGCAGATATTATATCACATTGTAGGGATTACCACCCTAGTGTGATGGCTGAACAATAGATTTATGAGCAAGGATTGGTAAACAATTTGTTGTGTATTGTGATAAAACTAAAAATAGAACAGGCTTGGTAAGCAAATCTGTTATGTATTGTGATAAGGCCAAAAATAGAATCTAGATGTAATATAACAATGCATTGATAAACAATCTAACCACCCAAGCCTCCAGCACAACAAATACACCCCTTATTCCAGAGGAAAGGGAGGGGCCCACCATCCATTGAAGAAAATACAATCAAGGTGACATAACAATAAGCCCAGGATTAAGGAGAAAGGGCACCATTACCTCACCACATAGTTACCTCAAACCCACAGCACTCCCCCTTCCCCACAGGGGGAACGGACGGTTTTACCCCGTCCCCTCACGCGCTTCCCCCCTCCTACCCACACTTGACTAAGTCCGCCCATGGTGTGGAGCTAGCGACCGGGAGAACAGAGCGCCATTTACGGGTCGCGCAACAGAGTTCGGGACATATCACAAAATTCAACGGACAAAGCGGACCAATGAGAGAGCGAGTTGAGGGATAAGTGCGCGTTTTACCTGTGTGCGCGGATTTGACGGTGCGTAAGCGCGCTGCAAGGAAAGGATATTTCACGCACACACACACACACAGGAGCGGAGCTACTCCATAGCATCTAACAGAGATATTTTTAGAAAATAAGAATTACAAGCTTCTCCCTCCTATCTATAGTGTGATAAAGGAAAACCCAATCAGTTCCTGACAGCAGTTCAGACCCTCAACAGCTATCTACCCCTACCAGCCTACTCTACAAACTCAGAAAAAAACTAGTGACAAGTACATCTAAGTTATATCTTTGTAGTTAAACTACCAACCTAGTGATAAACAGTGTTGGCTGCTAGGCTAGAAAGCCTCAAGTGTAACCCATTTATAATATTGACTTATAACTTTGTGTCCCGCCGCTGAACCGTTGACCCGATGGAGCAGCCGCAAGCGCCAGGAGGCGACCAAGCCCAAGGATGGCTCCACGATGACCCCCAGCCGGCTCCAGCCGAGTACCGCAAGCTGATGCTGAGTAACCTGCCGGAGTTTAGAGGACCGCCCAAGCAATCCTGGAGTTCCCACATCCGCAGACTCGAGATGTCATGGGCGGCTTACCACATGCCGCCCCATGACACCCTCAACCGCCGCAACGCCCTTTTACTGTCACTGGTAGGGCAAGCGGCAGAAATGGCTTCTCATCTGTTTGGCGAGGCAGGCCAAGCCTTGACATACGAACAAGTCAAGGCCGAGTGTGAAATGTTATTTCGTCCAGCCTTTGAATCCCAGACTTTGAAGCAAGCCTTCAGGGATTACAGGCAACACTCGACAGAACCTATACAAGCATACATATCCACAAAGTGTGCCTTGTATAGGGAGGCCTACAGCCATGAGGATCTCGAGTTATTAATCGATGAATTAAATCGTGGCATTCGTAACGCTAATGTGAAACGTGAAATGATGAGTCATGAGATCGCCTCTGTACCTGAGTACACGAGGCGAGCCATGTTCACCGTCACAATGATTACCAAGCAGCTGAAGGAGGGTGTGTGCCTAGTGGACGCCACCGACGGGCTCACGGGATCAGCCAGCGTCCAGTTGCCCAACTACGACGAGTCGGAGCCAATGGAGATTGGTGCCTTGGCTCCGGGTCTCCACCAGATGGGGAAGGTCGCCCCAGATGACAAGACTTCAGGCCGCTGTTACCGCTGCCAAGGGAAAGGCCACCGAGCCCGAGACTGTCCGACGCCTATGGAAGTCAGCCTAGAGGAGAGACGCACCCAGCCACGCCGTGACCGTCCTGCCAAGTGCGAGCGTGATTGAAATTTGGGGATATAAGGACTTGCCTGTGCCACATGCACCTGAGTTCCTAGGGCAGGGGAGGGACGTGAGTCAGGGCGAGCCTGTGCCACACGCACTTCAGCCCCATGCCACTGGGCATGCCATGGACAAGGGAAGGGACCCCTTGGGGCTAGGGGAGCCGACACCCAGGCAGGGGCCAGTAGCCTGTCAGTCTGTCATTGGGGAGGGTATCGGGGTGCCCCGGACACACAAAGATAACGCTCAATGGAAATTTGTATCTAGCCAGGAGCAGCCCAGCCGTGTCCAGCCCCAAGAAGCAGCCGTGACCCGAGCCGAAGATCCCCAGCCGCGTGCGCGAGGTAGATGGCTGTCTGGTAGCTTCTCACACTGGTGGATGGTTCTGTGGGGACTACTGCTGGCAGCCGTGTGGCCTACAACTAGCTACGTCCTGGTAGGGTGGGACTGCGCCAACCCCACCCACATCACAGCCTACAATAAGGAGAAGATGTGTAGCACGGAACCGCTACACCAGGAGGTGCCCCTGGGCCATGAAGTACATGTCCTGCAGCAAGTCAGGATTAGGGAAACAACAGGTTACAGTTGTCAGCTCACTGTGTCCCAGTGGACATTCAGGTGTGGGGTATGGGGTCACCTCAAGGTGACCTCGGTCCCCACCCTCATGAGGCCAACCAAGATTGATCCAGAAACGTGCCGAGACCTGGCCAGGAACCGCGTCTACACGCTGCCAGGCAAGACCCAGCCACTGACGTTCCAGCTGAACCATCCCCTGTTCTTCACCCTCGACATGGTGGGCGCCTTGGTCAACAGCCCCGAGGGGGTGGGTTGTGAAGGGGAGGACGTCCACTTTAAGCGCCAGCTGTACCGCAATGAATTAGTGCTCCAGGAACGACGGCTGCTGGTCAAGGAAGAGACCTACGTAGTAGAGGATGGACGGGTGGAGTCCCAATCTGACCACCTGACCCTAGAATGTCCCCATTCTGAGCTGTCTTGCATCACTGGGGAAGCAACCTACGTGTGGGACCACCTGGGGAGAGATTGCCCCTTGAGGCTGATCCGCAACCTCCAGCCTAGCCTAGTGATGGATGCGTTCCTGGTTGACCATCAAGCCCAGTTCTTCATCAACATGACCACCCCCACCTCAATAGTGAACTGCGACTTTGAGGCCCATGCCACCAACCACCCAGCATTGTTCGTGGCAGCTGACCCGGCCGCGGCAGCGCTGCCCAGAGTATCGGCCAGGGATGTGGATGTCCCCCTGCAGGCCCAGATACATGCAGGCTACATTGGATTTACCCTGGAGACACGCATGAAAAGCACAGCGGCAGAAGAAGTAGCGGCCAATTGCTGGAAGCTCCAGCAACTAGACCCGGCCCACCCGGTGCGTGTCCAGGGGAGCACGTTCTCTGTGCTGAGGGGAGATGTCCTGCTCCAGCTTACCTGCCAACGCAACAAATATGTTGTCCGTGAAAGCAATACTGTGTTTGCTGTTGTTGATCCTCAAACTGCTGGGGGATCTGACCATCATTTCCCTGGCAGCCGCACAAGGAGGTGTCCGGGCCGCCATGAATGCGATGTCACAAGTGTTCCTGTACCATCCAACCTTGTACAGGAAGGCCTTGGCCAGAGCCCGGCTCACCCATGCCAAGTCCCGGGACTTTTCAGTAGACTGGGATGCCATCCCCTTCGGCCGGGAAGCCGCCGAGGAAATGGTGTCCATGCAATCAGCTGATAGCGGGCATGACCGCCCAGGCAGGCCTGGACCGCCCTCTGGAAGACCCCGCGGCCCCTCGGGAGGCCAGGCTGCCGCTCAGACGGTCAACTTGGCAGCCAGTGCCCCAGCCGCTGCCAACAACAACCAGAATGCCCCACTGCTGACTGGCCCCGCAGCAGCTGTGCCCCACGCCAACCTGACACCTGCCGGCGCCGAGCTACGTGTCCAACCAAAGCCAGCCTCTACTTTCTATCCCACGTTGGGAGCCCATCAGCCCTGAACATCACCACTAGGATTCCATTGAATCATTATCATTTGTATATATCTTAGCCCTAAGGAGCGGGCCGAAGGCCTCAACCACTGTCGGAAGTCTGGCAGGGAGACCCCCTCCCAGCCTTCCGAGGGGAGAGTTGTGGTATTCGGCAACCGTGAGCCATGCCTATGGCACCCCTGACCGGGGTTCGGGGAAGGGCCAAAGGCCCTCCCCCGAGTCCTGGGGAAGGGGTCTGCCGACCCCCTCCATATGCCTAAAATTAATGATTGAATCTGACAGCCTTATTATGGTTAAGCTGTATTGTTAATTCCCCCCACCCTTCCCAGGGATTGGGGATCATTATTGCCCAAACTGACTATTGTATATGTATTATATTGCTTTTATTTATGATTATTTATTCCTATCTGTGTAGCTATTGTTTGTTGTATATAACTTTAGTAATCCTTAGACCTTCAATAAAGGAACAACTGAATAGATGCTGTTTATTATTTAGTGATTGCTAGAGAAGCGTAGCTTCTCTATAGTATAGGTGTCCACGTCTGTTCACACTGCCGTAGTCATTTTGAACTCTGGTGTCTGCCATTTATCCTAGGCGGATACCACACAGTCGCTTTTGATAAATAGAGTATAATTATATGTACTTAAATTACGCCATTCAATAGAAAATAAAACAGTTGTTTAAAAAAAATATTTTGACATTTTTCAATGATTTATTGACAATTCCTTTTCAAACAATAAACAGGTGGATTTGTTTTACGACAAGGATGATAGCATCCGTAAAAGCAGAGCTCTGAAACGGTAGGACAAACGAGCATTAACACTTGTAGAGTAATCAGAATATAAATGTATAAAAGTCGATGCTGTACGTATTGGTGCAAAAAATGGGGACAAATTTCAAATTGTTTTGGCGTGTGACGTCATACCTCCATCTCTTTTCTAGGGGGTTTCTTTCCTCCTTCCCTTTTCTTTCCCCTCACTTGTGACGTAAATAAACAGCCCCGTCAAATCAATTTAAAAATTGTCCCCATTTTTTGCACCAATACGTACAGCATCATAAAAGTCGAACAAAACAAAATTGTAAGTAAATCTGTTGAATCATTTGTAGGACTTGATTATAGAGATGCTTCGCTTATAACAATATATATTTGTTGTCCTAGAAATCAGTATAATTTTATCACCTAAAAATTTGTTGTTAAAAAAGTTAATAAGCAACATGTTTAAAATAGACGTACGGACTTTCTGGTAACGATAATAGAGTTGATTCGCTTTCTAACTCGTACCTATAGAATTTTAGGAATCAATCATGCAAAGTTTGAAATCGATAGGTCAATTCTAACATGCCTGAATTAATGAAAAGAGCTATCCGTTACGGACGGACGTACGGACCGACCCTAATTACAAATGACACTAGTTATTAAAACAAGGTAAAAAATGGACTAAAGTACAATTTAGACATTTAGTATTAACTGCAAGAAAGTCTGTACTGCCATTTAAAATCATGATGCCGAAGATTCCTAGCACAATTAGGCACAATATTGTAAGAAAAAAAAAATTAAAAGGAGATTTACCTAGTGTTTGTGTTCATTTGTCAAACTTTTTTTATGCTGAATATCGCTTTTATGGTAACTGGACAAATGTCTCAAAAATCAGCCATGTGACGTCATAAAAATTAAGGGTTATTCATCTCTTTTTAGGGGAATTCTTTCCCACTCCTCTTATCCCCTTATTTTTATGACGTCACATAGTTGATTTTTTTTATATTTCAAAGCTTTTTTGCTTGAAAAATAACATCTAAATTGTAAAAAAAAACATTGTACCTTACAAAATTTTCCATAGATGCAAAAAGCTATCCACATCATGATATAGAAGGCTAGATATGACACTGATATGATAATAATGACTCCTGTGTAAGCTCCTATATCACGGTTGCCCAATTATATCTGCTTTATTTACGACAGCACTCCTGAATTTAACTGTTATGTTGGGGGGGGGGGGGGAGGTTAAATGGTTAAAACTTTTTGATATCATGAATCTGAAAATCTATTGGGTAAAATCTAAATTTGTTTCTTTATTTATTTACTGGCGGTTCAGCGGTTAGCAAGATAAAACAATACAATACAGACAATAAAAGCTTAATAATAGTAGGATATGTTTTGTCATCCTCGTTATTTTGAAAGAAACTATAACTTTACATAGCAAACTACAAATAAATCAGATAAAATTGGCATGCCTAATTCAGTAAGAGAGATTAAACATGCAAAAACGCAGACTACGGCTAATCCCGAGGCACAGTACAAAATATCACACATTATAAAGCATTCCTCTCACAAGGTATATAGTTAACTGAATTCTCAATTAGAATGTTTACAGTTGTAAATTTTTTTCATCCCGGGAATTACAAAAAATTCTAATGATCGAAACGGGTTGCGCTGCAAAATACTGAGTTAACTGATCTCACATAGTGACATGCAGCTTAAAATTCTCAATTTTTTCATTTTTTCAACAAAAATTTTGATGCCCAAAGGGGTTAAACTGCTAAATAGGAAACGCACAAGGATGAAAATTTACATTTATATGAAGCATTTCTCTCATAAGATCCAAAGTTAACCGAATTCTCAATATTTTAAGGAAGTTTACATTCTCATTTAGGGGAATTACAAAATTTTCAAATGAGCGTAAGTGGTTGCTGTAAGGCTACTTGTACAAAAAAAATGACAAAATACATAAGAAACCAAATAATTTTCTTTTTTAAAACTAAAATAAAAAAATAGACAGAAGTCTAACTCTTAACCCGCCCTCCCCCCAGACCTTAAGTGCCTCTGGAGGCCTAAGGGAATAGCCGCTAGTTTCAGCATTTCTTACAGACTCTCAAGTTAACTGAATTCTCAATGGGGAGTTACAAAAAGTTTTAAAGTGATAGGGGACACAATGATACAGCAGCTTATAGTGCCTAATAAAAATGACGCCATACAAAATAAATGACCAATGATAGGCCAGTATGTATTTTAATTAACCAATTGTAAAAACTATACTGGCCTGTCATAGGTCAATATTATATGACGTCATTTTTTATGCTTCAGCAATAATGACAATAAACATATGAAACCACATAAACATGAAATAAAACATAAAAGACCCTAATAAACAACCTCTAAAGAATAATCGCCTCTAGAAAAAAATAAGCCCCCACCAATTTTTTTTTTATTTTCTTTAAAACTAAAATTTTAAATGGGCAGAGGTCAACCTCCTCCTACCACCCCCCCTCCCCAAACTGCAAGCACTCTTATAGGCCTCTTGCGGCGTAGCATATAAAGCAGATGCAATTGGCATTCCTATAGAAAGAGCGATAAAAGCTTCAAAAAAGCAGACAAGGGCAAATCCCGTGGCACAGCTAAATATATCACGCATTATTATACAGCACTTCTTTCAGGATCTAAAGTGAACTGATCCTTCCACATAGTGACATGCACGGCCAATTTCTATATAATTTTTGAGGGGATTTACAAAATTTCTAATAACCGCGCGGAATGGGTGCAAAAGAGAAACGCACAAGGATGAAATTATACATAAGAAGCAAAGCAAACCACATAAAAAAAACCTAAGCAGACGTAGTATAAAAATAGATGCTGTTTCTTTCTTAGCGGAATAAATTATAACAAAAAAAGCAATTGTCTAAATAGAAAGAAACCTATTAAATACTATTTCGATGGGATGGGTGGTCGAAAAAAGGATTAAAAAAAGATTCTTAAAACAAAACAATAATCTTTAAAAGCAGTATTTTAGTAATTTTTTTTCTTTTAAAACTTGCGTATAATCAAACAAAATTTAATCCATCCAATTATAAGCTCTTATATTTTGTGTTTTAAGGCCTGGTAATAAAAGAAAGCTACATCTCTAATCTTTAGAATACTTTACACATAAAGTCGGACATACTTGGATCTCAGAGAGTGGTTGCGCTTAAAGTCATATTTACTGGTGTATTCAGAACAGGTTTTATCAGGGAGGGAGGGGGACATTAGGCTATACTATTACACTAGTACCCAAAGTTTTATAATATCAATTGCTTTTACGTTGGCTTAACAACTGTGTTGACTTTTATTGAATTTTAATTGGTTGGTTTATTAAGTTGAATGTCTAAACGTTTCAACCACTAATTGTAATCTATAGTAGGGGTGTTTTATTATTGGATACGTACATCAATTTATCGGCCATTGTCTTATCCCTTTAGATCCATGAGAAAAAGAAAATGGTAAGTGCAAAATATCAAAACCTGTTTTAAAAATATAAAAAGGGGAATCCCCGAAATTAAAGAAAGTCAAACGTACATATACACATACACACATGGTTTATGCCATGGTGGCAAATATCAAGGATCTAAAGGGATAAGACAATGGCCGATAAATTAATGTATATCCCAAATGATGATTCACAAAATTACTCTTTCTGTAGATTAAATTAGAGGTCGAAACCAACTAAAATTAACTAAAGCCCCAACAGTAGTTAAGCCAACGAAAAAGAAAACGTTACATTTTAAACTTCAAACTTAAACAGACATCGTTATACTTTGTATTATAAATATCCTGTGAATGTATTTTTACAGAGATTCTTCACTAAAATTTTTAGCCGGGTATCTTCAATAGCAGCCAAATAGTTTTCTCACACCGCTACGGATGGACTGATGGACGGACGAACGGACAAAACCGTGAATTATTTAATATCTTTGCTACTAAAAAGTTAATTATAGAGTAGCTTCGCTACTAAAAAAAAGACAAACAAGACAAAAAAAATTATTTTTCTTTTGATATATTTATAAAAGTGAAGCTTTTCTATAAATTAGGGTCGGCCCAACCGCATGTTTGCCTTAGATATGATTTAATAAGCGTAGCAACTCTGTAATTGTTACCTTAATGACCATATCTCCATTTGAAATTTGTTGGTTTTTATTTTTTTGACAACATTTTTTTTCTGTGATATATTTATCCAATTCATCAAATTTTTGGAATACTGATTCCTAGGTCAACAAAGTTATAAACGAAGCATCTCTAAAATGTAAGTATGCCCATAAACAGTATACTGTATTTATGCAGTTTTGCAACAAATTTAGATACAATTTTGTTTAGTCTTATATATTTATATTTTGCCTATTCCGCTATGACATTCTACAAGTGTTAATGTTAGATTGTCCTAACCTTTCAGAGCTTCGTATTTATGGATGATGACAACCTAGCTGCTAAAAAAACACAAAAAAAAACAAAAAAATACTTTGCTGTTGTTGTTAAAAGCTATTAGCTCTACCCCATCACCTCTCCTCCTACAGGATGAACAAACTGACCAATAAATGATGTCCATGATAGCAACCTAAATTGAAGACAATTTTTCCCTTGTCCTAATTTCCACGTATATTCTACATCCATTGTAAACATTCATAAGTAGCAAAAAACAAAAAATCATGGAAGAACAAACGGACAAAGTTAATTACATAGAAGGTGTTCAGTTTATAAATATCTTATAAATCACAGGACGAAACTTTTTATGTAACAAAAGACATATAATGTAGTTGTCTATAGTGCCCTAGAAAAATGGGGATAGATGTCTTTTCTATTGGATTTCTTTCCCCATTCCCTTTCTCTTTCCCTCAAATATGACGTCAATAGAATAGGTAGGCAAAAAGCGGTGACACCTATACCTATTTTCCTTGGGCACTATATACAGATACCGTATAATTATTATCTTATTCGAATGAGTCGTGATTTTTTTATTCCTATAACTTTATTCTTATAGCCTTTTTCTCTTTTTTTCTTTTTTTTCACTAACAGATCTGTGGTTTAAATGTATATACAGATAACTACCTCCCCCCCCTTTCCAATGACCCTTTCGTCTGCTAGCAAATTATTTTCTGAAGCTTGGCTGTGTTAATATTCCCGACAAAATTAGTTGATCTTCAAAGACCCAATTGAGACAGTTATTTTACCCCTTCTCACTTTAGTGTTCTACTCTAATTTCTCACTAAATTTTGGTTTAGAATTTTGTGTCAATCCTTTTTTGTTATGCTTTGCTACTTTTGGATATTGTCATCCTGGTTGCCAAAAAAAATTACCTTGCTGTTACCTTGCTTATCAAAAGCTAGTATTCCAATCAGGAAAAACAAGAAAAAGTAGAGTACAAAACCTAAAGAAGTCAGAGCTCGGTAACAACATCTTTGGTAATGGATTTTATATACATACGGGGATGATTAGACAGGGGAAATATTGTCGTCATTTTAGATTACTTACTACTTTAGTTCCCATTTATTGGTCAGTACTTTCCTTCATGTAAAAGGGTAATTGGGTATATCGTTATATTAAACAGCTGGAATAGTTATTTCTCGCCTCGTATTATAAACGGCTTTCCGCGGATATAGAATGTACAATTATAAGATTAAAACCAGTTTTAATCTTATGATTGCACATTTTTATATTCGTAGAAAGCTGGATATAATACGATGCTAGACATAGTTTTTTCGTATGGATGAGAACCGGTTCTTATCCACCGGATTCGAATGAATACGAGAAAGACCATTTAATTAAAGTAGTCAAAAAGAATGATGCATCATCCAAGTAATTACATATCGATTTCTTTGGTAAATTGGACCTATAAAAACTAGTTTTCCATCCTTTATTATCCATTGCATGGTATAAAAATCGTAATTAATAGAAATAATACATTTTAGGAACAATCCGGGCATAATATTAGTTAAAACGTGCACATATTTTGGTACTAAAAGGCACTTATTTTTTAATATGCCCTATAACCCTGCGGGGAAGCACTCTAGGCCAATTTAACCTAACTTAACTCGGCCTATGAATAATAAAAAAATAGTCCCCACCCTTCTTTTCAATTTATTTCAGGATATAAGGGGGGGGGGAGGAGGTTTTGTGCTCTTCTAGGCACTTGAAAGGAAACCGCCACCGTAATGAAAATGCTGGTATCGAGCCCTGCCTGCAATTATAAGACTTGGAGGTAAAACTTGCATTAGGAACGGTGAACAGATAAACAGAATCCATCCCAAGGCAAGTCCGGTCACACAATATACAAATTCATTCATTTTCTAGTATATATCCAGTAGAGGAATTTTTACCTGAATTAAATAAATTTTATTTTAGCTTTTTCTGTCAACAAAAATGTTGGATCATGGAAAGAAAACGAAGTAGCGGGTTTCGTCGTATTTTAAGAGTAGCTTTTGATTGGCTAGGTTGGGTTAGGTAAATGTTAATGAATTCTCCGGAGGGTAAAGCCCCCTCCCACGCGGGGGCTAGAAATAGGAGAAACGCTACTGTAAAAATACAACGAAACCGCTAAGCTGGATTGGAACTGGTTCTGAGCCATACTGAAAAATTATGTGTCGTTTTGTCTTGTAGACAATTTTTCACGAGAAATTAAATAAAATCATAATATTAATTTTGTTCACGAAGACCAACCGCCAAAAAAACTAGAATTAAGGTTAATTTTTCTTTTACTATCCGTGGAAAACCGACTATAGCTAGTACGATGCGATAAATAACTATTATCATATTTATTTCTACAATCATACTTAGCAAATTTTATCACCGAATATGAAACAAACCTAAAATATATTTTAAATTTAAATTTTCTTTGCTGATAACAATAAATCAAATAATCAAGAACAAAATAGTTTTTCTTTAACTATAATATACACTCATTTCATTAAAAACAACGTTCTTTAAAAAGATCTTGAAATCTTACTAATCTATGTACAAATATTTCTTTTGGTAAATTACAATTTTTTATATAAAATTAATGGATATATTAGCACTTGGATGTTGCACCATATTTTAATTTTCTCTGATGAAGTTATGCTCGTAGTAGCCGTCTTAAATAATGATACCCCCCTCCTACTGATGAACAATGACCAATAAATGAAGTCCATATTAGAAATTAGCAACATATAATAAATTGTCAATATATCCCCGTATTCTATATCCATCATAAAAAACACTAGCGGCTTCGCTTAGATTAGAATTTAAAAAAAGATTAAGTACCCCTGGTACTGCCTGAAAAAAATGAGTTGGGGGATTTTTTTATTGGGAGGGGGGGGGGGGTGAGGGTGTCCCAGGCCCCAAGAAAATAGCATTAAACGACCACAGGAACCGTAGGTATATTCCCTGAAAAGTAGAATCCGATCGGTTCAGTGGTTTCCGAGATCTTAAGGGACAGACAGACGGCGGACACACATCATTCTACTTTGTATTATAGATGTAAAAAGAGCAAAAACAATAACAATATTTAGTCTACAACCCTTTATCCCTCTTATCTTAATGACTAATGCTAGTTACTAAAGGGGAATATTATTACAAGTGGGGGAAGATTGATTTATTATCAATTATCTCTGTGTGTAAATAACAAAGCAACAGGATCTTTTATGTCTGTATGTCTGTTTGTCTGTACCGAAGGGTCTAGCTAACCGCTAAACTGATATGCTTCTCCTTTACAGTGTTTATAACTATTTTGGGGGTATTTTTTTTAAAAACTACACATGAATGTGGGGGGGGGGGGTCAACTTACCCCCGATCCCGCCCTTGGCCCTCTACAGGCCTTTATTGGCGTAGCCGCTAGTATAATATAAAGTATCAAGTTTTTTGTCTGAAGTTTAATAATTGAGTTCTTCATTTTAGAAAGCTTCAAATAGGCCCTAGGATGGTTTTAGGCTATTTTTGTGACCTTGTTAATCCCTTAACATCAGATGCTTGGGGCTTTCATCCGCTAGTCTACAGGGTACGTCACATAAATCAGGACATTTTGTAATTTTTAAAGAAATGAACATAAAATCGTCAATTTTAAAGATTTTATTGAATTTTAAAAACTGGGAAGCAAAATAGGTGTATGACTAGTAGATTATTCAATAAAATCACTGCCAGCCTCAATCACTGCCTCTACCCGCCTCCTCAACCGCCGGCAGGTCCAGGTCAAAAAGTACCTGTCCAAGCTGGCGTAGTTCTCCTTGATAGTGTCAATGAGGGAGGTCTTTGTGGTATGGGCACGTCTATTGGTGCATGCTTCAAAGTAGCCCCAGGCCCAAAAGTCCATTGAATTAAGATCGGGCTGCTTGAAGGCCACATTTCCTTAAAATCATGAGTAATCGCAGAATCCAATTTCACCTAACTTTCAAGCTGCCCTTAGACACGGAGGCTCTCTTTAGGACTACAGTTGAGCTAGAACGACGTTATTTACCTTTTTGGAAATGGCATGAAGTTTTAGCTAGGGTTGTCAACGCAACCCATAGTCAAATGAGTTTTAAAGTTCCATATGGGTCCCTGAAATCGAGAACTGAGAAATTTTCATGAATGTTTACGATTTTTGACGTTTTTGACATCTCAAAATCTGCCATGTTCCACTTTGCTGGAGTACTACGGCCAAGCCATTTCAGATAGAAAGCTCTAGTCTTTTTTAGTGTCTTACTTATGTATCTAACAGTATCCCCAGCAAGTTTCATAACTCTACCTCACCTACAGATGGGCTGAGGTAAGATTTAGTGGGCCCTAGTCGAGAATCCAGATTAAAACACCGGCGCATTTGGAATCTGCCTTGTTGAACATATGCGCGGCCTGCTCGGTGTACACGTCCATCTTCGTCAAAAAAAATTTTTGTTCTAAAAGGTCATTACCTAAGCTTTCTATAGTGGGGTCAAACGTCCTGATTGGTCAAGTAGTTTTCGGACTATGGCTGTTTAAAAAATGTCCCGATTTATGTGACGCACCCTGTATATATTTTGTAATTTACAAAATCAAAAAGTTGGATACCAAACTTGTTTTGAATAGCGATGCTTATCTAAAATATTCTATGTGTAAGTCACTCTATTAGTGCAGGGAGGGAGGGGACATTGAGGTGTTTATTACTTTAGACCCCAAAGACGTTTTCTTATTCACTGGCCACACAACTTTGGAAATTTTTGTTAAGTTTTTATAAGTTGGTTAATTAAGTAAAGTGTCTAAACGTTCCAAACCAATAATTGTAATCTACAAAAGGGGTAATCTTTGTGGATCATCAACGGGGGATGTAAATAAATTTATCTGTCATTGTCTTATATCCTTTAAGTCCATTTGGATACTAATTATACATTTTTAAAAAGTTGAGCGCATCTAAGGCGAAAACAACATCGAGACTGTATTTGTATCGATTAAAAATGCAAAAATCACGAAAATATAAAAAATCTAGGAATCGATTTAGCAGTCCAACTTATAGACAAATCTTAATGAAACTTGGTGAAAACATGTAAAATGTAAAATTGATTAATTCCTAAAAATTTAAGCCCTCTAACTTGAAAAGGAGTTGAGAAAATCATGAAAACGTAAAAATCTAGGAATCGATCTAGCACCCCAAATAACAAAGAGAATGACAAAACAATGTATATATTAGATGGGCATATATAATGGGAATCTTCACTAAAAATTTTAGCTGTCTATCTTTTATAGGAGCTGAGAAAATCACTTTTCCCCCAAAACGTTTCTTACAGTCATACAGACATACGGACAAATTATAGAGTAGCTTTCCGACTAATAAGGGGATTCCCCGAAATTAAAGAAAGTCAGACGTACATACTCACACACTCGTAGTGGCAATCTCATGGAACTAAAGTGATAAGACAAGGCCAATAAATAGATTACATCACCAATGATGATACACACAATTTCTCCTTCCTTAGATGAGTTTTGATACTCAGCCTAAAGAAACAACCAGTCAAAATTCGATAAAAGTGCCCAAAATTGTTAAGCCAACGAATAAGAAAACGTTATTATAAAACTTTTTGAACAATTGTAATATAGAGTCACTACCTCCCCGATTTATGTAATTTTATTCAACAAACATTTCACGATAAATTTTAGCTTCTTATAAATATGAAAAAAAAATTATAATTGTTTTATACTTTACATTCATTGGCGGCATTAGAGGATAACGCCAGCAATAGTTATATGTAAACATTCTCAAATCCAAAGATGGGCTACTTTGTAATGGAGAACCATTTCGGTTCAGCGGCTAGTGACACATACACACACACACACGGTAAAGAAACACATACATCATGTTACTGTAACAAATTCGGTTTTAAAAGTTAGAATTAAATCAGCAAATCTAAATCCTTATACTAAAGTAACAGGATGTCTGTGTGTTTGTCTGTGTGTTTGTGTGTTTGTCTGTGTGTTTGTACCGAAGGATCTCGCTAACCACTTAACCGATCGGGTTCTCCTTAACAGGGTAGCTTCTCATAGGTCCCGGGAAGGTTATAACTATTTTGGGGGAGGGTACCACCACCCTCCCAAGAGAAATCGCCCCTAGAAAAAATTCCCCCCCCCCCCAATTTTTTTATAACAAAAATAAAAAATGGCGGGGGGGACACCCCCCCCTCCAAAAAAAAAAAAAAATTCCCCCCCAAAAAATTTTCCTTTTAAAATCTAAAATAATAAAATTGGGTTATAAAATTCGACTCTCCTCAAGTGCCCCTAGAGGCCTCTAGGGGCGTAGCCGCTAGTAAAGAATAATTTTATTGAAAAAAAATCACAAAACCTTTAACATTTATTTTTGTATATTTATATTTATTGTATATGACTGACCGACGACTGATTATGTATAAGTCATATTTCTTAACAAAAATAATTTCAGTCGTGTTTCTTGTATAGCAGCCGAGAAAATCATATCCCCCCCCCCCCCTAAATTTACATAAAGACAGATGAACGAACATTCAGACAAAGGGAATTGAAAAAAACTTATAAAGCTACTATATATGGATACTTTTTAACTCGAGACCTAATGAAATTATTTAAATTGATGATTTTAGTGGTTGAATGCAGTTTAGACTGAGAGAGTATTCTATAATTCCCTTTGACTGTCTGTCCGTCTGACAGTTCTTAACACTATGTGATTTTCTCTAATTCAATTTCTAGTAGAGCGGTTACCAAGTTCTTAAGCTTCAGACAGACAGACGAACACACGGATGGATATACATTGTTATGCTTTATATTGTAGATAGCTTAAAACCACAACAGGAGCAGTATGTATACACTCTAAAGAGTAGAATCCAATCGGTTCAACGGTTACCAAGATCTTAAGCTTCAGACAGACGGACATACATCGTTCTACTTTGTATTACAGATAAGAATAATAAAAACAAAAAATTTGCATATGCAAAAGGTTTCGTTATTTTTTCTATAACTAGATTCTTGATTTATGTCAATACCGTACACTACATGATTTTTGGTACTTCGCTACATATGGATGTTGTTATCCATGTTTTTCTATGTATCTTATTCGCACAACATGATCTGTGTTTGCGGTCACTAGGCAAAAACCGCGGCGAAAAACCGCAACATTTTTCAAACTGATTCAAGTAATTTTAGACAGGCTTAACTAAATTGTTTTAATGGTCTGGTCGTTTGTAATGGAAAATTATGTAATTATTGTACTTTAGAGAAGCGAAGCTTCTTTATAATTCAATAAATGTCCGTCCGTCTGTCTGTCAGAAACGGTAAGAGAAAAACTTGAACGACTGGTATCAACTGGTCCAAGATTGAAGAGAGGGGGTTAAAAGGGTGTTTCTCCCTTAAAACTTTGAAACCCACAATTTTACCCCCCTATAACCATTGAAACCCCCATTCCACCTAAAGAAAAAGTTTTGACGTCCTTGGCTGCTGTTCAAGATACAAGGCTTAAATTTTTGTGAATTTTCTATATAACAATAAATAAATATACTTGGCCCGTTGTTTTGTTGGCCATGCTACAATAGATAAATATATATGTATATCTGTACATAAAGGTTTCGTGATTTTATATTATCTATACAGTCGCTGTTTATGACAACTGAATATTTGCCCTTTAACATAATCTATGACAATGTCATACGCGTTTTTAGTTTATACTTATAATTAAACTTTGAATATTAAATGCCTTGTAATTCCATTTTTGTTAATGTTCGTTTGTCTCTCCATCTGATTTGTTAAGCTTGCTTCGTTTATATGGACTTTGTCATTCTTTCTTTTAATATTCATGGTTTTTTTTTCTTGCGTAGATGTTTTTAAAAATGAATATATTTTAGAGTTTCCATGAAAATAATATATTAAGTTATATTTCTCTTGAAGTCTTCATTAATAACCAAGGTTGACAACATTTTTTAAAGCGAAGCTCCTGAAATCAAACAGTAAAACAAATGCACATGAACACTTAAAGTCTAGAAACTGAAAGCAGACTTTTAATACGGGATTCTGTTTATTGACATACTTACATTTTTAGAACTGGATTATAGAGATGCTTTGCTTAAAATATTGAACCTTGTTGTTCTAGGAATCAATGTCGCAAAAGTCAGATGCATAAGATGATTTTATAATACGTAAAGATGTTGTTAAAAAATGTTTAAAATGGAAGATTATAGAGTTGTTATGCTTTTTAAATCGTACCTATATACAACATTAATAAGCATCCAAAGTTTGATATCTATAGGACAATTCTAACATGTCTGAGTCAACGGAAAGAGCTAACCGTTAAGTGCGAACAGACTGACGCACAGACCATAATTATAGAAAAGCTTATCTTAATAATCAACAACAAATACTACAATTTATCTCTAACAACTTTAATTTGCAGTTCTTTTCATGGAGGGAGGGGACATTGGGCAGTATATAGATCAATTTATCAGCCATTGTCTTATCCCTTAAGATACCTTACTGCTTTCCCTGAATACTGTTAAAAAGAATTTCCGTGAAAATCATGCAATAAGGTATTTAAAAACCATAAACAGTATTTTAAAATTTACATTAAACAAGGATGACAATGTCCATGGAAAATAAGTTTTTATTAATGATTATATAAACAATCATTTACATGTACAAATATAGAGTGAAACAATAATTATTAGCATTTTGAACATAAAAATCTAAGATTGATTTCAATAAAATTATTTTTCAAGTCGTGTATATAAAAAGTTGTGTCTAATCGCCATAGGAATGCGTGATTAATTTAATCTAAATAAAATTTAATGAAAAAATAACCATAACGAAAATTAGTATAAATGAAATGGACCCGCATGCGTACTGTTATTATTTTCATTATGGGTTTTAGGTTGATAGGACGATTATAATCTGCCTAAATTAACTAACAAAGCTAGATATTCGTTGCATGCGTAAATACCCTAAATTTAATGAAGTTTCGCTTTTAAAATAACTCGAACATTATACACCATAATAATAAACTTTACTTTTATATACATATTTCCTCAGGGCTCGACAGCTGCGCGTCAGCCGCACCGAAGCCTCAAATTTATTGCCATTTGGATGATATGCCATATCAAGACTTACTGAACTGATTTTTAAAATTGCAGGAAGATGATTTCCCTGAGGCTTACAGGCTGATGGGGCGCGGCTGCCGAGTATTTTCTTTTCTTTATTGTATTTTTTAACTGTATCATAAAGTTTTTTTGATGTAAAGTTGATGAATAATCTGCATAAAAGGTGCTGTAAAGCATCTGGGCTGTTTCCTTTATTTTGAAAATGGATCATTTGAATCAACTCTGCGTGTATTTTAAAACGTAACCTATATAATCAACATTAGAGGCCTCTAAAAGTACTGTAGAGCGGGGCGGGAGCGAACCCCCCCCCCCCTTTTAATGTAGAAATATTGAAAATAAGAATTAACACTTTTACTTTTTTTGTGGGGGGTTGTCTCTCTGTAGCTTAGAGTTAACCTCCCTAAAGAAGTTATACACTTTTGAGAAAAAAAAAGAAAGCTTCACTGTTAAGGAGACTCAGATCGGTCCTGCAGCGGTTTGCAAGCTCTTTTGTAACACACAAGCAGACATCCTTAGTACTACAACTATTTATAACTTGGAGTTTGTACTGACCAATCAAGATTTACTGAAAGTGCCAAAAGTATTTTAGCCACTGATCAAGAATATATATTCATCGCATCGTATTACAGATAGCTTTCCGTGGATATCAAAATTAAATGAGGGGCAGAAGGCCTGGGATAACAAAATTGGTATTAATTTCATGATTTTCGTATTTTTAATATTCTTGGAAAATGATAAACTACAATGGTACACATGATTTTTCAGTATGGCTGAGAACTAATCCACCAGATCGGTTTCGAAGCCTGGAAACTGGAAAAGTTTTTTTGTAAACTTTGGGTACTAGTATAATCTATAGCCAAATGTACCATCCCTTCTTGAACCCCCCCCCCCTAGAACCCTGGGGGGAGTGGGGGCATCCACCTACTAACAATTAAATTTTTTAAGTATTAAGAAAAGTAAAATGGGGTGGGGGGTTGTAAATACTCCCCTATAGAAAAATGAGAGAAATATCCAGAACGTTATAAATTGCATAGTTTATACATACAAGACGAGGTTTTACTCAGTCAGGAAGGGGACATTGGGCTGTTTAATAAACTAGCCCCCAAAGTTTTACAACAACGATTTCTTATTTGTTGGATTAACAACTTTATTAAATTTTGACGCGTTTCCAAACATTTCAAGCAGTAATTGTAGTCTACAGAAAGAGTAATTTCGTGTGGCATCATTGAGAATGTGCATCAATTTATCGGCCATTGTCTTATCCCTTTATATATCTGAGTTTTACTACCTCTTACTCATACTAGGTTTTATACACTTTGTTTTTGGGATACATTAAACAAATTTTAAAGTTTTTATGTATTTTAGTGCAGCAATAGAGATAATCTAGAGATACACACTCTAAATCAGCCAATAGTATAACAATGGAAGAACAATCTACAATGCTATTGGTTATAATATGTACAGATTTTAGTAAAATGGGCATTTTTTTAGGATAAATTATATCATGTAAAAATTTCTTTCCTCGTATAATGTGAAGCATATGACAAATCCTATCATAGCAGCCGGTTTTCACTTATTTCCAGAGAATAGGCCACGCACAATGGTTCTCCAATCTTCTTTGGGTTTGGAAAATCTAGAAAGATCACAAATCCTACAATAAACCTAAATGTAATCTTGAGGAGGGATGATTTTGTTCATCAATATTGGGGATGTACATAAAGTTATGTCTTATCTCTTCAGCTTTGCCTTTGTTTGCTATATTGACAGTAAGGGAGATAAAATTAAACTCTTTATAACACTAGTCCCCAAAGTTTTATAATAAAGTTTTCTTCTTGGATGGCTCAACATTTTTTGGGACTTTTTATCGAATTTTGATTAATTGAATTATTAAGTTTAGTCTCCAACCGTTTCAAACAATAAATGCAATCTATAGAGGGTATAATTTGTGCATCTTCATTAGGGATGGACATTATTTTATGGGCCATTGTCTTATCCCTTTACATTTATGTATATTGAGCATTAAGATATTTTCATATACGGCCAAGAATACAATATCTAAAAATTATGTGTTTCCATCTCAGTTTAAAAATGGCTTTTGTCCTAAAATATCTACATAATCCAAAATAACTATATTTGATTGTTTGTACTTTAAAAGTACAACTTTTTTTTTATCAGATATTGCAATATTAATAACTTATCAATGCTATAATTTTTGGTTAACTATCAAATTCATACTTTTAAAACGCACATCTTATTCTAAAAAGTTTAGTTTCCTGAAAGATCTGCGACTATCGCAAAAAAAAACGTAGCTCATCTGCTTGCTGTCTGGTAGGTGGTAGGTTCGAATCTCGGCCAAAAACGTGAATATGAGCTATGTCAGATCCTCTACAACATAAATAGTTAGAGTAGGGTAAATACCATGGACAAAAACAGGCGCAACAAATTACCATGCTCCGGGTTAGGACTAACAGACAAAGGTTGTCCAGTTAAAGAGTTGGTTGTCTATAGGGGACGTTTGGCCGTATATTGTTGTCTAATGTCTAAGGCTTTTAAAATTAAAAAAAAAAAATTTATTGAAAATATTTTTTTTTGGCTTTCTTCGCTTAAATATATATCAGTTGAAACCACTTTTTAAAAAGCAGAGATTTAATCTATGATTGTAGTTTTGTCCCTCGTAAAAAGGTAATGGGGATTACAAAAACCATATTGGCCAAGATGATATCATTATGTAGAGAGGGAAAAATGGAATTCTACATTAACTTTTTAAGAGGGACAAAACAGAAATCATAGATCATATTTCTGCTTTCATAAAAATGGTTTCAACCTCCTAACTGTATACTACGCAGAAATCTAAAGAGATAAGACAATGCGCATATATTGATGTACATCCCCAATGATAATAAACAAAATTACTCCTTCTGTAATGGTTGAAACGTTTGAAAACTCAACTTAATGAATCAACCAATTAAAATTCGCTAAAGTCTCCAAAGTTGTTAAGCCAACGAATAAGATAACGTCATTATCAAACTTTGGGGACTAGTGTCCCCTACCTCCCTGATACTAGGTCGGATTTAATTTGATAAGTGTTTAAAAATATTAAACCTTGACTCCCAACGTAATATTACAAAGAAATTAATATTAAATATGTATTTTTTTAAATTCATAAATATTTTCATGTTATACTAAATTTTTAAAAAGTTTGTTGGGTTGGGTGTTAGATAATAGATCAGAATAATTGGTCAAATTGAATAAAAATAAGTATAAAATTCAGATGGCTCATTTCTATTATAGAGTTGCTTCACTTCCTAAATCATACCTTACCGTTATAGGAATTATCTTGCAAAGTTCGAAAACGATAGGATAATTATAATATGCCTTTATCAACAAATAGAGCTAACCTTGACGAACGGACGTACAGACTCTAATTTTAGAAAAGCTTTTTAAACAAACTATAATAGAAATAACCTGATAGCCTGTATTCTAAATCTAAAATTTAAACCTTAAAATTAGCAAGGAAATTTTTAAAAAAAACAATATTTGGCCACACTGTGCATGCATTAGATGTTTTTATTAATCAGGACTTCTTTAATTTGTCTACCATTGTACTGTCCTTCCCGAATAGATATAGAATACGTGGATATTGTAACAGGGGAATTTTTGTTGTCAATTTAGGTTAAAAACATAGTCCTTAGATATTGGTCAAATGTTTCTCCATAAGGTAAATTAACAAGGAGGGGGGGGGGGTGTAAAGCATTGTTATTTATTGTCAGCTGGGAGAAACATTATCAGTGTTTGCAAGAATCTCACACAATATCCACGTATTCTATGTCTATTCCTTTCTCAAACTTAACCTAAATAGAAAATTCAGGTATAGTCCCTTTCGTGGCAACGCCTCTTAAGGAGCGTTTCGTCGTATTTTAACAGTAGCCTTTTTCATATTTCTAGCCTCTGCGGGGGCGCTAACCCTACAGGGCAATCACCTAACCCAAATTAACCTACCCTAACCTAAAATAATCTCTCAAAAGCTACTATGAAAATACGAAGAATCGCCCCTAAAGAGGCGTTGCCAGGAAAGGGACTATACCCGAAAATTCAACAGTTTAAATGTTCTTTATGCCCTTCAATGGCATTCTTTATCAACCCCTCCTATAAAAAGCTACCCCTCTTTTTCAGGGATATTAAGGGATAAGACAATGAACGATAAATATATGTACAACCCCCCATGATGGAAAATACTATTTCCCTTATGTAGATTTAAATTATTGTTTCTATACTTTAGACTCTTCTAGTTTGGAACCAACTACTTTCAGTTCAATAAGAGTACCCAAGGTTTTTGTGCTAACGAATTAGAGAGTGTATTCATAAAACTTTGGATACCATTTCAATGTCCAGTCCAAAGAATCCTCTCTCCCTGACTCTTTTTACTTTTTCAACTAATGTAATACCAATTTCTATCACAAAGCACAAAGACGGAACTCTACAAACATTTTCCAGTATTTTTCATTTGGACCCATATAATTATAATTTTTGTTGTTGAATTTGTTCATTTGTCGTAATTCATTAAGTTTCAACCTTTATTTCTTGGCGGATTTTAAAAGAAAATATGACATATGCAGTATCTTATTGTCAAATTTTACCAATTTATAGTAAAAAGCTTTGTTAGCTTTTTTTTGCTGTACGTACTTCTTTTATTTTTTATGTCAGTTTTATAAACACCTTCCCTTATTCGTAAAATAAGAGTAAAATACTGGAGGAGGAAGGGGTTAAATAACTGGATTTCCCTATACCAATGACCTTGTGCTTGTCTTTCAACTGGGTCTTTGAAAATCAACCAATGGTTTCGGGAATATAAACACAAAAGTAGCAGAAAACAGATCATTGGAAAAGGGAGGGAGGTAGTTATTGTATATACAACTACATTATAAATCTGTTTTCATTAATCTAGATAGAATAATTAACTTATCATATTAGTTGACTGAATAACTGGGTTACTTTAATTAAATTTTGATTGGTTGGTTCAATAAGTTGATTGTCCAAACGTTTCATCCACTAATTATAATAGATGTAATTTTGTGTATCATCATTGGGGATGTGCATCAATTTATCATCCATTGTCTTATCTCTGGGGGTATGCTCAACTTGTCTTAAAGAGGATATTGTCACAGCTCACCCCCTTTTTTGAGCAAACTTTATATAGGATTTAGCTTCAACAAAATTTTGCGGCGTCATTTCTTTGTTTCAATTTTATGTTTCATCATAAAAGTATTCCATTATAGTTATTTTTCGCATCGTATTATAAACAGCTTTCCGTGGATATTAAAATGAAAAATATAAAAAGTATATGATTAAAACCAGTATTGCAAGCCCCGAGGGGATCAGCTCTGGCTAGCAAATCGGTATTATTTTTTTAATTTTTATATTAATATTCGTCGAAAATTGTCTGTAATTTGATACTACATATGATTTTTCAGTGTGGCTGAGAACCGGTTCTATTTTGTGTGTGTTCTTTGTTTCTTAATATCACCTAAACGGATAAACAAAAAGTGGTATAATTTTCAGAAAAATTTAATTTCAAATATATCTTATATATATATAAGCCCTGGGATCTATAGAGATAAGACAATGGCCGATAAATTAACGTACATCCCAAATGATGATACATAAAATTACCCGTTTTGTAGATTACAATTAGTGTTTGAAATGTTTTAACATTCAACTTAACCAACCAACCAATCAAAATTCAATAAAATTCCTCAAAGTTGTTTAGCCAATGAAAAAGAAAACGCTGATATGAAACATTGGGGACTAGTGTAATAAACAATCCAATTCCTCTGCCTCCCTCGCTAAGCCACGCTATGAAAAAACGAAGCCGCTAAAATGCGTATTCTTGTTTTAAAAAAAATTAAAAAAAAAATTCTTTTAAATCTAAAACACGAAAAATTGGTTTGATCGAACCTCTTGGGGGAAAGCCCCTAGAGGCTAGGGACGAAGCCGCTAGTACTTAATAAACTACATCAATATTAACTAATAGAATGATAAGCTTTTAACGAAAACTTATTATTGTAAATCTTATTTATAAAAAAACAAGATTTTTATTCTAATTTTTACTTTTTTTCCTCTAAAAAATCACGTTTATTAGCATAATTAGAAAAAAAAGAAGCCTTATATAAATTTTATCTTGAACTTCTGAATGTTTTTTTATCATTTTATTTTACGTATTATTATTATAAATATATCTTTTTTGGAAACAGGATTTAACATTTTGTAGAAAAAAATAATTGGACAATTATATCTCTTTAGAAGCAAAAGGTGCATTTTAGAAAAAAATGATTTCAAGCAAAAGTTACAATTATACCATCAAATATACATAATTTTGTATTACAATAAATAACAAACAATTAGAAATCATTAAATGCTGTTTTTGGAAAAATAAGCCAGATATATAAATTGCAAATATCTGCACAAGATTACGATTTTCCAGTCTTGATTTTTTAAAAACTAAGTGGTAGAAAAATGAAATTCTTTCAAATGAAAAATAAAATTCTTTCAAATGTAGTTTCAACCATTTATCAGGAAAAACTATGGAGTTCACTAAATTTAAGTTTAAATGCATTTCGTGCAACTACCCTTTTAGTAACTCCCTTTGTAAGTCAATCAAATTTTGTGGATATTCATATTAATAATGAACATTTAATTCTAATTTATTTTGATTGTATCCTTATATGAAAGTAGGATCTGTGAAGGATCTCGCTAACCGCTGAACCGATGTGGTTTTCCTTTACAATGCACCTTTCAATAGGTCCCAGGAAGGTTTACAACTATTTCAGGGTAATTTCAGAGTATATCCCGTGTAAATAATGACCACACTTCCCCACAAAAAAAATATATATTAAAATTGCCCCTAGAGGCCTTTGAGGTAGTGGTTTAGAACGATCCAAATAATTTTATTTAGTAGAATAGCATAAAACCATATTTTATAAAACAGGATCTTTATTTAGGAATCTAAAGGGGTAAGACAAGGGCAGATCAATTGATGTAAATCCCCAATTATCATATCTGTATGTTAAAATTAGTTGTTAAAACGGGTTTAATCAATACTCAACAAATGTCTCCAAAGAGCCAACGAATAAGAACACGGTATTATACAACTTTGGGGAATAGTGTATTAAACATTATATACACAATACACATTGTTTTATCAACAAAGTTCCAATTAAGTTAAAGCAACCCTTTTCTAAAACTTTTAGAAAGAAATGTTTTATTGATATTGGTCCGTAGAGAACGGACGGATGGCGCACTGGAAAATAAAAGTGGGAGGTCCCACAACACAGCAAATTTCTAAAAGTAAAATAATCATAATTGAACTAGAAATAGAATTAAGCTGTATTAAAAACTAGCGGATAATCGGGTCTTCATGGCACTTCTGATTAACCACAATCCCCACCCCCAAATTTTAGCATTTTTCAGTGACGATTTATCTTGTGATGGTACCCTCTCCAAAAAAAATTTCAAATCTTCCCTGGACCTATGAGAAGCTACATTGTAAAGAAGATCCAAAACGCTTTAGCGGTTAGCAAAATCCTTCGGTACACAGACAGATAGATAGTTAGACATCTTGTTACTTTAATGTGAGGATATTTGACATTTAAGGGGAATGTTAAAAGCAAATAGTTTGGTTCATGGAAAGAAAATGAAGTAGTGAGTTTCGTCGTATTTTCACAGCAGCTATTCTTCTATTTCTAGTTCCTGTAAGGGGCTTTAACCTTTATTTAACCTTTTGGGGGCAATCATTAACATTTACTTAAATTAGCCTATCAAAAGCTATACAACGAAACCAGCTACTTTGTTTTCTTTCCATGATCCAATAGCTTTTAATAACATAAGAGGACATGGGTAGAAAACTTTGGAAATGTGATTATAAATGTTGCGCTAATTTGTTTTAACAATATCGGCATTATTATGGAGACACCACACATGAAGGTAATTGGGGATACTATTTTAATTTCTTTGTCTTTTATGCGCAGAAAAAGAGAAAAGATAGGGAAAGTAAACTATTGTCGTTAATTTAAGCATGTTAGAATTGTTCTATTAATTTCAAACTTGTCCGAATGTAGCTGGAAAAAGTGTTTAAGAAAATTGCCCTGTGACGTCATAAAAATGAGGGAGATGAGAGGAGAAGTGGGAAAGAAAACCACTAAAGATGGATAATCTCTCATTTTTATGACGTCACAAGGATGATTTTTTTAAACACTTTGTTCAACTACAATTTTTATTATAGGCTCGTTAATAACTTAAATGTTTATAAATTTTATGAGTTTTTCTCCTCTTTCCCATTACTCTATGGCAACCCTATCTTTACATGATGTTTGATCATTTACGCAGAGTGGTTAAGTAAAGGTGGTGATTGGGGTATCGTTATTTAAACCAGCTTAAAGCATCACTTTATCATAGGGAATGCAAATCAGGTTCAAAATTCAAGTAATACTATATCGAAAGGTCCAACAACCAATTATATCTTGCTCATTCAATTACATTCGCTAATCAATATTTTGACGAAATGAAAAACATTTTCCTGTGGAAATTATTTAACACTCTTTTCTCTTTGTACCATAACAACATTTCATTTTGCTAATCCTTTCACAAAAATTTGCAATCTTTCAAACTAAGAATAAACTATAGAAGCATTATCAGGTAGCTAGTTTTTACGCTGGCTAATAAATCTGCTACATTGAGGGTGAGGGTGGGATTTGACCCTCCTTCCCCCCTTCAATCAAATTTAAAAGAAAGAAAGTTTTTACAACGAAAAAGCAACTTTTACTAGTGGGGATTTTTCTAGGGAGAGTGGTAATACCCTCTCCAAATAGTTACAAACCTTCCCAGGGCCTATATGAAGCTACACTGTAAGAACCATATCGGTTCAGCGGTTAGCATGATCCTTCGTTACAGACATACAAAGAGATAACCTGTTAAAAAAAAGTAAGAACATATTCTTAAACCTTTCAAGGTCCTATGAAAAGCTTCACGATTAAGAAAAACCATATCGGTTCAGCGATTTGTGATATCCTTTGGTACACACAGCCAGACAGACTCACATGCATCCTGTTACTTTAGTAATCTATGGTTTTAGCATATGCAAATAAAATATTATTTTCAATGTTGGTATTTTCATGGGATCTTAAGGGATATTACATTGGACAAACATTTTCTTTATGTAGCTTATAATTAATGGTTGAAAAGTTCAATAAATTCCCAAAGTTTTAAAACCGACAAATCAGAATAGTTCATAAAACTTTGGGTACCATTATATTATAATGTTCAATGTCCTACCCCCCCTCCCTTGAAGTTTAACAAAAAGAATACTGTATCATAATATCAATTTTTCTATTTACTATTTCCATATTAAGGTTTGTTGTCTGAAGCTTAAGATTTCAATAACTGTTTAACTGATTGAGTTCTCCTTTCATGGGAAGATTCATATAGGACCTGGCATGGTTTAAGGCTTTTTGATAAAAAAGCCTTAGAATTATTTAAGCTATTTTGTTTTTAGATTAATGCCTTAGGATAGTTTTGGGTTATTTGTTGCCCCCCTATATATAAAGAGCCCCTAGATGCTAGGGGTGCAACAGCTTATATCCTATTATATAAAGTAGTAAGCGTTTTTTGTCTGTCTCGAAGGATCTCGCTAGCCGCTAACCCGATATTGCTCTCCTTTACAGTGAAGCTTCTTATAGGCCATGGGAAGGTTTTAAACTATTTTTGAAGAGGGTGTCTTCAAACCCCTTCCCCCCAAAAAATATTTATTGAAACTCAAATTTAAATTTTTCCTCCTCATACTAGTGGCCCTAGAGGCTTCTAGGGGGCGTAGCTTATAAAATTAAACAGGTATGATTTTGTATGATTGTTTATTACCTTACAACACCTTAGGTTAGGTTATATTGAGTACTAGGTAGCTTTGCAAGGTTAGGTCACTAAAGGTATAGGCACCACATTTATAGATGGTTAAATTGTTACCTGAGAGGTAGACAATCTAAAGTACAGTTTAGAAATAAACTATCAACATCCAGAAATGTCCGCACAGGTGTACCTCAAGGGGCAGTTACCTCCCCCCTTCTTTTTTGCTTTTACCTTGCAAATATTCCTGACCCACCAGAAGATATCTATATTATCCAATATGCCGATGATATCTCCATATACACTTCTGGCGTTGATATCCAGGCTTTAACCATCAAGATAAATACATACCTGGATAAACTACTTGATTTTCTGGATGAAAGAGAACTCCTGGTTTCTCCAGAAAAATCTACAGTCACTCTTTTCTCACCCGATACCAAAGATTACAAAATACACCCTCAAGTCTTTCTTAGAAATAATTTAATCTCCCTTGAAAACAAGCCAAAGTTATTAGGAGTAGTATTTGACTCGCTCCATAAATTTTGTCATCACACTCAGTCTTCCATTAATAATGCTAAACCAAAGATTAATATCCTGAAATGCCTGGCTGGATCAGACTGGGGACAGGATAAAGAAACCCTAGTCAACACTTATAAATCTATTGGCAGAAGTGTCTTAGAATATGGGTGTCCCATCTGGAGCTCTATAATTAGCCCTAGTCAATGGCAAAATTTACAAACTATCCAAAATCAAGCTCTTAGGATAGCTACTGGCTGCTTAAAAATGTCCAGCATAGATCATCTCCATCAAGAAACAAAGGTTCTACCCCTACAACCCCATGCTCAGCTTATTACCAAACAATTCCTGCTCGCTTCACACTTACCTGGCCACCCTGGACAGAAACACCTGGATCGCCCCCCAGACCCAAGACAGAAAAAAAAAACTGCCCTTCAATATAAAAACGAAATCAGACGCATTACTCCTATTACAAATAAACCAGAGTTAAAAAGAGGCCTTAAATCTCTGCACACAAAAACCGTTGCAACTGTTAAAAGCAAATATAAGAACAACAGAGTCCTCAACTTCAAACCCCCAGAAATTAGTAAATCAGAGAACACACTAACTAGAAAGGCCCGCTGTTCTCTGTCCCAACTCAGATCTGGTTTTAGCACTAAAGTGAATGACTACAATCACCGTATCAACGAAGAAATTGACAACAAATGCCCAGCTTGTCAAGTTTCCCCTCATGATGTCCCCCACCTTTTCAACTGCAACTCCAACCCTACAGATCTGAATCCTATCGACCTTTGGAAAAACCGAGAAAAGTAGCAAGATTTCTACAGCTAGATGGCAACCCTGAACCAGACCGATGAAATGGCTACACACACACACACCCTGCAGGGTTTAGGCATAGACTTTTACTTTACTTTCAATATAGTTTTTAAAAAAGGAAAATGGGGGGGGGGGGGTGAGGGTTTTCAAACCTCAACTGTCACTTAGGGTAAAAGCAACACAAAACAAGAATTTATATAAAAAAATATTCTTGTAACTATTATTGCATGTAAGTTACTAATTGATTTTTTATTAATTGAATCTTATTCCAGATTATCATGAACTTGCTGTACTGTTTCCTCCCTCCTTTCCTACTGGATAAACGAACTGATCAATAAGTGATGTCAATGTTAGCAACTTAAACTGACGACATTTTTAATGTCATAATATCCACGTATACATATACTATATCCCTTAAAGTTACTCGACAAATGTTTTTTTTCCATTTATTTGTGAATAAAATATCAATTATTCATCAATATTTGTAATAATTAAATAATCTTACTTAGAAATATTTGATACTCTAAATATTTAATGAACCAAGTAAAAAGTAAATAAAATATTATTTCAAACTATTGGCTACGCCACTAGAGGTCATAAGGGGTACTTTAATTTGAAGGAGGGGGGGGGGGGGGGGTGTTTTTACCAATTTAAAAGAAAAATAAAACTGGTAATTATTGGGGATGTACGTTGATTTATCGCCTATTGTCTTATCCCTTAAGATCCCTGATTATATTATTTAATACTTATATTTGCGGGAACTTTTATTTAATGAAATCTTCCAATTTTTAACATTTACAAAACAGCCTGCTTTATTGCATCAAGATCCATGACAGATCTATTTAGGAAATAAATGTCTATATATGAGCTCAAGTTTTCCAAGCAATAAATGTTTAAAACTCATAGTGCTCCAATAATTTGTAATAAACTCTCATTGACCAGAACAATAAGACCCATTATTTTACTGTATGAAGAATAAATTCATTTTTTTATTTCATGTTCCTATTATTAGTATTAAATTTCTATCCATAAAACAGAAAATTAAAAATAAAATAGTAAATAAAAGAAAACTTAATTTTAAATAATTTTATACTAGCGATACGTGCGTAATGTGGTCAGAACTAAAATTTAACAGTTAACTAAACATTTTAACCCTTTCAGGACGATAATTTGAAATAAAAAATATTAAGATCCTAAAATAGTTTAAAGAAAGAAATCGTCAGGGAGAAGATAATGAAAGAATAGGGTTAATAGTCAGAATTCAGATAACCAAAAGAAAGTAAATAAAACATTGAATAAACCTAGCCAATAGCGAGATAATTATATCGAGCCCAACTCTAGTTCATTATATTAGCGTATAATCTGGACTATCTTTTATAATATTTTATAGAGATAATTAAAAAAAATAATTTATCCTTGAAAATTATAATTGTACTATCATCAGTTAATCAAGTAAACAAAAATAATTAATTTAAAAAATAAATTACATAATCAAATATTATTTTGTTCAGCGTAGTTCAAATGTAAAACAAGGAAATAAAAAAAAAAAAATATTGAATTAAAAAAAACAAGGATGACAACATATACAATCATGCCATTGGGGTGCACACCCAAAAACTTTTTGGGTGTATTCTTAGTGTCAGAAGGGTAAATACACCTTCCTTTGTGTCCATCCACCCATTTAAAGGTCAAAGAAAACTATCTAAATTTGGTAAAATAACGCGCGAAGCAAGTAAATTTTTTTACAACACACTTTAAAGGGTGAGACTTTTTTACCTTGACACCCCTCTTGCCTCTAAAAGGTTGGTCGATCAAGAAGATGTAAGTAGACCCTTGCTAATGGGGGTTAAAAGGATTGTAGGGGAGTAGTCACCAAGGGGGTGGATTTACCCACCTTCTTCACGCTTCATTGTAATACAAGAAATAAAGCACTCGAAAAAAAATATTTATGGGCGTACAAAGAGAGAGGTATGTAGATGCTAGTAGATACAACAGATCTATAGTATAGATGCACATACAGATAACTACCTTCCTCTCCCTTTTTCAATGTTCTTTTTCGTCTGTTAGCAAATTGTTTTCAGCTACGTGGCTGTGTTAATATCCCCGACACCATTTGGTTGATTTTTAATGACCCAATTAAGAGTCGGCACAAGGACATTGTGATGGAGAGATCCAGTTATCCAACCCCTTCCACATTTAGTGTTTTACTCTAATGTAGATACGGTGAATCTTATTAAGAAAATTAGAAGTCTATTTTATTTAAATTTTCCTCGTTAAACGTCTTTCTCAAAACAGACAAAAGGAGTAGAAGTTGCTTGAAAACACAGAAAAAAACATCACTATTTTGGTAAATTTTCCTCATAAGAATTAAGACAAAGTTTGAACCTTTTAATAACTTATCTATAACTTTAGGTTAGGTTTGGATATATTAGATTAAGTCCTGCAGGTTAAGGGCATCACAGGTAAAGGAAAGGGAGGACATTGGGCTGGTTTTCTTAAAGTTTTATGATAATGTTTTCTTATTCGTTGGCTTAACAACGTTACGAGCTTTTATTGAATTTTAATTTGTTGGTTTATTAGATTACAAATGAGTTTACAAATGTTTAAACCACTAATAGTAATCTACAAAAGGGGTAATTTTGTGTAATATGGATGTACATTAATTTATTGACCATTGTCTTATACCTTTGGAACCATGTATTCCTTGAATTATTAAATAAAGTGTTTATTAATTGTTAGCCTTGGTCTACATACTAGTAATAAAGAAAGGTAGAAATAAAGAACAAAATTTGCAATGGAAACTGGTTAGGTAAATTAATGCACTATCATGATTTGGAAATAATCAGATATATATTGATTTGTTTTATTATTTTTAACTTTAAACAATTATTTGTAAAACAGCTAGGTACAATTTTGATAACAAATAATCGTGTATAATCATACTTAAATACACTACTTAATTGTACCATTATCAAGATTTTTAAAAATGCTAATTCCTCCTACGATTAGGCATCGTGTAATAAACAAAACATCGATGTAATAGCTATATTTGAAATATATGATGGGATGTTTTTTTCATTTTGAAATTAGCTCATATGAAAGGATAATATTTAGTTTCTTTAATATTAAAAGTACAGTCACGTTATTGTAGTTGATGTTCGTTTGTCCGCCTCATTTATTGAACTCAACTATAATAGATGTTGTCATTCCTGTTATCTACAATCAAACGTTAATATATCTTATCAAAGCCTTTTTACAGTTTTAAAATATTTTGAAAATATTATAGTTCTCCTCAAACACAATTATATATCTATGTACATTACTGGTATAGTAAAACAAAATGTAATCCTATTTATTTTTAGAATAAGAATTACAACTGTGGCGTAACAATAATCAAATTAACTATATGCCTAATAAATGTATAAGTATAGATGTATAACCCAGATTACTACCTGGCACAAGTGATGAGCACCTTTTTGTAGCGACTTAGTTGATACTCAAAGGCCCAATTGAAAGTTGGCGCAGGGTCTCCACCCCAGGGTCTTTTAGATCTTTAAAAGATTCTTTAATAAAGTTATAAGCTATAAATGTATATTCCAGAGAACTTCTTCCCTAAATAGAAAGCACTGTTCAGCTACCAGATGAAAATCAATTTAGACTACATCTTAAAGGAGAAGCATATCAGTGGTTAGCAAGATCCGTCAGTACACTTAGACAGATAAACATCCTATTACTTTTATATAAGGATTAACATTTTTAGACAAACAAACATTTGACAAGTATAGGAAGGCCGTGCTATCCAAGATATCTAGTCCAGCCTAGCTTTCATAAAACTATCATTTTCTTTGCGTAAAAAAAGTTGGCAATATTGTTGTTCAGCCGCGAATAATGCATTTTTGTTTCAAAACAATAAAACAAAGTTTTACTGTGTATAGCTACTCTACAATTTAAAAATTTATATAAAATAATGTATAGCAACGTATTACCACAGACAATTTTCCGTGTGTATAAAAAAAAATCATAAACTTAATATCAATTTGTTAAAGCCTGCAGATTTGACCCCATGGTCTAACAAACTATTTATTTCACAAACTTTATCTGGAAGTTCTTACTGTCCATGATAATAAGTTACACCTGTTTATTGCCAAAATATCCCCTCTATTCTCACTGTTAGTGTCACCAAGTATGTATTGTTTAAACTTGTAACAAATATGACAACATCCATAAAAGCTAAGCTCTGAAATCAACGGCATAAATACATGATTCTGTTCAAGGACATAGTTACATTCTATGGCTTGATTTTAGAGATGATTAGAGATATAACCCTTGTTGTCCTAAGAATTATTGTTGCAATAATCAGATAAAAAAAAGCTGAAATCAACATGTTTAGAATGGACATACAGACTTTCTGGTAACAATTATAGTGTTGGTTTGCTTTCTAAATGGTACCTAAATGTTACAGAATCATCATTAAAAGTTCAAAATTCTAACATGCTAAATCAACAAAAAGAGATTACAATGACATATGGACTGATGGACCATTGTACAGATCAAAAATAAAAAAAAATTAAAAAAAGAAATTTATGTTGCTTTTTTGCAAAATAATTGTCCTTGTATTTTGCAGAGAAAGGATATTGCAATTTATATTGTTTAACACAAAGTTGTGATAACACAAGGATAACAATTTGCGTAGCATATTTTTACAACTTTTATGAATTAATTATTTCGTAAAATCCACATTTCACAAAATCTACATGTTTTCAAATTCCATTCACGACCAAGACCATAACTATTGCACAATAGGGTGGTAGCTTTGTAAACTTTAAACTTGAAAAATTGGTTGGTTAAAGCAAGCAGTGACTAAATTTTTCAACCAATTACTGTAATATACAGAATAGGTAACATCATATATAGGGGGTGAATATCAATATTTTGTCCATTGTCTTATCCCTTAGGATCTCTTTGAAAACATTACTATTTGTTGAGACTGGAAAATTACTACAAAAAGGATAAAATTTTTACTAGGTTAGGTCAAGTAAGGGTTTAATGGCCCCATATACAAATAAGTTTTTTTTGTGTATAGTTCTTTTCGTGGCAACACCTCTTAAGGGGCGTTTCGTCGTTTTTTCACAGTAGCTTTTGATAGGTTATTTTAGGTTAGGTTAGGTAATTGCCCCGCATGGTTAGGTAATTGGCCCAGCAGAGGCTAGAAACAGAAAAAAATATACTGTGAAAATAAGACGAAACGAAAGAGGCGTTGTCACGAAAGGGACTATAACAGTTTTTTTTAAAATTTTAATGAAACATCCAGACCAACAGGTAAAAATTATGGAGAAGCTCCGCATCCTAAAAATACATTTACCTAGAAATTATATTGAATACAAAGTTTTTGACGGCTGTGTTTTTATGCTCCAATTTTTTTTGCGAATCAAACGTTTTATTTTTACTTTATAATGCAACTAAGATAGGGATTGTTAAGGAATAGGGAGGGAGGGGACATTGTGATATTTTTTCATTAGTCCCAAAAGCTTTATAAAAACGTTTTCTTATTCGTTGGCTTAAAACAATTGTGGACTTGAATTTTAATTAGTTGGTTATTAAGTTGTGATTACGGAAGGTGTAATATAGTTTAACATCATTGGGAATATAATTTATCGGCCATTGTCTTATCTCTTTAGATTTCTAATATTTTATAGAAGGACAGATGAACGAACAAAAATTGATAGTTTGAAAGTCAATAATATATCAGATTGACATATTAACGTACAATCATACTTAACCCTTAACAGTCGGGCCCCTTGCCGCACCTTAATTAGTCGGGGGGGAGGGGGGCGTTCAACGCCCCCCCCCCTCATTATCTCAGTTCCTATTAGAGCTAGAGGGCTAAAATTTTTTGTGCAAGTCCCCTGTGTTATGGTGAATTTCCGACCTTAAGTAAGTCAAGGTCAATTTCCGCTTCCTTCACCCTTTTATTTAACAACCTTTGTTTTTAGGTCCTTTTTTACTTAAAAATTTCAAACGGCTGTAATTTTTTTTATTTTTAAAGCTAGAAGAAAATTTTTTTTGCAGAAAATGTTTATTTTATTTAAATTTTATATTTGAAATATCAAAACATAAGTTTCAGCGGCCGCAGCTGTACTTGGCAGCTGCCAGCCGCCGCAGTCGGCGGTCGGCGGGAAAACGGCGGCGGATCTTTATGAAATTTTAATACATTATGTAGACATGTAAGAAAAGCTTAAGTTTAAAATTTGAAGTCTCTAAGTCAAAAATTGCGGCCACGGAAGCATTTTAAAGATTTCTGGAGACCTGGAGGATCAGGACCTGCAGGATCATACCTGGAACCTGAAATTGACTTGAACACCTGTATTTAATATGAGGATGTACTACTAGAGGATATTTTAGTATTTTGGTAAGATAAAATGCTTTGTTTAAATCAAAAACAAATTTTTGTTCTTTACCTGGATGACCCTGCCAGGTTTGCTGGCATCCTGTGCCCGTCAGGATGGAGATATTCAAAAAATTCCAACTCTCAGTTATGTGTCATACCCATACTTAAAAAGTCAAGCAGTTTGGGCTCTTTATCTTTCACACACAGAAAATGAGATATAAAAAACCGGATGGGGGGGCGTTCAACGCCCCCCCCCCCCCGACCGTTAAGGGTTAATAGACATATACTTTAAATATATGTGAGATAAATATAACTAACTTTTTGACAATTGATGAAATATACTCAGAAAGACAGACAGGTGGTTTTTAAGTGTCCAAACGTTTCAACCACTAATTTTAATATACAATAGGGGTGATTATGTGTATATTCAATGGGGATGTACATCAATTTATCAAAATTGTCTTATCCCTTTAAATCCCTGTATTTCCCTCTCTTTGTTTAACTCCAAATGTTAAAAGAAGTTGAATTTAGCAGGCCAAGTTTTCATAAAGAAACCATTATTTTCATGTAAAATGTCCCAACAAACCACAGAATAAACGAAAATGTAAGTGGATAAAATAAGCTGCCAAGTTTTGATACAGCCGCTGTTTTAATTCAGCTGCAGTAGTGCGGCTGAAGATGCGGCTGCTAAACCCTGCTTTTTACGCTTAATTGAAATAATAATTTTAGGCAGTTTACCTCATATTGCAAATGAACCTAGATGAATCTTGAAACTTTTAATTTTGCATTAGTCATATATCTATGAAGCCGTGAGATATATGAAAATCTTAAAGCTGCTTATAGTGTCTCCCAAAAAGTGGACAAATGTTACAACGCTTAATTGTTTCAATGGACGTCATATCAGACGGGAACATTTCACTAATCGGCCAAACGTTAGAACACTTTTTTTTGAGATACTATAAACTTATCCCAAATTTGTAGGTCATTTAAATGTCCTCTGATTTCAGTACGGAACTCATGAGCAATTATTAAAGGGGAGCTTTAAGGGCCTATAAAGGGTTACTTTATTGTTTAAAATGGCCTGAAATGACAACCATTTAGGAAGGATGAGATGTAAAAAAAAGAGGAGCAGTTAAAAAGTTTTTTTTACATTATCAGTAGCGAAGCTTCTTCTTTAATTCAGGTATCTAAAGGGATAAGACCCATAAAATGAGGTATATCCCCAATGATGGTACACAATATTACAATTACAATTAGATTACAATTAGTGGTTGAAATGTTTGGACCCTAAACTTTATGAACCATCCCGAAAGTTGTTGAACCAACGAATAAGAAAACGTTATTATAAAACTTTGGGGACTAGTGATTTAGTATTGATATAGTAGTTTACATTGATACAGTCTAGATGTTCACATTCAATTTTGGAGGGGGAATGTCAAAATAATTGTCTCTAGAAAAAGAATACACCGCCCATCTATGAAAAATAAATTGGGTCATAAATAAATAAATGGCCATAGGGTCTTCAAGATTAAAAAGAATCTTTTTGATTTTTCCAAATATATGTAATTACTTTGTCATTGAACATAATCATCCTTGATGGTATATTGTAAAATAAAGGGTAGTTACCGAATTAGTTTTAAATAAAATTCTATTACCAAACAAGGATGACAACATCCACAAGTAGTGAAGCACAAAATAAACATTGACGAACGGACAAAGAGAACCAAGCAAATGTTTAGTGGTCATACGAAAAGAAAAAAAAGAAAGAAAAAAAGGACAATATCAAAAATGATAATAATCACAAAACCTTTTTATAAACAAAACTAGTTGTATACTGGATGCTTTTTAGAAAATGGAACCTTTACAAAAATAAAGCTACTTTTCTTTTCATCTATGAACACAAAAATTCCTTAGAACGAAGCAAGATTTAATTTTGATACTATAACCCACAATTCTTTTTTTTATAATCGGACTGAAAACACCAAAGATTAATTGGAATCAGAAAGATAAATAAAAGCGGCTAAAAAGTTGTTTTTAAGCAGTCGGACTACAAAGGTTGTTACATACTCAAATAGTAAATCTTTTTTTACTTTTCTTGCGTTAAAAACCCACTGCTCAGAATAATAGGGTAAGTAATTGTAAAAATACTTCAATTGTGTATGTTTTAATCCTTGTTTTCATTATCCTTCATTAATTAGTTGGACTTATAAATTCATAAGTACTTAAGTAGTATGAAATAGTTAACATCCATACAAAATCCTTCAAACCCAATGGTAAAAATAGTAGAAACAAAGCTGTTAATAGACTATTTACATTTACAGTTAAATGCATAGTACGTTGTGTCTGATAGTCTGAGCAGAAAGATCTCACTAACTTCTGATCTGATTTGGTTGTAATTAACAGGAAAATTTATATTTTTTTAAAGCAACGCTTTTCTATAATTAGAGTATGCCCGTACGTTCGTTAGTGCGTAATAGTTTTATCGGAAATTAAAGCATATTCGAATTGTCCTATCGATATCAAACTTTGTATTATAATATTTATCCTATTCATCTGATTTTTAGGAATATTGATTCCTAGTACAACAAGGTGCAATGTTATAAACAAAAAAGCAATTTTCATCATGTAATATAAAATTTTGTTAAGACTTTAATTTTAATATTATACTTATAAAGTTCTGACGCTCTACAATTTTGTATGTTTGTTTGTCATACCTTCTTTTTTATAGCTTCGCTAAAAATGTAAATTAACCACCCTCACTACCAAAAACCGCCAATAATGATTTTTACGGGTTTTTTTTCATATAGAAAATTGAATAATAGCTTAGCTAATTATTTTTATTTTTTCAAATACCACTTGATATTTAATAATGAATTAATCTATCTTAGTAGGTTAAAAATAATAATCTAAGTAAACATATTTTATAATTATTTATTTAATTTCAAATAAGTCATAATTAAAAGCAAGGGAGGAAGGGGACATTGTGCTATTTATTACAAGCTTTTAATGTTTTCTTAGAAGAATTTAGAAGATTTTTATTAAATTTTTATTGGCTGGTTTATTAACCCTTAACGGTCGGGGGGGGGGAGGCGTTGAACGCCCCCCCATCCGGTTTTTTCTATCTCATTTTCTGTGTGTGAAAGATAAAGAGCCCAAACTGCTTGACTTTTTAAGTATGGGTATGACACATAACTGAGAGTTGGAATTTTTTGAATGTCTCCATCCTGGCGGGCACAGGATGCCAGCAAACCTGGCAGGGTCATCCAGGTAAAGAGCAAATTTTTTTTTTGACTAAAACAAAGCATTTTATCATACCAAAATACTAAAAAACCCTCTAGTAGAACATCCTTATATGAAATACAGGTGTTCAAGTCACTTTCAGGTTCAAGGTATGATCCTGCAGGTCCTGATCCTCCAGGTCTCCAGAAATCTTTAAAAGGCTCCTGTGGCCGCAATTTATGACTTAGAGACTTCAAATTTTAAACTTAAGCTTTTCTTACATGTCTACATAACGTGTTAAAATTTCATGAAGATCCGCTGCTGTTTTCCCGCTGCCAAGTACAGCTGCAGCCGCTGAAATTTATATTTTGATATTTCTAATGTGAAATTTACATAAAGATAAACATTTTCTGGAAAAAAAATTTTCTTCTAGCTTCAAAATAAGAAAATTACAGCCGTTTAAAATTTTTAAGTAAAAAAGACCTAAAAACAAAGGTTGTTAAATAAAAGGGTGAAGGAAGCGAAAATTTACTTAGACGTATAAAAGGTCGGAAATTTATTATCAAACAGGGGACTTGCACAAAATTTTTTAGCCCTCTAGCTATAATAGGAACTGAGATAATAAGGGGGGGGGGGCGTTGAATGCCCCCCCCCCGACCGATTAAGGTGCGGCAAGGGGCCCGACTGTAAAGGGTTAAGTTAAGTATCCAAACGTTTTAACCACTAATTGTAATCTGCAGAATGGGTGATTTTGTGTATCATCAATGTTGTTGTACATAAATTGCCTTACCCTTTTAGATCCCAGGAACTAATCTATTTTATAATTATTAGGTTCAAAATATTTATCCAAGTAACAATTTTTATAATTATTTATAAAGTTTTAAATATATCATAATAAAAAGCAAATCTTTTGTGTAATTAGGGTTTCCATCCGTCCAATTATATACAATTAGGACTGAAAAAGAGTATACTTTCAAGAAAAAGTATATAATCTTCTGGAATATTAATAAATTCTTCGTTATTATAGAGTTGCTATTTGCAGTTAATGTTAGTTTTTCCTCATTTTAAAAGCGAAGCTTTTCTACAATCAGGGTCGGTCCGACCAAACGTCCATAAGGGATAGCTGTTTATTTGTTAATTTAGGCATTTTAGAATTGTCTTATCGATTTAAATTTTGCATGGTGATTTCTGTGGAAGTTAGGTACGATCCAGAAAGCGTAGCAACTTTATGATCGCTACCAGAATGTCTGTACGTCCATTTTAAAATTGTTAATTCTTAACTTTTTTAACAACAAATGTTTAAGTGATATGATTATCCAATTCATCTGATTTTTGAAATACTTATACCTAGGACAATAGAGTACAATATTGTAAGCGAAGCATCTCTCTATTAAACAACTAACTATCCTGTATTTAAGCAGTTTTCAACGAATTTACTTAAATTATTTTTTCGTCTTTTATACATTTATATTTTGATTATTCAGTTCTGACTCTCTACAAGTGATAATGTCCGTGTGTTCTACCGTTTCATAGCTTCACTTTTATGGATGTTGTCCTTGTTAATTTCTGGATGATTGAATAATTCTATTAATGTTAAATAATCGTAATTTATTCAATTCAAATTATCTGTTTGATTTTGTCTCAAATAACAAATTTTGAGTCAAATTTATTACTAAATATGATTATGTAAGATTTTTGATGCTTTAGGTAAGAATGGGAGGGGGCCTGCAGGAATAGAACTTAGACAAGAAAACATAATTGTATTTTCTAATCTAACCCCTTGTAATATCTATTTAAAAGTACAATGATGCTTGTCTGTCTGTGTGTACTGAAGGATCTTGCTAACTGCTCTGAATATATATGATTATTCCTTACAATGTAGCTTCTAGGTATGTCCTAGGAAGGTTTATTTCTATTATAGGGGAGTGTACCACTAACTTCTCAAGAAATCGCCCCTATAAAAAAATAACATTCCTTCCCTAAGAGGCCTCTGGGGGCGTATCCGCTAATATACCTGTAATACTAAATATAATAAAAGTAGAAGGATGGCTATAAACTGTCAATATGTCTATCTAAAGCTTAGAATCTCGGTAAAAGCTAAACCGATTGAGCTCTACTCGTCTGTCTGTCTAAAGCTTAATATCTCGGTAACCGCTGAACCGATTTAAACATAAAAGAATAGACAGTTATCGCATCGTATTATATAGTTATTATATTTTTTTTACTTTAATAACGCATTAAAAATTAATAAAATAATAAGATAGTACAAAAATACTAAATAAAAAAGAAGCAATATTTTTACTGGGAAAAAATATTTAGAATTACATGAATATGGTTAAAAGATACAAAAAATATATTTTTGTTGTAAAAAAGCTACTAACTGAAGCTCTACAAAATGAACTGCTTGACGTCAATATAATATCAATATATTGTGATATTGTGAATATTGTACGCTTTGAGTTCCAGGCCCGCGGTGGTGTCCACGCCCACACTCTCCTCTGTGTCCCCCTGGGGCTGGACAAAAAGTCACGGCATGAAGCATTTGCTCCTATTGATGCGACCATTGAAAAGATTCATGCCTACGTTGAAGCCTTTCTTCAGGCAGAGCCCAACGCAACAGCCCACGACATGTTTGTCAACAGCGGCATGGCTGAGCTGGCCCGCGAGTTGCAAAGGGCTCCCACTGAGGCAGGGCTTCAACGCGCAATTGACATTGTTCAGCTAAAGCACAGGATCATTCAGCGCGTCCACGACAGTCTCGGACTGTCAGAACTGCATCCGAGTAAGGATAAGGCTGACCGCTTTGTCCAGCATGGCGGTTCCATGACAGTTGCTCCCACTGTTGATTGTCTGCGCCTGGACTACGCGACCAGGGTTGATCCTGCCAGGGCGCCTGAGAACCTCATCAACCTGACCAACAAGATTCACATTCACAACTGTGACCGCGGCAATTGCCAAAAGGAGACAGTTGTGAATGGGAATCGGGTGGTTGGGTGCAAGATGCGGTTCCCACGCAAACTGATTGGCAATGCCCTGGTCACCCAGGACAACGATGAGCAGGCGGGGGCAGCTGTCGTCCGTGACCCCGTACCCGTCCGAGGCCGGATTGAATAGGTGACGTCGGTGGCTGGCCACATGTACACCACCACGCTGTGGGAGCGCAACCACCCGTACACCCACAGCAGCCAGCCCGACCTGTTCCTGGCCTGGGACGCGTCCATTGAGGTCCAGTACTGCCATAGCGAGGATAGTGTGGCCATGTACATTGGCAAGTACATATCAAAGACCGAGCCTCGTTCCGTAGCGGCCAATGATGCCGTTTCTGAAGCGTATCGCCTGGCAGCTGATACTTCAGTCACGTCGTTTGTGAACAAGTGCTGCGTGACGTAGCACTGGAGCGGGACTACGCGGTGACTGATACTCTTTTAAACGGTTTTCTTTTCCCACTTCTCCTCTCATGAACTTTTTGTATGTTGATCTTTGGACGATTAGGTACAAAGTTATAGGCAAAGCTACAAAACTAAGCTATGCTATAAATACTATAAACATTTTTGGATTATTTAAGGTACATTTATCTATAATACAAAGTAGCTTGATGTCTGTCCGTCTGTCTGTCTGTCTGTCCCTTAAGATCTCAGTAACCACTGAACCGATCGGATTCTACACTTCAGGGTATATACCTATTGGTCCTGTGGTGGTTTTTAAGCTATTTTCTTGAGGGGTGGGACACTCCCACCCCGCCCCCCTCTAAAAAATGATTTTTTTTTAAAATTACCTCATAGGGCATAGCCCCTAGAGGCTAGGGGCGTAGCCGCTAGTCCTTATAATAAAGTAAAAGGATCTCTGTCTGTGTGTCTGACTATGTGTCTGACTATGTGTCTGTCTGTGTGTCTATCTGTGTGTATGCCTGTGTGTTTTTCTGTGTGTTTGTCTATGTGTATGTGTGTGTTTCTGTCTGTGTGTTTGTCTGTCTGTTTGTCTGTCTGTTTGTCTTTCTGTGTGTCTTTCTGTGAGTCTGTCTGTGTGTATGTCTGTGTGTTTGTCTGTGTGTCTATGTGTTTCTGTCTGTGTGTCTGTCTCTGTGTTTGTCTGTGTGTCTGTCTGTTTGCCTGTCTGTTTAACTGCTAAACCAATTTGTTTCTCCTTTACAATGAAGCTTCTCATAGGTCCTAGGATGGTTTATAATTATTCAAGAGAAAACACACATAGAAAAAATCTACCTTCCAAAATATTTTTCTAAATCTAAAATAAAAAATAGTTTGTAGAATTACGCCATCCCTTAAAAACACCTATAGGCCTCTAGGGGCGTAGCCGTTAGTTGAATATAATATATTAGATCAGGTCAACATTCTATATGAATCCATGATTTGTTTTGTGTTTGTGAAAAGAATAAATGTAAAACGCCTAGATGATTAATCGGACCGATTGAAACACAGTTTAGGAACAATCTGGCCACATTATTGTTACAAAAAGGCAGTTAATTTTTCTTTTAAATCATATAATAATGGATGTATTATTACTTGGATCTTCATGTTCTCTGATATTGTGAAACTTGCAGCGGGCTAAAATAACGATTCTCCCGTCTACCCGCTATACCCCATCTTCTCCCCTCCTACTGGATGAACGAGCTAACTGAGAAATGACGAGCTAATGATATGAAATGATATATGTGATTAGGTACAGGGACGTCCAAGGGGAGGGGGTAAGGGGGTGATTACCCCCTCCCCAAAAAAATAAATATATTTTTTTAAAAAGCTTGGACGTCTAGGGTAATAAATATGTTGTGTAACGTATTGAAAAACATTGCAGTAGAGTGAAAAAAAGCTCGTGAAAAGAATTTTGATAATTTTTAACATCAACATAGATGACAAAGAAAATTTACATTTGATTATTTTTATTTATCGCTTCGTATTATTGACAGCTTTCTGCGGATATTAAAATGAAAAAAAATATAAGATTAAAAATAATTTTGTTATCTACGAGGGGTCGAAGGTCCGGGCTAACAAAATTGGTTTATGATTAATTGCCTGTAATACGATGAAATGCATGATTTTGAGAATGGCTGAAAACAATTTCTAATCCAGCGGATATCGGATTACATTATCGGATATATTGTAATGTAATCTGCATAATGGGTAATTAAGTATATCATCATTGGGGATCTACGTTAATTCATCGGCCATTGTATTATCCCTTCAGAGCCCTGTGGTAAAATAAGAAACTTTTTAACCGTTATTATGTTATATAAATGTTTAAGAAAGGTGTTATTGATCAGCTGCCCAACTTTTAAACATTTTGTTAACTTATAAGTAAATGCAATACATAAATCATCTTAACCGATACCTAAATCTGTTCTTTTTAAAGAAAATTTAATTGTTTTTTTTCTATTAAAGCATAACTGGTTTAAATTTCATTGTGAATTTCTGTTAATCAGTACCTTTGGTTATTCTTAATTTGGTTTTACACAAACTAACAAGATTTGAAAATTTTATTCAACAATGTTATCGACAAAAGGGGCAATTTTGTTTATCATAGTTGGGGATATACATGATTTTATCGTCCATTGGCTTTCCCTGAAGATCCCTACAGAAATTGTAACATTTGTTATTATTCTAATTACACATAAAATTTTCTCATAAATTATTTTCCAGTATAGCTTTGAAACCGATGAATATCCCCTGGATTAGAACCGGTTCTCAACCATTCTGCAAAATCATGTTCAGCATCGTAGTGCAGACAATTTCCTACGAATAGTAAAAATAAAAATAAATATAATTAATACCATTTTTGAAAGCCTACAAAACTGGTTTTAACCTTATAGCATTCCATTTTAATATCCGCGGAAAGCTGTCTATAATACAATGCTATAAATAACTAATATGCCATGGTAGTAATGTTCAACAGTAACAAGCATGACAACATCCTTGAATAGAGAATATTCACAAATAATTCACCTTTCTATCTTGATTAGGAGCCAAGATTTTGTGTATCCCAAACACTTTTTGTATTCATAAAATGTTTTCACCCTAAATTTTATTAAATACTATATGTATTTATGAAACTTTGGGCCCTAATTTAAAGTCCAATGTCCCCTCCCTGCCTGGGAAAATAGTGAGTTTCAATTATGAAATGTATGTTGAAAGGCGAATGATGATTATATAGTTTTACTAGTTTTGGTTTAAGAAATAAATAGATAAGTAAAAGGTATCAAAAATCATGCAAACAAAGTCGTTTTGGGTACTCCACCCCCCCCCCTCACCCTTATTTTTATTTTTTTTAAGCGAGACTTCTCTATAATTATGGTCTGTACATCCGTCGTATGTCCGTTTTTTTTGTTTATGCTTGTTAGAATTGTCCTATCGAATATAAACTTTAGTTGGAGATAGTGTAACACTTTGGTACAATTTTGAAGCATTAATTAAATGACAGCTTTTCGCGGATAATGAAACAAAAATTATAAGAATATTTAAAATTTTGTTTTTATTTTATAATTCGTGATAAGCAGTCTTTAATACGATACGATACGTACTTTTTCTTACCGACCAGGTTCTAAACCAGCAGATATTTATCGAAGCCATACTGGAAAAAGTTGTATAACGCTTTTTTTACTTTATCCTTATTCCCTGCCTTTCTTTTTACACAATTTAAATGTTTCAAAATTAGAAATAACTTCCCCTCGGTTACGTCTCAATTTCTCTGTAAAAAAAACAGGGAATTGTTTGGAATTATACCTGGCTGGCGCCCCTTTAATGTGGTTTCCTTTTTCACAAAGTTCCAGTAGGAATAGTAAAAAGTAAAAACTACATAATTAACAAGGATGGCAACATTATTGAAAGCTAAGCTCTATAAAGCAGAGAAACAAATGAACTTTGCCAAACATACAGTAACAAACAGGGATCTAAAGGGATACGACAATGGCAATAAAATGATGAATCTCCTCAAAGAACACTTAATTTTATAAGCCAACCAATCAAAATTCAATAAATGTCCCCGAAGTTATTAAGCCAACGAATGATAAAACTTTATTTAAAAACTTTGGGGACTATTGTAATAAATAGCCAAATGTCCCCTCCCTCTCCGATAACAATGCAATTAAAATAAAAAATAAACTTTTTAGAAGTCTGAACAAAAATGTGTTTAAATCCTATTACATAAAGTAAAAAGCTTTTTTGTATGAAGCGAAGGATCACGCTAACCGATGAACCAATATGGTTTTCCTTTACAATGAAGCTTCTTGTACGTTTAGGGAAGGTTTTTAACTAGTTTGGGGGAGCACAACCCTCCCAAAAGAAATTACCCTAGAAACCCCCCCCCCCTAAAAAAAGTTACTAAATATTTTTGTCTACATACATACATTTTAAGACAGACATTAGACCAATAATTTTAATCTACAAAAACAGTAATTTTGTTTATCATTATTAGGAATATATGGTGCATTATTTGCCAAGTGTACCACTTTTCTGCACTACCTCTCCGATTTTGTTAATACTCTATATTTTGGTCCGTTGGGTTATTCAAGGATGCTAGATGGCCAATAAAAAGTTTCAGAGTCCCTGGATGTCTAGATATCTAGCTATCTATGAAGGTAGGTAACAAAAATTAAAAAAACACCCATTTTTTCACAATTTTAAAAATTTATTTTTTCATCAATCTTACATCCAACCTATACATTTTATACACCAAAATGATCGTTTATTCATGTAAAAAGCGCACATAATGCTATTTTGGCCAAAACTTTAATTTTACAGGGTGTCCAACAAAAAGTGTATTTTGGATATCTAGCGTAATACCCAAAATACCTGTCCAAAAAAAATCATTTTTTTTTGCTTAAATCCTGTGTTTTATCTGTGGGCATATGTGGTATATAACGGTTCGGAGGACCCGGTACTATAAGGTTGTCAAATTTCACTTTGGGACACCCTGTAAATGTGATTTTTGTGTCTGTAGAGCTAAAACTTGGTCCAAATTGGCTATTTTTTTCAAATTGCGCTAATATGTGTCTTAGTATGTTTGGCCATAGTGTTTTCTGACCAGATCAATATTTTCCTATTTTTTGGACACCCTGTATTTTCAAAAAAAGAGAAAATTTTTTTTTGTTTTTTTTAAATTTTTTTTTCTATTTTTAAGTTACTAAAAACTGTCATATAGATACAGATTTTGACTAATAACAATAATATTTGCCTATTTTACAAATTTTTACACTTTTTGGACAACCTGTGCTTGTTTTTGAAAAATGATGGTTTTTGCCCATTTTTTGGGGGAAGGAGTTGTTTTAGGGCCATATACTATTTCTTCATTTTTGTAGAACTTTTTAAGACACATAATTTGTTATTTATGCAAAAACCACAAAAAACGAACCGTTTTGCCGTTATTTACCGCCAAAGGCGGAATTTTTGACATTTTTTGCCGTTCCCGAGGTTCTAATGGGCATTAGTAGTAAGAAGACGTTGATTTATCAAGATCACTCTGAAATACTTTTATTTAGGAAATTTAATTTACTAAATTTCATGTGAAGTAAAATTTTTTGTATATCCAACCGATTTTTGTCAAAAGGACTTTCAAATGCACACGATTTATGTTTCTTTTATTACTTATGTTATAGCAATTATTTATATTATATTCACTTTATTTTCTTGTTTTAACAATTGAAATCCATCTCGACCAAAAACGGTTAGCTGCACAAAAAATTCGACTTAATATGAAATTTAGAAAATTAAATTTCCTAAATAAAAGTATTTGAAAGTGATCTTGATAAATCAACGTCTTCTTACCAAAAATGCGCAACAAGGTACAATATTTTAGGCGACCCATCTCAATAAGCAAGTTCTAAAAGTGTAATTATGTCCTTGAACAGTATCCTGAATTACCGCAATTTTTCAATATTCTGCTTATTAAGTTTTGACACTTTGTTAATGTCTGTTTGTTCTGCCTTCTGATATCAGTGCTTCGCATTCGTGGATGTTGCCATCCTTGTTTAAAATAGAAATCTATTTGTCCTCTCTCTTTTTAAATAGCTTGAAACCATCTTTAAGAATTAAGGATGTTTTAAAAACAAAATATATTATAATCTAAACATAGATTTTGGATTTATATAAAAAATTAACTGTAAATTAAATGAAAATGTCATGAATAAAAAACAGAAATATTTTCAATTGACATTTCCGGCCCTAGAACGCAGAGCTCGGCAGCCGCGCGCCAGCCGCATGTAAGCCTAGGGAAATCTTAATCAACCCTTTACAATTAAAAAAAAATAGCTAGAAGTATAATTCCGACCCAAATATGGAAAACCATCTTTTTGAAAGCATTCAAACGGGTTAACATTTGAGGCTCAGTCACGGCTGCCGAGCCCTTCTGGAAAGGATTTAGTATTGTAGAATATATACTTTATTTTGTTATTGGAATATCATCCCATCAATAAATCTTTTAATTTTTAATTTTAATCTTCCTCAATCGGCTATGCCCCTAGAGGCCTCAAGGAGCACCTAAGATAGAAAGGAGGGAGTAAGACGACCCCCCCCCCAACTATATTTCAATTTCAGTTTTAAAAGAAAAAGTTAAATATTTTTTTTTTTTTTGGAGAGGGGGCATTTTTTCTAGCGTTGATTTATCTAGGGAGGGTGGTTGTACCCAACCTCATAATATAACATCGTAAATGATAGTAGATATGACTGGGGACACATATTTGGTGTTCTACCAATTCTACCTAAATATAAATTTAAGAATTTTAGATTTCATGAAGCTTTCTATAATTAAGGTTTATACGTCCGTCCGTCCTTACGTCATGGTTAGCTATTTCTGTTAATTTATGCATGTTAGAATAATGTTATAAATTTTAAACTTTGGATGATAATTCCTGTTACATTTAGATACGATCTAGAATCTAATAGCATTATCTTATAATATTTTTTACTATTTAGGTTTAGACAATAGTCGGTATTTTTTATGTACTGTACATCCCCAATGAAAATAAACTTTTACAATAAATACATCTTTTCTAAATATTGAATGAAAATTTTTTGATACTGACAGTTTGGACCAACCAATCAAATCAAAGAAAATTAAGCATTCGAGTAAGAGTGGTTTTTGTCCCTGGATTTTTGTAATTTTCATTTTAACTCTTCTATATTTGATTGTTTTGATTTTTTAATAAATATATTTTTGCGACAGTGATAACACAATGGCATATATATTTGTTTGCAAATAAATCAAATGCAAAACTTTATCAACATTGCAATATGTACACAAATAGAAAAAGTAGTCAGGGAGGGAGGGGACAATGGGCTGTTAAGTACACTAGTCCCCATTGTATCATAATAATGTGTTCGTATTCGTTGGCGCCTAACAATTTTAGGGGCTGTTATTGAATTATGATTGGTTGAATCATTAAGTTGAGCGTTTAAACGTTTCAATCTCTAATTATAATCTACAGAATAGGCAATTTGTGTATAATCATTGGGGATGAACATCTATTTATCAGCCATTGTCTTATCCCTTTAGATCCCTGAAAAGTAGTACATAAACAATTTATTTATGTATGCAAATTTGTAATATGTAGTTATTCTATTGTAGATAAATTTGGAAAACATGGATGTCAACATCCATATAAGCGTAGCTCAACAAATCAGACGGATAGACATACTAACATTACAAATCACCAAATATTCAACATTATTTATAAATCCATCTAAATCTATCCCTATTATTGACATTTATCGCTTGATTATAGAGATAATTTGCTTATAACATTATACCTAACTGTCCTAGTAATCCATATTTTAGAAATCAACGGATTATTTCTGACATGCCTTAACAAAGAATAATATGTAACTACTAAATACGGACGGACGCACGGACCTACCTTAAATGTAGAAAAAGATTTTTTACGACGAAAAATCATTCCAGCAGCAATAAATTTAGTAGCATGTAAAGCCGTTCCTCAAACATAAAATGCTTTGTCTTAAAGTTTTAAAATATATAATTATTAAAGCTACTAAATTTCTCTATAAAGACCTGCATATCTTCCTAAAAAAGGCCTTTTCTTCATGTACTGTAAGTCTTCCCCCTCCAGAATCGCAACATAGGTTACCCCCCTCTTGCTCACCCCTACACAGTATAACAACCCCAATGAAAAAGGCCCTTTCTCATGAAAGGCCTACTCTAACTCCCCTCCCCCCCCCCCATCAAATTGTTTGAACTGTAATCAAAACTATCACACACCTATCAGAATTTCTTATGTCTGTGCAATCCCCTGCACGGTTAAGGTACTAGTGAAACTACATGTCTTTATTTTCAGATATTTATTACCATATGCTTAAAATGTTCTCTACTTCGTTGGCTTAAAAACTTTGGGTAGTTTTATTAATCTTAATTGGTTTGCTCAACGCCTTGTGTCAACTGGTGTCCAACTTCTTTAACCATTATTTTTCTACAAATTTTGTTTATAATCATTGGGGATGTACATAAATGTATTGTCCATGGTCTTATCCCTTAAGATTCCTGAGGTGAATTCTTTAAAAAACTTTGACCCCACTAAAATTTTAGTTTGCCTCACTGATTTTAGTGGGGCAAAAGTTTTTTAAAGAATTCACCTCTGAATTATTTTTATCTTATTTAATTGGCTGTGTTGATTTTTAGTTAAGGTATTCCCCCTACCTCATTAGCATTAAAGAAAACAGCTTGTGAGTGAGCGTGTTACACTAAGCGCTAATTAAACTGTATGCCATTGTCTATCCCTTGTTTAATACTGCAGGCAAGCAACAATTATGCAAATCATTGCATGACACTGATACAAGTCTATACAAGAATCAAACTGTTCAGTGTTGCACTAAATTTTACATTTTTACAATGCGTAGCATCTCGTCAAGTGTATGTTTCTCTAACTGTAGTGTCTATTTCTCTTTGAGAAATGAAATTTATGAAAAGAATCATTAATTTATTTCCAGTATGGCGTTGGAACCAATTATTATCTGCTAGATTAGAAACGGTTTTCAGCCATACTAAAAATTATGTGATATTTTATTTTAGATAATTTTCTATGACTACTAAAATGAAAATGGTAAAATTAGTACCATTTTTTATATTATAATTTTACATTCTAATATGCGTGGAAAGCTTTCCATAATACTATGCGATAAATAAAAATTTTTTTCCTTCACTTTTTCTGCTTTTAGCAGATTTGGTAAATTTTTCTAAGCTTTGTAAATTTACCATCCTTGTTGTTATGTAAAAAGTTGGCTTGAGACACCCGCCGACCAATCTAATTACATTTTTTTGTTCAACAATTTACAATTAAAGACGGATCTGTGACACTTTGTCGGATTTTCACAGTTTAAATAGGTTTTTTTTCTGTATAAATTTGATTACTAGAAAAGTATTAGGTAAGAATTTATTATATAAGAATTATTGTCTGTCTGTATGTGTGTTTGTGTAGCTTAGAATATCGCTAACCACTGAACAGATATGGTTCTCCTTTACAGTGAAGCTTTTTATGAGTTCAAGAAAGAATTAAAATAGATAGGGTACCTTCACCCTCCCAAGATAAATCATCCATAGAAAAAATAACCAACCAAATTTTTAAAAGTTTTTCTTTAAAAAAAAAGTAAAAGGTCGACCTTTCATACAATTCATTTAAACATTTGTTTAGACATTCAATAAATGTTCCTTCGTCTTACTTTGGGATTTTAAAGACATTCTTGTTTTTATATATTTACATAAAAAATTACTACATAATAGCTGGATTATCTTTGAAGGATAAAAACAATTTACACTAAAGTTTTCTAAATGATACTTGTATAATGTTTTAATTTTATATAATTGAAAGCGGCTTCGCCTTAGCATTTTGGAGCTCTGTATTCAAAGTAGATGAGAAGAAAAAAATAGCTTAAAACCATTCAAATACTTATTTTTAAGAATAAATAGAGCACCATGGACTTATTTGAAGCTTCCTTAAAATGAAGACTTGTTAACCCTTTATAGACCTTAATCCCTAGGTCAAAATTGAGGTCACAGGAGCCATTTAAAACTAGTAGTCAATATTGTTTTGTGCTAATCCTTGATATCCCTGGTGTGTAGACAATATTGTTCTGTACTAATTCTTGATATCTCTGGTTTGTATACAATATTGTTCTGTGCTAATCCTTGATATCCCTGGTGTGTAGACAATATTGTTCTGTGCTAATCCTTGATATCCCTGGTGTGTAGTCAATATTGTTTTGTGCTAATCCTTGATATCCCTGGTGTGTAGACAATATTGTTCTGTACATATCCTTGATATCCCTGGTGTGTAGACAATATTGTTCTGTGCTAATCCTTGATATCCCTGTAAGTAAACAATATTGTTCTGTGCTAATCCTTGATATTCCTGGTAAGTAGGCAATATTGTTCTGTGCTAATCCTTGATATCCCTGGTGTGTAGTCAATATTGTTCTGTGCTAATCCTTGATATTCCTGGTAAGTAAACAATATTGTTCTGTGCTAATCCTTGATATTCCTGGTAAGTAGGCAATATTGTTCTGTGCTAATCCTTGATATCCCTGGTGTGTAGTCAATATTGTTCTGTGCTAATCCTTGATATCCCTGGTGTGTAAACAATATTGTTATGTGCTAATCCTTGATATCCCTGGTGTGTAAACAATATTGTTCTGTGCTAATCCTTGATATCCCTGGTGTGTAAACAATATTGTTCTGTACTTATCCTTGATATCCCTGGTGTTTAGACAATATTGTTCTGTGCTAATCCTTGATATCCCTGGTAAGTAAACAATATTGTTCTGTGCTAATCCTTGATATCCCTGGTATGTAGGCAATATTGTTCTGTACTAATTCTTGATATCTCTGGTGTGTATACAATATTGTTCTGTACTAATCCTTGATATCCCTGGTAAGTAGACAATATTGTTCTGTGCTAATCCTTGATATCCCTGGTAAGTAGACAATATTGTTCTGTGCTAATCCTTGATATTCCTGGTAAGTAGACAATATTGTTCTGTGCTAATCCTTGATATCCCTGGTGTGTAGTCAATATTGTTCTGTGCTAATCCTTGATATCCCTGGTAAGTAAACAATATTGTTCTGTGCTAATCCTTGATATTCCTGGTAGGTAGACAATATTGTTCTGTACTAATCCTTGATATCCCTGGTGTGTAGACTATATTGTTCTGTACTAATCCTTGATATCCCTGGCGTGTAGACAATATTGTTCTGTGCTAATCCTTGATATCCCTGGTGTGTAGACAATATTGTTCTGTGCTAATCCTTGATATCCCTGGTGTGTAGTCAATATTGTTTTGTGCTAATCCTTGATATCCCTGGTGTGTAGACAATATTGTTCTGTACTAATTTTTGATATGTCTGGTTTGTATAAAATATTGTTCTGTGCTAATCCTTGATATCCCTGGTGTGTAGACAATATTGTTCTGTGCTAATCCTTGATATCCCTGGTAAGTAGACAATATTGTTCTGTGCTAATCCTTGATATCCCTGGTGTGTAGACAATATTGTTCTGTGCTAATACTTGATATCCCTGGTGTATAAACAAAATTGTTTTGTGCTAATCCTTGATATCCCTGGTGTGTAAACAATATTGTTCTTTGCTAATCCTTGATATCCCTGGTAAGTAAACAATATTGTTCTGTGCTAATCCTTGATATTCCTGGTAAGTAGACAATATTGTTCTGTGCTAATCCTTGATATCCCTGGTGTGTAGACAATATTTTTCTATGCTAATCCTTGATATCCCTGGTGTGTAGTCAATATTGTTCTGTGCTAATCCTTAATATCCCTGGTATGTAAACAATATTGTTCTGTTCTAATCCTTGATATCCTTGGTGTGTAGTCAATATTGTTCTGTGCTAATCCTTGATATCCCTGGTAAGTAGACAATATTGTTCTGTGCTAATCCTTGATATCCCTGGTGTGTAGACAATATTGTTCTGTGCTAATCCTTGATATCCCTGGTGTGTAGACAATATTGTTCTGTGCTAATCCTTGAGACTATCTTATACATGCAACCCCAGAAAACTTTACAAATTACAAAACTTTATAAAACTTGGATTTTTCCAGGAGTGCAAAAATGATCTACTCCACTCTGGCAGCTAGCATTGGCCTGCTAGGCCTCAGGAATATTTAAGAATAAGACAATCCTTACAAAAAAGTAACAGAATGTCTATGTGTGTCTGTATGTCTGTACATAAGGATCTCGCTAATCACTGAACCTGTATTGTACTCCTTTACCATGTAACCTCTCATAGGTCCTGGGAAGGTTTATAACTAATTTGGGGGAGGATACCACCAACCTCCCAAGATAAATTTCACCCTAGAAAAAAAGACCTTCCACCCCAAATGTTATTAAAACTTTTTCTTTTAAAATCGAAAAAAAACGGGCAACTTATCCCCACCTAAACCTCAAGTGCTCCTCGAAACCTCTAGGGGCTTAGCCGCTAGTGGAAAATAAATTGATGTACATCTGCAATGATGAGAAACCAAATTACTCATTCTGTAGATTGGAAATTAGTAGTTGAAAAATTTGGAACCAACCAATCAGAATTCATTAAAAGTACCCAAAATGTTTAAGATTACGTGGTTATAAAACTTTGGGTATCAGTGTAATTTAGATTCCAATGTCTCCTCCATTCCTGGATCCGCCTAAATAACCATTAGTTCAAGTCACAAACCAAGCAAAGATCTAACCCAAATAAAAAAAGAATAAATTCAATAGAATTTTTTTTAGGTTTTTAGGCTTCGCACTTTCGCCCCTTGCGTATTTATAAGAGTAAAGTAAGGAAGAGAGAAGAAAATAACCTAATAATAATTCAACACAACCACCTATGTGAACCTTCTCTACAAAGTATAACTAAATTGGTTCAGTGGTTGATGAGATCATATCAGACAGACAAAAAAACACCTTAAAAATTTGATTATAGGCTTTGGCGTGCACAGCGATTTACCAGGGGGGTGTGATACAAATAGGGGGTGAAAAGGGGAAATGCGCCCTTCCCAGTTTAAATTTTAAGGGGGGTGTCGACACCCCTGTATATTGATTAAATGAGAGGATAAATACGTTTTTGTGTGATATTGGCTAATGTTCATAATATTTTATTCATTTTTGCCTCTCAGTCTGTTTTCTTTTTCCCTATCATCTTTTACAAGCTACAGACTTGGTAATTTTACAAGATATTAATGAGATCACGTGTCTATAAAACTTTGGGAACCTTTATAATTTAAAGTCCAATATCCCTCATATTAAGGCTATAATGTTATTCAAATCATTTATATTTCTAAAAGACTGGATGCGCGCATTGTTGGTCATTTGAAGCTATGAATTCAGGAAAGGAAAAGAAAAGTCACATTTCCCCTTGGCCTTAGGAACAGACGAACAGACAGGCAAGCAAAGTGAGTTATAGAGAGGCTTTGATACTTGTAAACAAGTACACATAACATTAAACAATTATTAACTAAAATCTATAATGAATATTGTAAAAATCTTGTAAGATACAGTTGCAAATGATAATAGTTAGTTTTATTAGTAAAGTTATAATAAAGAAAAGTGCTTGTGTGAAAGAAAAAACCGCGCAACCTCTTGTCTCACTAAACTCGCTGTGCGGCCATTTTGAATGCACCGCAAGAGCACACGCAACATGACGACTCCGCGGCGCATAGCGCTACGGCAATGCAGTGCGCGGCATTCTGCACCAGACAGTCATTATGTTGTTTTTTAAAAGAGCAATGCTACTCTACAAGTGTGTCAGTTTGTGTGTTTGTCTGTCTCCCGTTGGTGCCTCACATAATCTTAATTCAACAACATATGTAAAAGTAAAATTATTGAAATCATAAGTTTTCCAATATTTTTGTATTTAAATTCAAATTTATTTTGAAATATTTAAATTAAATTTTGATAAATATTTAGATTAACATTACAAGAAAATTCTTAGATAAAAAGACAAATTATGAACAACACATTCTTATGAAATTTCAAAAGAAGGTGTCCTTACTTTTTAGATTTAAAAAAAATAGCTAGTCGATGTTTTTAGTAAATAGTAGATTTAAAATGATCCATAGAATTTAGAAATGCAATCACTTTTTTGGAGACCCTTTATTTTTGAAGTAATTTAAGTTTCAAAAAAAATAAGTTGGTTTTAAGGTACTAAAACGCAACAAAAAAAAAAAGAAAATTGCCATTTTGAACAAAAATAGTAAGATCTTTAATTTGAAACCTTAATTTTTAATTCTGTTGAGTAATTATTGAAAAAATCTATTTTGTTGAAACCCGTTTAATCAAAACTGAACTTTGGGATCTTGTCAGAATGGGTTGAAAAAATAACAAAATTTGAAAATTTATAAATCACTAGTTGTTTCGCCTCTAGCGTTTAGGGAGAATGAGGAAGGTCAGGAAAATGGCCTAAAACCACTACATAGAAATTGGTGCTTTTCTAAAAAAGTACAACCTAATTGAACCAATGGAAATTTTTAAAGTTTTTAGCTTCAAAATACCCTTACTACATTAAGACTCTATTTTAGCTTCCCTAAAAGTATAATTAATTCTCACCAGCAGTTTTCAAGATCTTTAGGCTCAGACAGAATATCCGTACTACTTTAAATAGTCTCTATGGCAGGACGAAGGAAGGCAGGAAAATGGCCTAAAACCACCCAAAAATATAAACAAAGCTTCTTAAAAAGAATAAAAAAATTTTGGGATCCTTATTTTCATACAAAAAACTTGCTACTTTATATCTTAGTACTAACGGCTGCGCCTCTAGCATCTATGGCTCTGTCCAAAACCAGCATCCTAAGAATATACCTCAGAATTACAGGACCAGTAGGTTTATTCCCTGAAAAGTAGAGCCCTATTGTTTCAGCGGTTACCGAGATCTAAAGCCTTTACGGACAGACAGATGGGCGAACGGACGAACAGACATCTACTTTGTATTATAGAAGATTATGCGCACCCGTTAAAAATTTTTTGAAGTGACTTTAAGAAAAACATAGGATATGCCAGGGATACAGGGAGAGGCCTTTGCAAAATAAAGTAATTTCAACTTATGCAGAAAAGTAAACTTTGGGGATATATATTTAATTCTAGTGTCACATATACTGATCTACACTTACTTAAAATACGTCCTGTAGTGTAATGATAAATGGACCTAACCCTGCAGGGCTTTCAGGAAACATTGTTTATCATATTATTGTATTAGAAGCTTAGCTGCTAAGGTAGTAGTTTCGTAGTAGTCACGTTCGCAGCCAGGTTTTCTGTCACCTATAAAACTTGGGTCTGCATCTAATCTCAGCTGCCTTCAATCAGTTACAACAAAGTGAAAAGTAAATTTTTCAAATCGCCCTAATTTTCACTTAACTATTCCTGACACCCTGCAGGAGACTGAGCAGTATGTAGACAAGTCTGGCTAAACAACAATTCATAACCAAACAAACAGCAGCTCTCAGATGGCAGAGCAATGAAAAGTATAAAAATTTCAAGTTCACCATGACTTGGAGTTTTAACATAATAAATTAAAAGTAAAACTATTCTTGTTTTTTTTAGTTATGTTACATGTACATTTATTTGTTGAATAACAATATTCGTAAAAGCAAAGTTGTTAAGCCAATAAATAAGAAAACTTTCCTATAAAACTTTTGGGACTAGTGTAATAATTCAGTCTAATGTTCCCTCCTTCCCAGATCGTAGGTACCAAAGCCCTGACATCCCAAATATTACAGACAACTAACATTTCAATTGCAAATGTCTTTGACTGGAAGTCCTAACTGTGCTTGATAATGAGTTGTGTCTTTTTTAGTGGTATTACCTAGGCAATTCATTACCATGCGCCATTGCACATTTATGGCTGTCAGACAAAGGTCGAGCAATCAAAGAGTTAGTTGTCTAACCCTTTGATTTTACGAACTTTGTTGGAAGATATATTCCTGAGATAGTAGCAGTAGGTACTATTGTTAACATCTCTAGTATGACTAGATTAGGTTCAAAATAAGAATCCTGGATCCTTCATGACAACAGATCTGAAGGGATAAGACAATTACCGATAAATTGATGTATATACCCAATGATGATAAACAAAATTACCCCTTCTTTAAAAAGTTATCCTAAAGCTAAATAAACAGCACAATATCCCTTCCCTCCCTGAAATTTACGCTAATGCCGCGGATACGTATTTTTTAATCTTTAATAAAATATGCTTACAGTTTTAATCATTTTGACGTAAATCATGAAAAGATTCATTCTAAATATTAAGCTCTTAAATTAGTTTTATAATATCTAATATTTGTGCAACACTTAATCCTTGTATAAAAGTAATAGGATGTGTATGTGTATGTCTGTGTGTTTCTAAGGATCTCGCTAACCGCTATGGTTTTCCAACTTTTTTGTAGTAGGGTACCTTACCCTCCCATAGGAAATCGCTCCCGGAAAAAAAACCCCAACCCCCAAAATAAAACTAAAATGTAAATTGGATGTTTTACTTCTCCCCCCCCCCCCTTCTCTAAATTGCCCTTAGAGGCCTCTACGGGCGTAGCAATTAGTAATTTACTTTACATGTGTTCATAGTTTCAACAGAAAAATCTGTGGAAAACTTTTTAAATGACGTCATTATTCAAAATTTAATTCTAAAATCATGGTTGACAACAAAAGAGATAACCATGCCATATCTTTTTTTTAATTTTCCCTAAAAAAGAACAATAATGAGAACATCAATAGAAATTAATTCTCGGTGTATAATGGTTAAAATACTTATTTGTCCAGTATGACCTCGAAACCGATTAATATCCGCTGGATTAGAACCGGTTCACAATAACAATGAAAACTCCTGTATATAATAGTATTACAAACAATTTTCCACAATATAAAAATCTTAAGCTTAATATTTGTTCACAAGACCTTCGGTTTTTATCTAATAAAGTTTCATTTTAATATCCACGGATAGCTGTCTACAATTCGATGCGATAAATAACTATTCTGTTAACTTTTGGCAACCACGCTTTATATGATTTTTATAATTATAACAAAATACAGAACTTTAATCAAATTTCAATTTATATAAGTACAAATTTTGAAAAACTACTTTTCAAAAAGCTAAACTTCTCTGTAGTTAGAGTATGTTCGTACGTCAGTAAAAGTAAATAAGAAAGAGAAGTAAAGCGATCCCTAGAAGCTAGGAGCAGGCGTAATGGAAATAATGCTAGAAATATTGACATTAAAAAATATAAAAAATGGTTTTTGTTTAATGGTTTTACTTCTTTTTATGTGAGATCAGAGATCTAAAGGGATAAGACGTTGGCCAAAATTTTTTTGTGCATCCTCCATGTTGATACATAATTTTTTTAAAATTACAATTAGTGGTTGAAACGTTTGTATACTCAACTTATTAAACCAACCAATAAACATTCCATAACAGTCCACAAAGTTTTAAATCCAACGAATAAAAAAAACGTAATTATGACGCACGTTTACAAGCCCTAATTGTATGTATGGATGATAGCATCCTTAAGAAGCCAACCACAAAAAAATCATTGATGACTGGTGGACTAAGTGAATTATCCAGCAGCTGTTTAGAAGGCAAAAAGAAAACATTTATTTCTCGCATATTATTATAAACAGCTTTCCGCGGATATAAAATGTACAATTATAAGATTAAAACAAGTTTTGTAGCCTCGAGATGCCGAAGGCACGAGCTAAAAAAACTGGTTTTAATCTCATGATTATGCATTTTCATATTTGTAGAAAACTGGATATAATTCGATGCTAGACATTGATGAGAACCGGTTCTTATCCACCAAATTCGAATAAATACGAGAAACCTTTATATATATCTTAAATAGGAGCTGAACAATTCATATTTCTCCCCAAAAATTGAATTTTACGGACAGGCAGACATTTCGATTTGTAAAGAAGCTTCTATAATGAAACGAATAATAATGCATATAGGATATACAAGGATAAATTGACAAGCGGAAATTTGTCGTCAAGTTAGCTTGCTAATATCTACCTAATTAATTGGTTAGTTCTACCATCCAGTAGGAGGGGAGGTGATGAGGTACACTTTATCATGGTGCATGAAAATCTGGTGCAACATCCAAGTAATATATCAATGTATATATAAGTATCGGCATAGAAACATAAGAATTTGTAAATTGCAATCAAAATTTGCATTAAAATGATTGCAAGTATATAATATTAATAAAGTCAATGTCATGTATATTTAATAAGTAAATTGGTACCTCCTATGACAATTAATCATGATGTAATACTCAAAGCGTCTCTATATTTATAATTATCGGCTACGCCCCTAGAGGTCTCTAGGAGCACTCGAGGAGGGGTGGAGTTGAATTCAATAACCCCTTTTTTTTAGATTTTAAAAGAATTATTTTTTTGGTCAACATCTCCATTTTTTAATTTTAATTTTAGGGGCGATTTCGATTCGCGGTTTCTCTTTGGAGGATGGCGGTACCCTCCCTCATAATAGTTATAGACTTACCCTGGCACTACGAGAAGCTACCCTGTAAAGGATAACCATATCGGTTCAGTGGTAAGCAAGATCCTTCGGTACAAACAGACAAACAGACCAAGATTAAGCTGTTTATTTTACTAGTCCCAAAATTTTTAACAGTAATATTTTCTTATTCGTAGATGCTAAAGCATTTATTAAATTTTGATTGGTTTGTTCATTAAGTTGACTGTCAACGCGTTTCAACCACTAACTGTAACGAACAAAAGAGGTAATTTTGTGCATAATCACTGGGGATGTACATCAATTTATTGGCAATTGTCCTTTCCCTTTAGATCCCTAAATTTTCTGTATTTCAGCTTCTAAGCGAACTATCTAATGCATGTTTTTGAAAATTTTCAATTATTTAAAAATTATATTTTGTTCACTTTATTTTTTTTTGTTAATGTCCGTTTAATGTGTTCAGCTTTACTGTTAATGTTATGCATGTTTTCATCCTTGTTTCAAATATGTTATAAAAATTGGATCAGCTCCAAGTGGATTTCCTATTCGAGCCCTAGTTTCCTAAAGTGTACAGCAGATAACCCAATTATTGCAGACCCTATTTTCAGCTACTCCGGAAATTTGTGAAAACAAAGCGATTTATACATTATACAGTTAGGGAGTTGAATCCATTTTTATAGAAGCAGAAATATAATCTATGATTATGGTTTGGACCCTCTTAAACTGTAATCTACCCTTCCACTTTCCCCTCTCTTGGTGAAGATATCTTCAACACCAATACGATTTTTGAAATATAAGATTCCACTTTTGCCTCTCTTGGTGAAGATATCGTTGAAGATATCTTCACCAAGAGAGGGGAAAGTGGAATCTTACATTTCAAAAATCGTATCGGCGTTGAAGATATCTTCACCAAGAGAAGGGAAAGTAGAATCTTACATTTCAAAAATCGTATCGGCGTTGAAGATATCTTCACCAAGAGAGGGGAAAGTGGAAAGGTAGATTACAGTTTTAGAGGGTCCAAACCATAATCATAGATTATATTTCTGCTTCTATAAAAATGGATTCAACTCCCTAACTGTTATATATTCAAAATTTTAATGTTTAAAATTTTGATTTTTTTTTGGAAGTTTGAAGCTTTTTTAGCAAATTTCGAGATAGGACGCGGTCGCTAGGTACACTTTCGTAAACTTAATTGGAGTTCATCAAAAATTGTGCATAAATGTACATACGAACGTACGTAACTCTCTGTAATAGATATAGTAATTATTTAGATGGTTAGAGGGGAGAAATTTATTACACGATATAAAAAGAAAACATCTTTATTCCTAGAAATACGACTATTAATTGCCAGGGATCTAAAGGGATAAGACAATGGCCGATAAATTCAATACATCCCCATAAGAATGAAACACAAAATTATCCCTTTTGCAGATTAAAATTAAACACTTAACTTAATAAACACGCCAATCAAAATTAACTAAAGTCTTCAAAGTTGCTAAACCAACGAATAAGAAAACGTTATTATAATATTATATTAACAGCCCATTATGATTTATAGCTGACTCTTTATGCGAACGAAACAAAAGAATTTTGCACTTTCAAGGCAAAATCAGTACATATTTCAACCAATACTATGGCCGGATTGTTCTTACACTGTTATCCTATTGACTTATATTGAGAGTGTGTCTCTAGATAATCTCTATTGTCTCCCCTTACTCATATATTGCGCCTGTCTAATAACAAATAACAAATTAAACTTTCCAAATGAAATTCTTTTGATCAGATTATTGAGTTCTGAGATATGACAGAGCAAAAATCTGAGGGAAACAAAAATCTAATTTTCATCATGAAAATAATCTGCACACAAGTCTTATCAAAATTGCACATATTTGTGACATTTGTCGTTGGCATTTTTCTCAGCAAAGATTTTACATATTTAAAGTTGTTCCGACCCTACGTCTGTTTGTCGCGTAACGGATAGCTTGATCTTATTAAACAATTTTATAGTTAAAATCATTCTATTTTATAAACAAAAGTTTTGACATACGAAAGCAAAATAGTTAAAACTCTAAACCAACAAGGATGACAATATTCATAAAAGCGAAGCGATGAGTAGATAAAACAAATGAACATTTGCACTTAACTTATCAGAAATGAATAATCAGAATGAAAATGTGTAGAAGTCGAAACTAAATTTCAAGTACATTTGTTGAAAAAGGTTTAAATACAAGATAATGTTTAAGGACATACTTACATTTTTAAAACTTGATTATTGAGATGCTTCGCTTATAACAATGTACTTTGTTGTCCTTGGAAACAATATTCCAAAAATCAGATTAAAAACACAAAAAATATGTTGTTAAAATTATAGAGTTGCTACGCTTTATAAATTATACCTACAACGTACATGAATCACAATGCAAAGTTTGAAATCGACAAGACAATTCTAACATGCCCAAATTAACAAAGAAAGCTTTCCGTTTCAGACGTATGGACGGACGGACTGCCCTAATTATATAAAACTTAGCTTTAAAAAAAACATTCCTGAAATGTAATATATAAATGTTTATAAATTCTTACTAGACATAAGGACATCAAGTCAGTGTACATAATATTTATATATTGTCAAAGCTTTGTCTGTTATGGACTTTATTGCTATTGTATGAGATAACGGCGGGGTTAACTGGGATTTCAGTAAACCAAAAATATCAACATATTTTTAAACGGAGCACGTTTTTTATATTTTGTAGAATGACCTACAACACGACGGACAATGCAAATTTACAGATTGGTTGCAAGTTAAATACAAAAAAAAATAATATAAGAGGAAAAAAGTTTTCTAAAAATATTTCAAAGTACAAATTTTATGAAATTTAACTGTAGATCAAAATTAATTTATAATTTTCCTTGTTTACGCTATGTACTTTTATTATGGGATAAATACATAAATAAATACATTATGGGATAAATACATAAATTTACTAAGGAACCTAAAATGAATGATCGATTTACATCCCAAATGATAATAAACAAAATGACGCCTTTTGGTGATTAAAATAATTGGTCAACCCTTAACGTTAGGGGGAGGGAGGCATTACCAAGTACAGCTGCCGCTTCCGAAATTCATGTTTTGAGATTTTTCAACGGTCCACCTCTCTAATTATGAGGGGTTTATATTTTCAAAATTAATAAATGATGCGTGGATATTATGCCATGGGAAATTTTGTCGTTAATATAGATTGCTAAGATAGTGTTCATTTATTTGTCAATAGGTTCCTCAAGAAGGGTGGGAGGGGATTAGGAAATGTGAATTAAGGGGGGGGGGGGTAAAATCATAATTGCCAGCTGTAAGTACCATTTTATTAGAGTAGACAAAAAATTATGTAATTATATATAAATTACATTTTAAAGGAAAAACATTCATTTTTAAAACCTATTTTCATATCCATTTATTTCTGTTATTATGTACAAATATAGCTAAAAAGACTATCAATCATTGTTTACGGTTCCCGCAAAAAGTTAGCATTCTTAAATAACTACTAGCTTCCCCCTTTATGTGTACTTTTCCACTACCAGACTTGTGGCGCTTTTTCACATCATAATTCTTATTTTACCTCGTTTTTTATATGGTCTTACTTTTTTATGTATTTTTTAACACATTAAATCATTTTTGGAACACCTTTTTTTACAATTTAAAAGCACAGATTTTCTATAATTAAGGTCAGAGACCCCGTCCGTTATGGTTAGCTCTTTTCGTTAATTTAGACATTTAATTTGTCCTATCGATTTCAAATTTTGCATGGTGATTCATGTAGTAGTTAGGTACGATTTAGAAAGCGTATGATATATGATAATCATATTCATCTGATTTTTAGAATAATGATTCCAGGGACAACAAGGTACAATAACATAGTACTTTAGTTTTCTATTAATTGCTTAATTGAAACCAACAGTTTACAAATTTTTTAAACACCTTACAGGTTATTTGGTTCATCATCATTGGGGATATTTAACTTTAATTTGTCGTCCATTGTCTGATCACTTAAGATAAGTTGCTCTACTAAAAAGCAGGGCATGGCAGTCGCGACTAAGCTTCCACCAAGCCAAAAACTTAAACCTGTTAAAAAGCTTTAACATTAAAAAAAAGTGCTATTGTTAATTTTGGGTCAGGTTTAGACTTCCAGCTTATTTTGTAAATTGTATAATGTTAATTACCCTTCAAACAGGCGCCTGTCGCGCGGTTGCCGAGCTAAAAAGTTCATTGAAATTATTTATTTATTTTTCCTAGAAATATAATTTCATATAAAGGTTATATAAATATGAATTGGTAAGTTTTATAAATCACGAGAGATAGGACAATGTACGATAAATCAGAGATGTAGTGTACATTGGGCTGTTTATTACACTAGTTCCCAAAATTGTACAATAACGTTTTCTTATCGTTTGCTGAACAATGTATGGGACTTTTTTTGAATTTTGATTTGTTGGTTCAAAAGTTGAGTTTCCAAACGTTTCGACCACTTATTATAATCCCTTCAGTCCTATCTATATAGATCACTGGATAAAAGTAAAGGTTGGTTAAAATTTCAGCAGACGCTCTAAAAGTATGCCAGAATCACCTGTCTAATTTTGAAATTAATCCATATTGCCAGTAAGATCTCACTAACCACTGAACCAATTTTGTCAGTTTGTTTTAGGGTATTTATCTTTTAGAAGTCTTGAGATGGTTTAAAAAACAGCCGCAATTTTAAACAATCCGCAGCTACAACCTACAATTGCGGCTGCTAAACATCACACAGAAAGTTAGAAAAATCCTAAAATATCAAGTTTTTTAACATTATCTTTTTAACTAAATTGATTCCTAATCCAACTTTAAATTTTATTTGACGATCCAAAATTGGAGTAACTATTTTAAAATTATTTTCCCGCTGTATTAGCTTAAAATATTGTATGGATTGAGTCTGGTCAACACCTCGTCATACAAGATACGTTAAAAATGACACTGCTAGTCAGGCTCTGTCAGAGTAAGTGGGGGGATGTCTTGGCCTTAAAACATGCACCACCCATTGATATGCGCGCTTAGGACTTGCAGACAAAGGTTGTGCAATCCTAGGGTTGGTTGTCTGTTTGGGGTTACTGAACCTAATATCCTTAGGAATTTGAGTATTGCATAGCAAAGCAAGCTGTTGATACTCTGGCATCTCTAGATCTAATCACTTTAAATCGAAGGAGAATCCCGCCCAAACGACCTAATTGAATAGGTAAATTTTGAAATAATTTCATGTTATTAACCCCTAGAAAAAATATTTCAAAGTTGTAAATTGGAAGTGTATAAACCCTAAGTAATAACGTGTATTTTTTGAGAATGTTTTAATGATAAATATCAGATGTATATAAGCTATATGTTTTTAATTAACCTAACACCACATTAATTGTACAATAAATTACAATGGTAATTATGAAGCAAAGAAGATAAAATTTTACATATGTTTACATATGACCCCTAACCTCAAGCAAAATATCTCTAATTGTCTTTTGGGCCATATATTAAAGCCCCCCCCCCCCCCCCAACTTCTTCTTCTTAGGTATTATCACAGAAACTTTAACAATAAACCTTGAGTTAAAACTTTGGAATATCTTCATCCTGGCGGGCACAGGATGCCAGCAAACTTGGTAAGATCATCCAGGTAAGAAAAAAATATTTTTGGAATAAGTCTAAGCTTTTAATGTTTTAAAAATACTATGTATAATTTCAGATTCCAGGTATGATTCTCCAGGTCTCCATAAATCTTTGAAAGGCTAATGTGACCACAATTTTTGACATAGATACTTCAAATTTAAAACTTAAGCTTTTCTAACCTAACTAAAATGTAAAAAACTCCTACGCCATTTTCACGCCGACACCTGTTTCCTACTAGAATTTATGCTTTGAGATTTATAATATTGAATTTACATAAAGATAAACATTGTTGTTCTAACTTCTAAAATAAGAAAATTACAGGGTTAACATATAAAGTTTCGTTTTAAACTATAAACTCTATTACCGTATTTGTCTATCCATATATCTCTGTTGAAAGTGCATAATTTTATTGACCCCTGCAGTATTTTAAATGTTGAAATAATGATTACAATTTAGGAGGTAAGGGGGGGATAAACCCTTATAAAAAAAATACTAACCTTCAGCCCTCCCCACCTTAGTAAGTACGCTTTTCAAAATTTATAAATTTCAAACTGCTCCACCCCTAGGCCTCGAAGGGACTTGAAAGTTCTCAAGTTATTCAATGATAATTTCCATTTTATGGTCTTTTCTCTAAGTTAAGTATAGCAAGTAAAAGTAAAAAAAATATTTATTTTTTTTTAGGGTGGGGGGGACATTTCTTTTTAATTGCGAAATCTCTATGAAGGTTACCCTCCAACGAAATAGTTATAAACATTCCTAGGACCTATGAGAAGCTACCCTGTAAAGGAGAAACATATCGGTTAAGCGGTTGGTGAGATCCTTCGATACAGACAACAAAAGCTTACTACTAATTATTAATAGTATATAATTTTTTTGATTTTTCAAGATGTCTAAAAAATTCTCCAGGTACTCATCCCTGATTCCCTGCCTCTATATTGATGGATCGAGTAGAGATGTGCATAAAAAATTGGCGCGAAATATTCTCTCAAAGCTTGCACTCATTTTCGGTGTGTTCTTACATAGCAAATATTTTACTTGCTTGATTAGTAGCTTGATAGGAATGTCGAAGCTTTTTTTGCCGGGGGGGGGGGGGGGTAATTCAAGTTTGGGATCTGTAAATTGACTTTTTATGGGGTGGGGCTGGAGGGAGTGAGTAAAAATCCTCCTTTTTCCTTTCGAGAATAACTCCCCACCCACACCCTTTATTTTAATATATATACTTATAATAAAGTAACAGGATGTTTGTCTGTATTATATTAAAGGATCTCGCTAAACACTGAACCGAGGCACAGGGGAAAAAAGGTGGTTGGGGGGGGGGGGGTCAGTAATTGATAGACACTTTAAGGGAAAGCACCGATTTAAAAGTAGTCGTGTTAGACATATCTTTAATCAGCTATTTACTTTGATAACGAACACTTTTTAATAATATTGTTTTTTTGTTTGTCTGTATAAACACCATTTTCTATCGCGAGTGCAATTTTGCTGCATATCGACGTAAATGGTCACAACGTATTAACATAATTTTCACAGCACTTTATGTATTGATCATTAGGATGGTTCAGTTTGATAAGGGTTAATACAGGACCAGGCTAATGAAATATCTACATATTACTATTATATGTTCTTATATCGTAAAATCCCCTTCAGAAAAAAAACCTTTAAAAATTTCCTCAATTTTTTATCACTTTAGGCCAGTTTAGGTTAGGTTAAATTGAATACTGAGTAATCCCGCAAGATTAAGACACCGGAGGTTTATTCCCTTTCAGCAGGAACTCCCTACCCCCACCTCAATTTCAGTTTATTTTTTTTCATTCTCTAAAATAAGACAGTCGAAACGAACTTAAACACTTGTAGAGTGTCAGAACTTACGGACTTTCTGATAACAAGTTTCTACGCTGTCTGAATTGTACCTAACTATTACAGGAATCAGCATGCAAATTTTGAAATTGATAGAAATATTCTAATTGCCAAAATTGTTGATAAAAGCTGAGAACGGACATACAGACCGATGGGCCGACTCTAATTTTGGAAAAGCATTGCTTTTAAAAACGGACGAACTTCGAAAAAGAAAAAAATATTAATAATCATCCTAACATAATATTTTATTGCAAAAAATGTGCAAATCAATAACACAAATAGACAAACCCTACCCAGGGATCTAAAGAGATAAGACAATGGCCGATAGACACATGTACATCCCCAATGATATACACTAAATTACCCTATCTGTAGATTATAATTAGAGGTTAAAACGTATGGACACTCAACTTGATGAACCAACCAATCAAAATTTAAAGTCCTCAAGATTGTTAAGCCAATGAATAAAACACGTTATTAAAAAACTTTGGGGACTAGTGTTACAACTGTCCAATGTCCTCTCCCTCCCTGAATCCTACTTTGCTGCATTTAAAATTTTGTCCGATAAACTGAAATATTAGCAAGGGTGTCAACATTTTTTTGACAAAGAACTGAAAATTTCTATCTTTTCTCAATTTAAAATGTGTGTGCTTTAGATTTGTAAGCAAAAGTTTAATGTGTTATTGAGATCAACATAAACAAGGAAGACAACATCCATGAAAGCAGACAGACAAACAAACATTAAAATATATAAAGTAACTACGCATTTAATATTGAACAATATTTAGAAGTTTAAATAGTTGTGTCCCAAAATTGCTCCAATGAAGATTCTTAATAATTACATAAGAGATATTTTTTCAAATCATTTTGCTTATTCTTTCAAATAATCATTATTAAAAATGTATCATATAAGATGTAGAAAAAGGTTATAAAACAACTTATTTTAAATGAACCTACGGACTTTCTGGTAATAATATGAGAGAATAACTCTTTCCAAACCTTACCTTACTATTGCAGGTGCCAGGAATCATCATGACAAATTTGAAATTGATAGGACAGTCCTAACATGCATAAACCAACCATAAGAGTTAAAAGCTTCTTAAATGTAATCTTTAACAAATTTGCAGAAAATTCACAACAAAAAGTTGGCACCCTGGTTAACATTGCATCGATGATTCTTGAAACACTCTCAACTTCTGGGAACTCGGCGCAAGAAATCGCAAGAATTGGAGCACAATCCAGGAATTACATTTTTCCAAGAAAGCCCAAGGAAGCTCACAGAGGAGAGGTTCAGGTTTCATTTATACAACAGCTGGGGATTATACAGGTAGTTTTCAAACCCCAATCTCTAAAAAAAATAACAGGAGGTCTGTTTTCCTTTACAGAAAAGCTTTCTTACATAAAATATTTATATCTTTTTTTTAGGAGGATACCTTCACCTATTCTAGAGAAATTGCTCCATTTTTTTTATTTTATTCTTTTAAAAAAATTTAATCTTGAAAGTGGAGGTTCGACATAAATTCTCCAATTAAACTTAGTTCTATTTGAAAACTATAGAAAGAAAAATAAATTGCTAAAATCCAATATTCATTTCTTTAGGGGCATTAATTGACCTAACCTCAAATGGAAGGACATACAAATAGAACTTATTTATAGAGTTGATGTGCTACTTTAAAATTCATAGGTTAAAAAAACAGACTGGGGTATGCTAGAATCCAATATCCATATCTTTAAAGGCATTAATTGACCTAACCTCAAATGGAAGTACTTACAAATATACCTTATTTGACTTTGAATGGACCCAGGTTAAAAGAAACAGACCTGGGGTATGCTAGAATCCAATATCCATATCTTTATGGCATGAATTGCAAACTTCACACCAAATGAAAAGTGATATTTGTGTAAAGCAGAAAATTATAATCTTTCTGGCACTTGACTCATGCACATGTGTGTGTGTGTGTGTATGTGTGTGTGTGTGTGTGTGCATGGCAGTCAGTCACATATGCAGCTTGCATGTGAAAGACAAACTAAATTAGATCCCTACTTACAATTATTCTAAACATGTTAAAACAACTTGATGTATGTCCGTATGTCTGTCCTATTGTCATGGGGATCTAAAGGGATAAGACAATAGCCGATAAATTTATGATCTACATTATTGATTATTATATACAATATTTCTGTAGATTACAATTAGTGGTTGAAGTGTTTGGACACTCATCTTAATTAGCCAACCAATCAAATTTAATAAAAGTCCCCAAAGTTCTGAAGAAAATGAAAAAGAAAACTTTGGATACTAGTATGTAAGTGGTATATTTTAGTAAAACTTCACATAGGTCCCAGGGTGAGGTTTAGGCTGTTTTATTTTTATATTTTTTTATTTATTTTTTTTTCTGCCAACTATCACTCCGCCTGGTGGAGCAGCCGCTGGTGATTTGATATAGTAAATCTAACTCTAGTCTTTATTGTCGTTTATACATATCAAAATGATAAAGAGAGTAATATTAAGAAGGAGAAAGAATAAGACATTTTTGACAAATAAATTAACTGCTTATCAGGGAAAAGGTAATGCGACTATGACATACAGTTCTAAATCAAAATTTCCCTCAACCCCTTTTTCTCCTCTTTTTACCCACTTCCCTTTAAGTTACACCAAAAAACAAGTTTTACTTCAACTTTACTCCAACAAATATTTAATTTTCTTTAATAACAAATGGAATGAATTGGCTGAATAGCAGCCCCTGCTGCTTATAAGAAGTGAAGCTACTATACAATGATTACCTGTTGGTAAGAGATTCTCGCATACCCTGATAAAGTATTTCTCCCAGCTGTCTAATATCACAATACCTCAATCCCCACCCCTTTTTTAATTTACCCTATTCCTTCCCTGAACATGAGGGAAGTTATTGACTATTATCTGAGGACTATATTAGCAAACTTAATTGACGACAAAAATTCTCCTGTCACAATTGAAAAGAAAGGAAAGGGTGGTGGGGAGGGGTTGGTGTTTTTCTTCTTTAATTTAATTAATAAAACTGTAGCTATTTGTGACTGAAAGCAAGTATAATCAGGCACAGCTGGCAGAAAGTATAAAAAAATTCAGCCGCGGTTACACTTCAACTACCAATCTTTTTTTTATATTTTGCTAAAAGTTGAAAGAATCAAGCATTGATATTAAGAAAGAAAAGACTGCCACTTTGTAATTTTATTTTAAAAGTAAAGAGTAATTCCAAAACTATATAAACAAAATAAAACTTATATAAACTAGTTATTACCAAATTTATCGTTAGATTTTGATATTTTTTTTTCTTCCAAAGAATGAAAATATTTTTTTATTCATAAAAAAAGAGATCAGTTAAAGATATATATACAGACTGCACTTTAGTAGAGCCCATGAAGTCTCCACCTTCTCCACCTGTTCTATGCTAATGATATACAAAAAAAACAAGGAAAATCAATATACCTGATGGCGCTGCTTCTCTACAATTAACTCTAAGCGGTGTGGCCTTACTACAATAATATAACTACTTTAATATAATACTAGCGGCTACGCCCCTAGAGGCCTCTAGGAGCATTTGAGGAGGAGAGAGTCGAATTTAATAATTCAATTTCTTATTTTTGATTTTAAAAGAAAAAGTAAAAAAAAAATTACGTTTGATGTTTGTTTTTCGTTGAACTCTCTTTCTAAAATTGAGAAATTTAAAAAAAATTTAATTTCTCTAGGGAGGGTGGTGGTACCCTCCCCCAAAATATTTATAAACCTTCCCGGGACATATGAGAATCTACCCTGTTAAGGAGAACCCGATCGGTTCAGCAGTTAGCGAGATCCTTCGGTACAAACAAACACACAGACACACAGACAGACACACAAACATCCTGTTACTTTAGTATAAGGATAGGCATGTGACAAAAATTATAAGGGGTTGCCACGAAATTTACAATTAGTAATACTCCTCCAAGGATGTTCTAGATTTTTATTTTTGGAGAGATAAAAAACCTTGATAGTGTTGGTTAATTTTACCCCAGCCACCCGTATGTGTATATGGGGAGGGGGGAAGGGGGGGGGGGAATTAGATGGGTTAAAAAATCTTCCTTCAAAAAAATTTTTCCCTTTGATTAAAATTATTAGGGGAGGGTGGAATACTATTTTTTTTACAAAAAGTTTTTTTAAAAAGAATTTTTGTTTATAAAACAATTGTTCATAAAACAAAAATATATGATTAAAACAAGTGAAATAACCACTGTATTACCTAATCGACAACTTAAAGTCCTCACTTTTGATCAGGGAGGCAGGGGGGGGGGATTTGGCTGTTTATTTAATAACGTTTTTTCTTTTGCGTTTGATTAACAACTTTGGGGACTTTGAATATTGATTGGTTGGTTCATTAAAATGATTGTTCAAACGTTAACCTTTCAACCACTAACTTTAATCTTCATAAATAAAGGGGTTATTTTATGTATCATCATTGTAGTCGTATGGTCATTGATCGGCTATTGTCTTATCCCTTTAGATCCTCACCTTTTTATATATTTTTATCACATAAAATCGATTAAATTCTGATAACCTCTAAAATACCAAATTTTTCCTAACATCCGTGTTTCAGAGTTTCTATATAATTTAATAATTTTCAATAGCGTATCTTTTCTATAATTATGGTTGTTCCGTCTGTCTTTAACGATTAGCTCTTTTCGTTTATATAGACATTTTAGAACTATCCTATTGATTTCAAACTTTGGATGATGCTTCCTACAATAGTAAGGTACGATTTAGAAAGCAAAGCAACTCTATAATTGTTACCGAAAAGTCCGTACGTACATCCACTAAAAACATATTGATTTTTTACTTAGTTGAAAAAAATTATGTTTAATATAATTACCTTATTCATCACATTTGGAATAATGAGTCCTGAGCCATTTAGGTATAATATTATAAACAAAGCATCTCCATAATTAAATCTTAAAATATATATATATGTATATATTATTTCCTCATGTAGTATCCTATATACTAGTAATTTGCAACAAAATTTATGTACAATTTCTTTAGATTTATAAATCAATATTCTGCTTTTTTTAGTTATAAAGGTTATTGTTTGTTTGCCCTTCCTTCTGATATGAGAGATTAACTTTTTTGGATGTTGTCATCTTTGTTTATTTTACTGAGCTCACCATAAAATGATTGAATTACTTGTTAATATTACTTTTAAAAATCAATTACTGATGATGACTAATATTGAAATAAAATATTGCTTTATAATTTAGGTCTATTATCATATTACAACCACCAAATTGTACAAAAATTTATCGCGGGACTGGTAAAAAAAAAATATCAATAATATCTTTGTAATAAATGTGCAATGTTAGAAAAAGTTTTAGTTGACCAATGTTTTACTGTTTTGCCCCATGGATCTAGAGGGATAATACAATGGCCGTTAAATTGATGAACATTCTCTATAATGATACACAAAAATACCCTTTCTGAAGATTAAAATTAGTGGTCGAAACGAATGAGCACTGAATCAAGCAATTAAATTTCACTAGAGTCACCAAAGCCAACAAATAAGAAAACGTTATTATAAAACTTTGGGGACCAGTGTAATAAACAGCCCATTGTCCCATCTCTCTCTGGTTTTGCCCATATCCCATTAACTCATCATCAGAATTATTTCATGCGCATTTGTCAGGGACAAGGGATCAATAACAATATATTATGCCCCTAGAGGCCTAGGGGCACTTTAGATAAATGTTGGGGAGGAGAGGGGGTGGGATATTGTCGACTTTTAAATTTACACTATATTTTTTATTTAATCTAGAATTACAGAGAAAATTTTTTAGGGGCGATTTCTCATGGGAGGGGGTGATACCCTCCGACAAAAAAAGTTATAAACCTCCCCAGTACTTAAGTTAGGGAGAAGTTGAACTCCCACTTTAAATTGAAGTAAAAAAAGTTTAACACCCTTGTACAAAGTGAAGTTCAGTAAGTCATACAGTGCAGTGGCGATGCCTAACAGCACTTTACATTTTTTTTGCGTTTTCTCTTAGGGGGAGGGGCGGGGGGTTACCCTCTGACAAAATGGTTATAAACCTTCCCATGACCTATGAGAATATCCACTGTTAAGGAAAAACATATCAGTTAAACGGTAAGCAAGATAAGATCCTTTGGTAACATATCACCTTGCCCTTGAGGGGTAATTTATTACAGGTAAGATCCTTTGGTACAGACAGACATAGATATTTTTATATCAGAATAAATTTAAATGTGTCTGGCTAACAATGAAAAATACTTTAACCTTTCAGTATTTGATATTTAATATCTTAGTACTATGTAGAAAATTAGGATCTACTGCAGTTTATGGTAAAATATTGCTGGTAACGAATATTGCCAAAAATCTTTGAATTTTACGGCTGAACGTACATATAATGCCTGCACACTGGTTTAAGCGGCTTAAGAAGGCCTATAAATAATCTGGAATAGCCATAAATCAATAATGCATAATTATCTCGCAGTGCAGAGAAATGTGCAAAAAAGGCCTATTTTACGCGTTTTTTCTTCAGTGAAGCTTTCCCTGTGCATCATTGGATCTTGCCTATTCCAGATTATTTGTAGGCCTTCTTATACTGCTTAAAATGGTGTGCGGGTATCATCTGTACGTTCAGCCGTTTGGCAGCTAGCAGCCTTTAAAATTCATAGATTTTTGGCAATATTCGTTACCAGCAATATTTTACCGTGAACTGCAGTAGATCCGAAAATTAAGTTCAATATTTTCTAAAGATCAATAATGCATTACATAATTAAAACTATAATGTTTAAAGATTTTTGACTAATTTATAGCAGGTTATTTGCCCCCCTTTAAACATAAATCGAGGGTGTATAACAGACAACAAGAGTTTTTTTTTATTGTTAGGGAGTTGGATACATGGGCCTAGATATCCACCAAATCAGTTAGAATTTGTTCCTGAAGTGTTAAGTTGACGCGAAAAATTTGTAACACCTCCTTTAAATTTACGGCTTTTTGGCTGTACAACAAAACCTTTGAAGACGAAGAAGGGGAATGGTAAAATGTCCAAAAAATGTTATGAAGTTTCGTTTTTTAATAATCATCTTTTCTCCCTGAAGCGCACAGCACTATGCAAATATGCATTTCTAGCAATCATTTCAACTAACATCAGTTTTTTTTTACAAAAAAATGATGAGAACAAAGAAAAAGTTTTGGGTGAATATTCGAAAGATTTCTTAGACTTAAATTTGACCGTGCAAGTAAGGCCTCCCAACTGGAGGCGTGCACAGGTTTTTGTCTTGCTGCACCTCCCTTAATCATAATGGGGGTGAAATTTTTAATTTGGTACCTTCTTGACTGTTTTAGAAGGGTGTATCTTCGAGTGGTGTAGATGGGAAAAGGCGAGGACTCCTAGGGTGTGAATTTCCTCCCTTTATTAATTTTCAGGGGGGTAGAATATTCCTATACTTTCTCTTTCAGTCTGCTTTTGCTAAAAACCTTATTTGAGTCTTGAATAGTAAGGCCTTTCGAAATATAAAAACATGATTTACTGCAGCAGAGGATAGGTTTAGTTTTTGTTAGAGGCACATAATTATTACCTAATTATTTTTAGAGTCAAAGCTTTTCTTTAATTATGGACGGTTAATTTAGGCATGTTAGAATTGTCAAACTTAGCATGATGATTCATATAACAGTTATGTACAATTTAGAGAGCGTAGCAACGCTTTAATTGTAACCAGAAAGTACATAGGTCTTATGGTGAAATAACATAACAAGGATGACAACATCTATAAAAGCGAAGTTCTGAAACGGTAGGTCAGCCGAACATTAACATTGTTCTTTGTTGTCCAAACAAATCAGTCTTCCAAAAATCAGATCAATCGGATGATTATATCACCTAAAAATGTCTTGTTAAAAAAGTTAAAAATCACCATGTTGAAAAAGAACGTACGGACATTCTGGCATTGATAATGATTGCTATGTCTTTTTAAATCGTACCTATCCAATAAAGTAATCACCCTGCAAAGTTTGAAATCGACAGGAAAATTCTAAGATGCTTAAATTACCGGAAAAAAAGACATCCATTGCGGACGGACGTACAGTCGGGCTGACCCTTATTATAGAGCTTCTTCGCTTTCAAAAAAATCACAATAAAAGTCTCTATCTCGCAAATTATGATGTAAAATACTAGTTAAGGGGTATTATCAATCGGTCTATATCAACATTAGGGGATTTTTCTAAAAAGTTTTGGCGAATATTTTGTACATTGACTGACTGCATATACAGAGAAATACATATTTCCCAAATATGGACTAAAGAGAAAATATCAGGGCTATAGGCAGAGATCTAAAGAGATAAGACAATGGCAGATAAATTGATGTACATTCCAAGTGATGATTCACAAAATTACCTCTTCTGTAGATAACAACCAGTGGTTTAAACGTGTCAACTTTCAAATTAATGAACCAACCAATTAAAATTTAATGATAGTACCCGAAGTTGTTAATCCAACGAATAAGAAAACGATGGGGTCTAGTGTAATAAACAACCCAATGTCCCCTCTATCCCTGGCTACAGGGGGTAGGAAAATGGAGAAAAAATCAATCTTATCACCCAATTATTAATGTTATTTTGAATTTGGTAACTTAAAATTATCGAAAATCGATTTATAAAGAAATGTTCCCAAGTTATCATGTGCTATTTGCTGCCTTCTTAGCTGATAAATATTTGGGATAAGACTTGCATAAAAATGAATTAAACTGCCATTGACATTTTCCTGCAAAAAAAGGTTTAAGGTGCTCCTTTATTTAAAAATCATATTACCTGACATAAAGAATTATGACGAAGCCCAATCTGTACCATGTATGCACCACTTTTGATTCCTATGACGTCATAAAATGAGGGGGATGGGAGGAGAAGTGGGAAAGAAAACCCCTAAAAAAGAGATGAAGAATCCCTCATTTTTATTACGTCACAGGAATAAAAAATAGTGCAAAATTGGTACAGGTTGGGCTTCGTCAAAAATTATATAATCCCTCCAAGAAATAAAAGTTACATATTTTAATTAGTACAGGAAAAAAAAAGAAAAAATAAAGATTGTGAAATATATTTGTAACAGGAATAAATCTTATATTTTATCATTCTACTATCCGTGGAAAGCTGTCTATGATACTATCCTTTGACCTGTGTAAGCATTGTAACTAACAAAGAATTATCACCCAGACAATTTTAGATTTTTTTTATTTCGTGTTACTTTTAAAATTTCTTTCTGGTGTCAGTTTTAATTTTCAACATAAAAACAGTGAGGATATTATGCTGAAGAAATAAGATTCTTAATTTAAAAAAAAATAATTTAGGTTTTTTTTCTAAAATTTTATTGGTTGATTCATTAATTAAGTTATCAAATGTTTCAACCACTATAATTGTAATCTACAAAAGGTGTAGTTTTGTGTATCATTATTGGGGATGTACATCAATTTAAAATTTGACACTTTATTTTACCATAATTAATACATCGCCCCAACCACAAAATAATAGTTGTGTAAAAAAGGTTGATTTGAAATGCAAATGTTTTGACGCAGGAAATGTAAAAAGACTGCTGTCATCATACTTGGCGTCATACTTGTGCGGTTATATTCAGGGATATCAAGGGATAAGACAATTCACTATAAACTTATGTACATCCCCAATTATGATAAACACAATTACCCTTCATGTACATTACAATTATTAGTTATAATATTTTGAACCAACCAAGCACGATCTAATAAAAAGTATGCAAAGTTATAAGCTAATGAATGAGATAATTTGTTTTTAAAACTTTGGGTACCAGTATAATTTAGAGTCCAAGGTCCCTTTCCTCTCTGGTCATATTAGCGTCTCAGATAGTAAAGGATAATTATAATAGTTTCGAAGTAAAATAAGTAAAAAATAAATTGATTAAATCATATCACTTTGCCATTTATACCCTAAAATTTAAGCTGTATGTTTAAAATTTACAAAATTTTCCTATTAAATAAAGTATTAAGGGTTCATTGTTTGAAGTTTCAAATCTAAATAACTACTACATAAATTTGTGTTTTGGGAAGCTTTATTTATTTTCTTCGATAGTTTTAGGTTATTTTTAGTAGCGAAGCTACTCTATAATTTGAAATGTCCGTCTGTCCGTCTGTCCGTCTGTCCGTCTGTCCGTCTGTCCGTATGTCCGTCTTAGTTTGGGGGAAACGTGATTTTCTCGGCTCCTATAAAAGATAAAAGGCTGAAATTTTTTGACAACATTCCCATTATCAAGGAGCACAATTAACTATAAAACATCAATGTCGATAGGACCGCTTTTTAGCAGGTTTTAGGCTATTTTTGTATTTTTCACATTTTTCTCCATATCTTTGGTGTTTATGGTCCGATTTCCAAAATTTTTTCAGTTATAGAATCAAAATTGAATTTCCTGTCGTTTCAAGAAAACAACTATGACGGTCAGACTGCCTTTAAGCAGGTTTTAGGCTATTTTTCAATTTTTCACATTTTTCTCCATACCTTTGGTGTTTATGGCCCAATTTCCAAAGTTTTTCAGTTATAGATATCAAAATAAAATTTCCTTTCGTTTCAAGAACACATCAATGGCGGTCAGACTGCCTTTTTGCAGGTTTTTGGCTATTTTTATATTTTTCACATTTTTCTTCATATCTTTGGTGTTTATGGTCCGTTTTTTTAAATTTTTGTAGTTAAAAATATCAAAATTAAATTTCCCGTTGTTCTGAGCATCCAGTATGTAATTTACTTTGAACGTCAGTCTGTTAGTCATAGTACTGAAATATAAATAAATATTAAGAAATTAACAAATGTTGAAAAGGTTTCGTGATTTTTTCCTAATGTGCATGCTTTTGTCAACTAATATCTAAATTCTTATTTAATTGTTTATGCTTCGCTACTTATGGATGTTGTCATCCTTGTTTAGATTTAAGTCTTTGGATGTAGAGCTTTGTATGATAGGGGTGCAACCGCTAGTCCTATTATATAAATGTAAAAGGATGTAGCGTAGTATCTCTCTAAATAGCTGAACAGATATGTTTCTTTTTAATGTAAAGCTTTTTACGGGTCTACAAATAAATACAGTTCTTTTTCTTATTAAAAGAAGCGTAGCCGCTAGTATCATTGCATTTTTGTATACTGTTTAAAATGAATTGTCTCATAATTGCAAATTTCAGCACATTTCTCTAATTTGCCATGTAACCGCTTACCTTCTACCACCCTCATCTGCTATTTAAATTCCATATGATTAGTTTGGTTAAAGTTAGTTTGTATATAACCCACGACATAAGCGTGCCTACTTGCTGTTGGGGATGTGTTGGGTTCGGGTCTGGTCCACACCACGTCATAATAGAAACGTTAATAAAAGTACATACTGCTGCTATGTCTGGCACGTGAAACTAATAGTTATAATAAGGGGAATGCCATGGCCTATAAATACGCAACTCATTACCATTCAGTTAGGACTTCCAGACAAAGGTCATACAATCAAAGGGAAGGTTGTTTGTTATTTAAGCTAATATCCAAAGGAGAATCTCGCCCCCAAAACTAGGCAATGAACTAGGTTAGGTAATGATTCTACTTATCCCCAGGGGGACTAAAAAACAATATAGTTAATAAGAAGAGTAATGGGGCGTTTTAGATGGTGTATTGACAATCAAGTGATTTCATCCCAATTTTTTGTTGTAATTTTTTCTGTCTTGAAGAGACAGTGAGCACAGCATGAGTTTAGACACTTGATTTTTTTAAAATAGAGAACAAGATAGCTTTAACTCGGATCCCTTTCCGGACCTTAATCGGTCGGAAGGTGGTAGTTGAAGCTTCATTTAAAAATATCTTGGTATTAGTTAAGGATTTTTTTCGGCCCCTATCCATTTTCACTTCAAATACTTATATCTCAGATGCTAGGAGATTAGTCGATATCGATGACTTTTGAACAGAGGGATTTAAGATATACATGGATTTTATGACAGGGGGAAAATTGTCGACAATTTAGGTTCCTAACATTGAACCCATTTATTGGTCAGTTTGTTTATCCAGTAGGAGGGGAGGGGATAGGGTTAAGGGGTTAGATTGGAGAGATCATTATTTAAACCTGATGGCAATTTCATTTTATTAGAGAATATGAAAATCTGGTATAACATTCAAGTAATAATAAATCCATTAGAGGGATAGACTTTCATACTAACATACTATCTAATTGCTTTATTTTCTATGTTAATATATCCCTATTGTTGTAACTTACGAACGAACAATCATAAATTTTCGGCACAAAGTAGCTTTGCTGCTAAATATATAGTCATACATAGTAACATTGAAATTTCAACATCCATGAAAGCATCCATGACAACACCCATGAAAGTTCTAAAATCTGAAAAAAGGACAAACAAACAATAACTCTTGAAGAGTGTCAGTACTTAATAAATAAGAGAATAGTAGTTTCGTAGTCTAAACGAAATTGTACAAAAATTTGTTGCAAATTTGCGTAAGTGCTTGATACATTAAAAGGACATATTTTCGTTTTTAGGATTTGATTATCAAGATGCCTTACTTATAATTTTGTACCTTGTTATCTAAAGAATCAAATTCTAAAAATTAGCTGAATAGAATAGTTATATCATCATATGAAAAAAAATCAGCTTGTTTACAATGGACATACAAACTTTCTGATAACGATCATAGAGTTGCTACGCTTTCTAAATCGTACCTTAATCTCCATGTAAAGTTTTGAATCGATGTGGGAATTTTAACTCGTCTATATTAACGAAAAAATCGAACCGTTACCGTCTGACGTACAGACGTACAGAGGGACTGACCCTAATTATAAAAAAGCTTCACTTTATAAAATGTAGCCTTAAGGTTTATAAGAGATTATCTGTTTTTAGAAGTTGAAATAACCAGAATTTAGGATGATATGAATTTTAGATTTTAAGTACACAGTTTTTTTATACATTGGATATTTCTGTAACAGGGTGTCTGTCTGTTTTTATGTGTGTGTTTGTCTTTGTGTACTGAAGGATCTCGCTAACCACTGGACCGATATGGTTCTCCTTCACAATGTAGCTTCACACAGGTCTTGGTAGGGTTTATAACATTTATAACAATTTTTCAAAACTTTTTTTTAAAAATGGGGGGAGAGTCTAATTTCCCCTTCCCTCCCTTCTAAAAGTGTCCCTAGAGGCCTAATGGAGACGAAACCTCTAATACTAAATAACTCATGATTGATATAAACGTAGGGCCAGGCTTTTAGTAGGTTCCAAATCTCTAATATAACAACTATTGCAAACAACCAAGTAATGTAACGTCAAGAAGTCCTAACTATGAATTGTAATGAGTTGCACCAGCTTTCTGCCAAGGCATTACTCTTACTATTTGAGCCAAGATTCAAACCTACCACCTCCCCAACGATGAGCGGATGCATTTCGTGTTATGCTACAGTCGCGATAAATCCATACTATGGTCTTTACAACAGTATAAGGCACCTTACTTTTTTTTTGACAAAAATAAGTTCTGATTTATCATTATTATCAGCCACATTCAGCCTCGCGGAAAAAAAGTTAAGCTAAGTCTCAGCCATTATCAGCCCAATGGATTTATTATTTCTTGGATCTTACACCAGCTTATCATGTACCCTAATAAAGTGACACTTGTAGCAGGCTAAAATAACGATCCCCCAAACCCTCCCTTTATCCCATCTCCTCCCCTCCTACTGGATAAATGAACTGATCAATATACATCCAGGTGAGCAACCTAAATTGACGACAATTTTCCCCTGTCATAATATCCACTTATATTCTATATCAGCCCTCAGCTGCGGCCATTCTTAACCTCCATCAGCCATTGCTGCCATTTGCCGCAGCCATAAAATTAACCGAGCTCGGATTACTTAAAATAATAACTAAAGAAAATTTAAATAGCTGGCTTTTTGTTTCTAAAAAAAGTGTGCATGCAATAATCGTGATCAGTAAGACATTCCATTCGTAATAATTTGACAGGTGCTGTACAATACTTTAAACATGGATCTAAAGGGATAAGATAATGGCAGATAAATTGATGTACATTAAACATTCCTAATAATAATAATACATATAATTAACCCTTTCAGTAGATAAGTGGTTGAAACTTTTGGACACTTAACCCTTAACGGTCGGGGGGGGGGGGGCGTTGAACGCCCCCCCATCCGGTTTTTTCTATCTCATTTTCTGTGTGTGAAAGATGAAGAGCCCAAACTGCTTGACTTTTTAAGTATGGGTATGACACATAACTGAGAGTTGGAATTTTTTGAATATCTCCATCCTGGCGGGCACAGGATGCCAGCAAACCTGGTAGGGTCATCCAGGTAAAGAGCAAAAATATTTTTTTGACTAAAACAAAGCATTTTATCATACCAAAATACTAAAAAAATCCTCTAGTAGTACATCCTTATATGAAATACAGGTGTTCAAGTCACTTTCAGGTTCCAGGTATGATCCTGCAGGTCCTGATCCTCCAGGTCTCCAGAAATCTTTAAAAGGCTCCTGTGGCCGCAATTTTTGACTTAGAGACTTCAAATTTTAAACTTAAGCTTTTCTTACATGTCTACATAACGTATTAAAATTTCATGAAGATCCGCCGCCGTTTTCCCGCCGACCGCCGACTGCAGCGGCTGGCAGCTGCCAAGTACAGCTGCGGCCGCTGAAATTTATATTTTGATATTTCTAATGTAAAATTTACATAAAGATAAACATTTTCTGGAAAAAAAATTTTCTTCTAGCTTCAAAAATAAGAAAATTACAGCCGTTTGAAATTTTTAAGTAAAAAAGGACCTAAAAACAAAGGTTGTTAAATAAAAGGGTGAAGGAAGCGAAAATTGACTTAGACTTATAAAAGGTCGGAAATTCATTATCAAACAGGGGACTTGCACAAAAAATTTAGCCCTCTAGCTCTAATAGGAACTGAGATAATAAGGGGGGGCGTTGAACGCCCCCCCCCCCCCCCCCCCCGACTGATTAAGGTGCGGCAAGGGGCCCGACTGTAAAGGGTTAACTTAATAAACCATCTAATAAAAAATTCAATAAAAGTCTCCAAAGTTGTTGATCCAACGAATAAAAAAAAACGGTATTATAAAAACTTGGAGACTAGTGTAATGACAAACCCAATGTCCAATCCCTACCTGATGAAGAATACATACGTGGATACTATGACAGGGGAATATTTGTCGACAATTATTGGACAGTTCTTTCATCCAGTAGAAGGAGAGAGAGAGAGGGTGGATGGGGGGAGGGTACTTATTTTAGCCAGCTACAAGTTTTAGAGTATATGATAATCTGGTGTAAAATCCAAGTAATAATAAATCTATTACTGTACAATACATTAAACACATTTAAAACAAGGATGACATAAAAGCAAAGTTAAAAAATCAGTTGGACAAACAAATGTTAACACTATTGCCTAAAATAACCAAAAGACAAGCAGTGACGTATAGACGGACGGACGGGTGGAATGACCTTAATCATAAAAATCATAAAATCTGATTATTCAGTTCTGTCACTATACAAGTGTTAATGTTCGTTTGTCCTAACGTTTCGGAGCTTCGCTTTTATGGATGTTGTCATCCTTGTTTGTGTGTATTTGAGACCAAAGGCTGTTGTTGGCTGCATAACGACTCACAAATAACAGAAAAAAAGTATGATTGTCCACACATATGGCTAATGACTGACTTATAGAAAACTTGTCGACCTTTTAATGGAATTTGATAACAGTGACACATTACTGACTCATCATCGAAAAATTTACATTTAACGACATTTTGAAGTAAATTTTATAAAAAAAATACTAGCGGATACGCCCCTAGAAGCCTCTAGTGGTACTTTAAATGTTTGGGATCTACTGCAGTTCACGGTAAAATATTGCTGGTAACGCAATTTTCCAAAAATCTATGAATTTTAAAGGCTGCTAGCTGCCAAACGGCTGAACGTACAGATCATGCCCGCACACTGTTTTAAGCGGCATAAGAAGGCCTACAAATAATCTGGAATAGCCATAAATCAATAATGCATAATTATCTCGCAGTGCAGAGAAATGCGCAAAAAAAGACCTATTTTACGCATTTTTTCTTCAGTGAAGCTTTCCCTGTGCATCATTAGATCTTGGCTATTCCAGATTATTTGTAGGCCTTCTTATGCCGCTTAAAATGGTGTGCGGGTATGATCTGTATGTTCAGCTGTTTGGCAGCTAGCAGCCTTTAAAATTCATAGATTTTTGGAAAATTGCGTTACCAGCAATATTTTACCATGAACTGCAGTAGATCCAATTTGTTTGTTTTTTAATTCAAATAGATAACTTGAGAAATAATTTTTATGTTGCGTTCAAGTCTCTTCGCGAAATTTTTTTTTTCTTCTCGATAATTAATGATTTCTCTTGGGAGGGTGGTGCCAGCCTCCCCCTAAATAGTTATAAACCTTTCCAGGACCTATAGGAAGGTACCCTGTTAAGGAGAACCCGATCGGTTCAGCGGATAGCGAGACCCTTCGGTACAAACATACAAACACACAAATAGACATCCTGTTACTTTATTATAAGGATTTGCATCCGAAGTCATTCGGAATATGCCCTGCTTAAAATACCCATCTCATTGATTTAACCTTAAGACTTGAAAATCATTAAATATTTGGTGATTTCTTTCGAGCACTGAATCCCTCCCCCCCCCTCCCCTTTCTTTTAATATTTAAACAAAAAAGCAATAAACAAGTTAACGAGAACTACCCCTCCTTATACTCAATTTACATACTGCCAAAATAAATGTAGGGGGGGGGGGGGGTATTTGGGCTCAAAAAGTCACTTTAAGGGACGCCAAATATTTTAGTTGAAACAAATTTGCTGTCATTACATTGCACATGTACACTCGTAGACTTAGGATTATTAAAAGCGTAGCTTTTCTTTTCTAAGTCCGTCCGTCCGGTAAAGTTAGCTCTTTTCGTTAATTTTAACAGGTTAGAATTGTCCTATCGATTTTAAACTTTGTATGACAGTTAGGTATGACTTAGAAAGCGATGCAACTCTATAATAGATACCAGAAAGTCAGTATGTCCATTTAAAAGAAGCAGATTTTTGTAGGTTAAAATTATCCTATTCATCTATTTCTTTGAATACTGATTCCTATTACAACAAGATACAATGAGATAAGCGAGGCATCTCTATAATCAAGTCCTAAAAACGTCAGTATATCCTTAAACAGTATCAAATATTTAATCAGTTTTGCAACAAATATACTTACAATTTTGTACATATAAGCTTATCCATTAATATTCAACTTATTCAGTTCTGACACACTACTAGTGTTAATGTTCGTTTGTCCTTCCATTTCAGAGCTTCGCTTTTATGAATGTTGTCATCCTTGTGTTTTCCAAATGAATTATCGATCTATACAAGGCTGGGTCATGGACAATATGGGATTAGGCAATCTGATCATTTCATTTGGGTATTCGATTAAAAGCATGGATAAATTGATTGAAAATATTAGTATAAATATGAACAATTGATCGAAGCATATGTAGTACGCCTGTCGATTCGTCCGAAACGGATATATCGTTATTCAAAGGCCCAATTGAAAGTCGGCACAGGGTCTCTTTGGTGGGAACGTACAATTATTTAACCCACTTACCCTCTATTGTTTTTCTTTAATGTAACAACTATCAAATTTACTTGATTTGTTCGAGGCACAGTGTTATGAGCGAAGCATCTCTAGAATCAAGTCTTAAAATGTAAGTATGTCCAAATGAGTTTCTTTAATCCTTGTTTTCCCATAAATTTTGTAAATAACTTAAATACTAATCTTCAGTCCGTATATAAAAGTAACAGGATGTCTATTGTCTACTTGTGTGCCTTCTGTATCCAAGGATATTGGTAACTGCTGAACCAATATGATTCCTTACAGTGTAGCTTTCTATATGCCCAGGGAAGGTTTACAACTATTTGGGGGAAGGGTACCGTTTATTTTCATGTGAGCCTTTTTTAACATTTTTTTTTATAAATAAAGATAAAAAATGTGGTGTCAAATTCAAACCCCCCCCCCCCCTTGCCCCCCCCCCCCACCTCCTTAAATTGCCCCTTTAGACTTCTAGGGGGCGTAGCTGCTAGTAATATGATTCAAAAACAAAAAATAATACATTACTGTATTCTGTAAAAACTTCTTAACTAATTTATGATCTATTTGATTATCTTTTTATCTGTACATAATTAAGCCTGGGGGATTTTTTGGTGCATTACCTACCCAGGTCAATTGCATACAGACATGGAAAATCCATTTATTAATTTATGGATGTTGCATCAGATATTTATGTACTCTAATTAGGTGATGCTCACAGCAGGCTAAAAGAATTGTATCCCCAATCCACCCCTTTTACCCCACCCCCTTTTTAATACTGGATGTATTAACTGACCAATAGATGAGGTCCACATTAACAGGCCACAGTTGGACCCTCAGATGTAAAAACTTTATTTTAGTGTTTGGCCAAAATGACTTAGCAATTGTATCTGTAAGTACGTCTAATAACACCCTTTGCTATTTTTAAAATCCTAGAAAATTTTTTTTGCAAGAAAATTGCATAAATTCGCAATTTTTTTTAGAACCACTACATAACTCGAGTTTTAAAACTTTTTATATAAAATCCTTTTTACAAAAAATATCAATAATTACTTAAAATTAAACCTGAAAGAAAAAAATCTCATTACACGTGTTAATTTGCATGTTTTAGGTCTGTTTTTGAGGAAAGTATAACTTCCACATTTTTGACAATAATTATATTTCTTTAACATTTCAAAGTAAAATATAATAAAACTTAAACGATTTTTCTTGAATTATTAGTTGAAAATTTCATCAAACATGCAATTTAAGTGATGAAAATTTAATAGAATCATTTTTTGAATGTTTAGAATTACCAATTTTCTACATTTAAAACAAAATGTTAACAAAATTTAAAAACATTTTAACATATAACTTCAAAAATCAATAACATTTATAAAACGATGTTTCAAAAAATAAATCATTAAAAGTTATTAAAATGCATTTGAAATTACTTAAAATTAAAACGAGAACATCTTTTTACACTGTATTCTGTGTAATAGAGTTTAAATGACATGATTAGTGAATGAAATATTTCCTAAACTCATTAAGCCTTTTTGTGACTATATTAAAAATAATTTATTTTGTTTTATATTGTTTTTTTATTCAAATATTTGACAAAATTTTCCCTACGTCAATAAAATAAAGTCAGTTTTTTACTGTTTCCAGGTTTTTCTTTATAATTATAACAATTAAATATAATATAAATCTTCATTATCTTTTATTTGAATTATCATACACATTAAAATGTAAAGTATAAGCTAGAATAGCACTTTTTTCAACGAATATTTTAATGACATTATATCAAAATAATTCCTCTTAAATATCACACAACATATGATTGAGAAGTATAGCCATTTCTTGGAGGTATAATATTTACAAAAATACCATTAATTCTGTTTTTATCAGAAGTTAAAAAAATTGAACAATTCTAAAACAATGGTTGGCTGTCTAGATATTGAGTACACTAAGACTATGGCTCTGTTCTATTGAAATAACGTTGCAAAAAGAGGGGTTCTGAAAGTAATCTACCTAATTTTTTTTAAAGAACCAACAAGTACTGTCAGTATCTTTTTTCTTGTAATCTAGCAGACAATCAAATCATAACACAATTTTCATGATAAAATATTCAGGTTTCTATTTCACATTTGAAAAAATATACTGATCAATAAAATGTTCAAAATTTTACTTTGTACTAATTGAAAAAATATGTTGTAATTCTTATTTTAAAGTTACATTTTTATCCCTGACAAAATCATAGACGACTTTTAAAGGCATCTTATCTAAACTTTTTGAAGAAAAACTTAAAAACGTTAATTAAGTATGAAAACTATTTTCTTCGATTTTTCTGAAGTTATTATCGCATTCTATGGGTTTTTTATTATCATTTACTTATATCGAAAGTGCCAAACATTGTACCCTAACTTATTCATTTAATAAAAAACCAACCGTGAGGCCAAATTGACGACAAATTTTTCACTGTCAATATATCCACCTATATCTTATATCAATTACAAATATTTATCACAAATTGAAAGCGAGTTATTGCGGAGCCTTCAGGGAATATAGGACAGAGAGCTAATATAGAGATAGAAATTTTTACTAAAAATTGGGGGTTGAATGCAACCCACCACCACCTCAAGTGCCCCTAAAGGCCTCTAGGCACGTAACCGCTTGTCTCCCATATCGCAAAAAAATAAGTTTTTATGCTTTTTTAGGTTAGGTTAGGATAGTAAAGTTTTAGAAGTTTTTATTCTTCCAAAAATTTTAAAGAAGTGTTCAAGGCCTTTCAAAAAGAATCGATGGTTAAGTCAAGTAAGTGTAAAATAATAAATGCAACCTTCCTTGCATATTTTCATTGTCCTTTGCTACCCTATTTGATTATGTTATGTATGCAGTTTGCAACGTGACTTGCAAATCTCTGCCGATAATTTCTAAGCTTCATGCAATGTTACCAAATACTTTGCAGCATGGCTTTGAAACCGATTAATATCTGCTGGATTAGAACCGGTTCTAAGCCATACTGTAAAATGATGTATCGTATCGTATTATATCAAGGTTTCTATGGATATAAAAATTTCATACAATCTTAATATTAAAACCAGTTTTGTTAGATCGTGCCTGCAAACTAGTTTTAATCTTATAATTGTACATTTTTATATCCGCGGAAAGCTGTTTATAATAGGTACGATAAATTTCTACTTAACTGATTTGTAAAACGTAAGTGAGGTAATAGGTTCGAATCTCGGATCAAAACTCTCCTGTTTAAAAGATATTTATCGCATCGTAATATAGACATCTTTCCGGGGACATGAAAATTTAAAAAAAATAATTAGATCAAAACCCGTTTGGTTGGCACCGAGGGGCCAAAGTCTTAAGCAAATAAGACTGGTATTGATTTTAATATTAATGGAAAATCGTCTTTAAAACGACGTTATAAATATACAGTATGACTGAGAACCGGTTCATATCTAGTAGATATTAATCGGCTTTGAAGCCATACTGAACATATTTTTTCTATTGCTGCTATGTCAGATGGACAACATTCATAGCGTGGGTATGGAAAATGCCTTGGCCCAAAAAACAGGCACAACTTATTACACTGCACATTTAAAACTTTCAGCCAACGGTCTTGCAATCCAAGTTTTTGTTGTCTAATGGTTTTTGCTAAATTCTAAAGTCTATCCATTAGTGTAAAAGAATAGAGGGGGCTTGTGTTAAATAACTGTATATTTAAGAGATGGTGACACTGTGCTGACCATCTCTTAAATAATTGGGTAAAAATCAGACAATAGCGTAGGAAAAATTGACACAGAAAAGGTACTACAAAAGAGCAGAAAGCAATTTGCTTGCAGACGAAAAAGGTTCCTACCACGGGAACCATGTAGTTGTCTGGGATATACATCTATACTTTTTTCATTTATTGTCTATCCGTCTAAAAAATATAAATTGACAATACAATTTTTGTTGTATTGAATGAAGACAACATATTTCGTGGTATTAGATTCTACAATTTTCTACATATACAAGGAAAAATCTTTTTAGTTTGGATTAGAAACCAATCAATTTCCGGTGGATTAGAACCAGTTCTCAGTCACATTAAAAAATCATCCATAGCATTGTATTACAGACAATTTTTCATGAAAATATAAATAAAAATTGAAAGATTAATAACGGCCACAAACGAAATCATTACTTTTTTCATTTTAATATCCGCAGAAAACTGTCTATGATACGATGCGATAAACAAGATTCTACATATAAATGGAAAATCTTTAAAATATATACATTTACAAACATATAATATGCATTAGTTAGATTAACAAAAAACAAAGTAAACGATAAATTAGGTGATATACTAGTATGTGAGGTATATGGTAACTTATTAGCCCCTAACTCTATATATCTCTCTATATAATTCTTTATTCATTACATGTAGTTGCACACCCTTGCATCTAGGATCATAAAAAGAGTGAGGAAAGTGCAAAATAGGCTAAACCAATCTCAAGACTTAAATGTAAAAATGAAATAGCCTGAAACAGAATATTATGTTTCTATCGCAATGAGACTTGAATTGGTTCTGTTAATTGGAAAAAAACCTTACTACTTTATGAAAAAGGATATTTATTCCAAATTAGACATTTATTGAATCATATTGGTCATAGAGAACGAAATAAAATCCATCCTGTAGTGTAAAGTTTTGTCTGTCTGTCCCTCAATCCCCATTCAAATTTAATTCTTCATTGCAGGGAAGCTTTATGTTGGTTATATTAAAATATGCCCATAGAGGCTCAAGCCACTGCCGCTAGTTGCTTTATTATTTACTAAGTATATTTGCGATTACTTTTATTTAATGAAATCTTCCAATTTTTAACATGTACAAAACGGCCTGCTTAATTGCTTCAAGATCCATGTCAGATCTATATAGGAAATAAATGTCTATAAACGAGCTCAAGTTTTCCAAGGAATATATGATTAAAACTCATAGTGCTCCAATAATCCATAATAAACTCTCATTGCCCAGAACGATAAGACCCATTATTGTACTTTATTAAAAATAAATTCATTTTTTTCATTTCATGTTGCTATTTACCTTATATTGATGTATTTAATTTCTAATCATAAAAAAGAAAATTTAAATTTATAATATGATAAATTTAAGAAAACTATGTTTTAAAAGAATTCGATTGTGGCGACATTTTGTGTGTTCAAATATTAAACTAAAATTGTAATCATCATCATTAACCCTTTGGTGATGGTAATGTAAAGAAAAAAATATAATTTAAAAAAAAATCTTTTAAAAATCATTTAAATTATTAAATATTTACTTTCTTTTAGATAGTAATGCCGGGTGAGGAAAATAGATTTATTGAGAAATAGATATGCATATAGAAAACTAGCCAATAGGGAGATAATTATATCGAGCCAACTCTAGTCCTTATATAAAAGTAACAGGATGTGTATCTGTCTATGTGTACCGAAGGATCTCGCTAGCCGCTGAGCTGATATGTTTCTCCTTTATTGTGCGGCTTCTCATATGTCCTGGGAATTTATAACTATTTTGAAGAATTGTTCCACCACCCTACCAAGATAAATCGACCCTAGAACAAAATGAATACTTTAAAAAACCTAAAGTTAAAAGTTGGAGTTTGATTACCCCCCCTCCCCCACTCAAATAGTTCTAAGGGCGATTCCACTAGAAGGGGATAATTAAATAGTTTTATCTAAGTACTTAAAATGTCTAATCCTTTATATATTACGCTTACTTATAAACTAAAGTTCAAAATCCAAGAACTTGAAAACGTTTTAAAGCGAAGCTTTTCTATTTTTAGGGTAGGTCCGTCCGTCCGTCCGTCCGAGATAGATAGCTTTTATTCGTTAATTTAGGCATGTTTGAATTGTCCTATCGATTTCAAACTTTACATGATGATTCCTGCAGTAGTTAAGTACGATTTAGAAATCGCAGCAACTCTCTAACCATTACCAGAATGTCCGTACGTCCATTTTAAACATGTTGATTTTTCTACTTTTTTAACAACAAATTTTTATGTGATCTAATTCTCCGTTTGATCTGATTTTTGGTATAGTGATTCCTGGGACAACAAAGAACAATATTATAAGCAAAGCAGCTCTATAATCAAGTCCTGAAAATGTAAGTATGTCCATAAACATTATCCTGTATCAAGCAGTTTAACTTAAAGGACATCCAAGATTTTTTTTGGAGATAAGGTGCAGAATTTCAGCAAGAGAGGTTTTTTTACTCCCCCATAGGTAAAATTTTCTTGGGGGGTATAATTCACATATGAGAGAGGGGGAAATTGCCCTCCATGAAATGAGATAATCACATATTTTCTCCCAATCCCCTTGTACATTATTGACTCTAATTATAGAAAAGCTTTGTTTCGAAAAAGTGAAAGATACAAATGTATATTTGCTACAAAAATAAATAAAACTATGATAAAAAGATCTAGATCTATATAAAGTGAAAAAAAGGCATAAACAGTTTATTGTTTTGTTATTGTATGGTTTATATAGCATAATACAGGGGTATCAAAATGTTACTGCCCATCGCTAGTCTTTAAAAACAAAATCATCCTTTTCTTTTAATAGCAAAGCTACTCTATAATTCAAGATATTCGTCAGTCAAATGAGGGAAAGCAAATGTTCGCATATAGATGGCTGATTTTTTGGTGAAGTCTATAGTCTATGCTGCGCTAATTACGGACAAAACTTTTATTTTTTAGGGGTAATTTCTTTTAAAAACTGGAATAGGCCGCTGGCTGTATACACAGGCTGAAGCTTGCTATGTACGGCTGTAAACTCGGAATTTTACAAGGGAACAATATAGCAAGTTGTTCTAGGTAGGGCTGCCAAGTCAGAATAGCTATTTATCGCATCGTATTATTAACAGCTTTCTGAGGATATGAAAATATACAATTATAAGGTTAAAAACAGCTTTTTGCCCCGAAATGCCGAAGACAGAGGCTAAAATAACTGATTTTAATTTATCAGTAAACAAGGTCGATTACGTTCAATATAAGCGACGCTGTTTGAAATAATAAGCTAAAATTAAAGATAGAAATGGCAATTATAAAATTTTAGTTGGCATCTCTGGATATCTTTTTAGATCTAATAATCAGGATTATGACTTTATATTTCATTTTAGGAGTAAAATCTCCCATTTGTTATTTGGGACCCAGATTAAACCCCCCCCCCCCTCCCTCCTACCATAAAATGCTGTACCTCTTCATCCACGGAATTACTGTTCCAAAAATCAGATGAATAGGATCATTTTATCATACAAAAAGTTGTTTCATAATCGTACCTCACTGTTACAGAAATAATCATGTAAAGTTTGAAATCGATAGGACTATTCTAACATGCCTATTTTAAAGAAAGGGGGAGGGGAATGTTTCAAAAGCTACAATTTAAGAATATAATATTGCCCATTATTCTTTTTATACAACATACTTGTTCGGAAAAAAATCTAGTAGACTAGCGGCTTGCACAAAATTTTGTCATAGGTATGTTAATATGGTCCCCTAACGATTTCTGACACCCCCTCTAAAACATAAGTGAGGTGGTTTTTTTCTCTGTGAGTGCGTGTACTAAAATATCTCGCAAACTACTGGCTTTCCTTTACAGTGAAGCTTATTATACCATCTTGGAAGTTTTTTTTTATAAACTTTCCCATTTTCTATGAGAAGCTACACTGAAAAGGAGAATCATAACGGTTCAGCAGAAAGCGAGATCCTTTGGTTCAAACAGATAGACAGTTTCTGTTACTTTTATCCTCTTTTATTTATTATATAAAGTAGTAAACTTTTTTTGTCTGTAGCAAAGGATCTCGCTAATTGCAGAACCGATATAGTTCTCCTTTACAATGTAGCTTCTTACAGGTCCTGGGAAGGTTTATAACTATTTTATGGGAGGATAAATTAACCCTCGTAGCTGCCGCTAGTATGAAAACCAATGAAAAATTGGTGTACTATTTCTTTTTAAAACTATGATTTAAGATGACGGGTCGAACGAAATTAGATTTTTCTATCGATGTTATTAATGTTTTATTCGTTTATTGTGTGGCATAATAATTGATTATGAAATGTACATTAATATGACAATTACATAAGCAACATAATAAAATTTTCATTATTTATATAACAAATTTGAATAAAATATAAAAGTATATTAATCTAAATATAAAAAGTCAAATATGTAACAAATTTGTTAATAATGCATTTTGATTATTTGAAAAGATTTGCAAAAGCTTTAAATCACAAAGTACCCTCTTAAGCACTGATACCCCCTCCCCTCAACTTTAATATGAATAAAGGTTCCAGGACAAATGCAGGAGTCCCAAACGTTGGAGTGGACAAACGCAGGAGTGTAAAACTATTACTTTAATTAAGTATTTCTGTACAGGTTAGTTAAGATATGAATGTACAAAAAGCCCCCCGCAGGGGTTAGGCATTTAAAAAACCTATAAGATGGTCTAAAATAGGTTAGGTTAGGTTAAGTGTCCACTCCGACGTTTGTGACTACTGCGTTTGTCCTAGGACCTGAATCAATTTAAAGTAATGGGGGGGGGGGGGGTTTATCAGATCAGGTTGGGTTAGGTTATGTTATAGTGGGTACTGGATGGTTCAGTAAGGTTAGGGCTCTACGCATGGGTTAAGCATAGAAAACAAAACTTCTCTTATTTAAAATTTTATTTAAAAATAAGGGGGGGAAGGAGAGGGAGGAATAATATTTATTAGTGTTCAAAATATGCAGAAATTTATGTAATATCAATAATTCAATATTTGTATAAAGGGTCTTATCTAACAAATTAATGTACAATGTAAGTGGCTGGATATTATGACATGGAAAATTTTTCGTCAATTTAGGTTGCTATTTCTCCTGTCATTTATTGGTCAGTTCATTCACCCAGTCGGAGGGAAGAATATGGAGTAAAGGGGGGGAGATGAGATAGGGGCTTGTTAATTTAGACCAGTACAAGTTTCACTTTATAAAAGTACATTATAACCTGGTGCAAGATCCAAGAATAGTTATTTCTCGTATCGTATTATAAACGGCTTTCCGCGGATATAGAGTGTACATTTATAAGATTAAAACTTGTTTTTTTAGCCCCGAGGTGCCGGAGGCACCGGCTAAAAAAACTGGTTTTAATCTTATGATTGTACATTTCTATATTCGTAGAAAACTGGATATAATACGATGCTAGACATAGTTTTTTCGTAAGGATGAGAACCGGTTCCTATCCACCGGATTCGAATGAATACGAGAAATAATAATAAAACAATAGCTTTATCTTTAAATGACAGTGATGCCACTGCCGATGCCTCTAGTGAAACAATTTTGAAAGTGGATCACACTGCAAGAACTACCACGTATTAACGGCTGAAAGACTGCCACAAGTAGATCCAATACCCCAAATTTAAAGCCTTCAGCTTCAATAACAAAAAAGTTCTAGACCTTTCAAAATAGCATTTTATGTACAATGAAATTTTTGAAAGATTTCCAATGCTCATTAAAGAAAAAACAATATTAAATTATGCGCCTAGACACAAAATTACAACCTTATCTTTGTCAGAAACTTAGATTGCCGGTAACTGATTACATTTATACAATAAAAACACCACATTTCATAGTCAAAATCTATGAAAAAAAAATCGATTTAAATTGCATTTGTAAACAAAAATCATAGCGGAAACAAAGGGGGAAACTATTACAAGCTCAGCTGTGATTGGTTGCTTAGCTGATCCAGCCTTCTGATTGGCTACAGTACACTCGGTACAACGCAGGTTAAACTTAATATTTTGACTATAAAAATGGGTATTTGTTTTAGAAATATAATTAGTTAATGGTAAACTAAATTTATGACAAAAATAAGCTTTTAATTTTGTTTCTACACGTAGTTTAATTTCAAAATTTCTAACATTAGCATTGAAATTCTTTTAAAATTTTAATTGTACATAAAATGCCATTTTAAAATGCCTATAACTTTTTTGTTATAGCTAGAGGCTTCAAATTTAGGGTATTGGGTCTACTTGTGGCAGTCTTTCAGCAGTCAAAGCGTGGTATTTCTTGCAGGCTTCCTTTAAATAAAATTGGCAATGGTGTGCCAGAAAACACCAGGAAACACACACCGGCTCACTGGCATCCCAAAATTACTACTGCCACTGAGCCGGTTGGTTTTTCCAAAGAAAATGGCCGATAAATTAACGTACATCCCAAATGATGAAACACAAAATTACCCCTTCTGTAGTTTGAAATTAGTAATCATGGACACTTAACTTAATGAAACCAACCACTCGAAATTCCTTAAAAGTCCCAAAAGGTGTTATGCCAACGAGTGAGAAAACTTAATCATAAAATTTTGGGGACTAGTGTAATAAACAGCCCCATGTCCCCTCCATCTCTGATTTTAGCCGCTAGTTGTCAAAAAATCAAAACAACAAAACGATTGTTGAACAATTTATTGACATTCTTGTTATTTCTAAATAAATTTCAAGTCATGGCCGAAGATGTTAAAGAGCGGAAAATAGTTTAGATGCACATGTAAAAATGTTATTACTCTAAGAATCTTCGGGGTTTCCCCTTTAATCTAAAGTGGAACATTAACCCCTCCCACCTCTATATTTTGTTTTAACTAGAAAAAAAAACGTATTTGTTAAGTCCTCCAAATTAAGAGTATATCATATCTGCAAGTGTAAATGATTGTTTGTCCTGTTGTATGAGTTTAGAGCTTTGCAGGGTTATTTTGTGTATCATTGTCTGGGATGTTCATCAATTTATTGGATCCCTTTAGATCCCTGGTTATTTCGGAAATCAAAAAATTGAAGGGAGGGTTTACTGAAAAATAGTCGAAAAAAAAATTACCGATTCTACTCTTTTACTCTCTTTCCCTTCCTCTCTCTCTACATTTTATGCATGTTTTTCTGGCCCATTTTTGCACTTGCTATTTTCTTTTTTCTGCAGCGTCATTTTGCACATTTGCATTCTTGGTGTCCACATTTTACAGTAAAATTGCAAATTAGCTTTTTATTAAAATATTTATTGCATCGTATTATAGACAGGGTTCCGCAGGTATTAAAGTTAAAAATCAGAGGATTAAAACTCGGTTTGTTAGCCCCAAGTGTCCGAAGACTCGAAGTAACAAAACTGTTTTTAATTTCATGATTTCTATTTATTATTCGTGAAAAATACCAGTCGTATGATACTATACATGATTTTTTCAGTATGGCTGAGAGTCGGTTCTAATCCAGCGGATTTAAATCGGTTTCAAAGCCGTACTGGAAAATCTATTGCTGTATTAAAAGTTTTGATTTGAGTCTGTCCGTCTGTCAACTTGTATGTATTGAGAAAGGTTAGAGTTTCTTCTATCATAAAATTTTTCTTTTGATTTGAGGCGTATCTCAAGATTTAATTGATATCATATCAAGAAAAAATGTCCTCAATCCTTTAATGTAGCAAGATTTTGGTTTTAGGCAGGGTGGGGAAAAACCCAGGTTTTTTATAAAAAGCCCAGCCCAACCCAACCCGTAAAAACCCTCAAAAAACCCTTAAAACCCTGGGTTTTTAAGTTTTTTTTTTGGTTTTATTGTTTTTTTTATTAAAAAACCCTGAGTGGGTTTTATTGGGTGGTTTTTTTGTATGCCTTGCCCACCCTGGTTTTTGGTCATTTCTATGCCAGCAATCAATATCAGATACCCTAGATGCTAGGGGCGAAGATACTAGTGATAAAAAATGTGCTGTTTATTTTTATTATATTTGTTTTGTTTATATTATTAAAGTTTCTAAAAGTTTTGACTTTTTTTGTGAAAACACCGTAAATTGTGACTTTTCTCTTCCACTTTAGTTGTTATCTTGTAGATGTAATGACCTAATTTAGAACATAAGGATAAACGTTCTTGTGTGATCAGAATTACCTATTCAGAGTTGACAGCAGGGCTCAGCAGCCGTTTGAGGTTTTGTGCTTCTTAGCGGCGGCTGCCTTTCAAAGAATTTAAATTGGAGTCAGATATCTGAAAATTGTAAGGGCGGTTTACAGGATAAATGTAGCTTATTGTGGCTGCGGCTGCCGAGCCCTGGTTGTCAGTATTCAATTTATGAGAGCATGATGAGTCAGAGATCTAAAGGGATAAGACAATGAACGATTAATTGACATACATTCCAAATGATGATACACAAAATTATCCGTTCTGTTTAGCTGTTTCAAACACGTTTGGAAACTCAACTTAATAAACCAACCAAAGATTTCAATAAAAGCCTTAAAAGTTGTTAGGCCAAGCCAAAGAATAAGAATACTTTCTTATTAATCTTTGGGGACTAGTGCAATAAACAGCCTAATCCTAATGTCCACTACCTCTCTGATGTGAAGAACATTTGTCAAGTGCATTACTTTGAAAAATATCCAAGATTATATTGTTTACTAAATTGGATGATTGGGTTTTATTGGTCGATAATTCAAACTTCATGATTTCTTTGCAAAAAAATTATTTCACCATTTTACTTAAAAAAACACTTTTTTACTAAAAATATTTAAAAGCTGTAATTTTCTTATTTTTGAAGCTAGATGAACATCTTTTTCTGAAAATGTTTATCTTTTTGTAAATTCTATAATAGCATTCCAAACACACGAATTTCGGCGGCGGTAGCTGTATTTTTATTCGTTTGTCCATTATTCTGAATTCAGAAATTTGCTTTTATGGATGATGTTTTAACCCTTACAGATCGGGCCCCAATCGGTCAAAAACCGGTCAGGAAGTGGTTAAACGGTCTTGACCTTACTACTCTCGGAAGTTCATTATTGCTCAAGGATTTACCAAAAAGAAATTAAAGGTCACTAGTTGTAATACATGCCACGATATTCATGATATTTGTCTATAGTAAAATCCGGACAAAAAAATCGGCAGGGAGCGGTCAAATGGTCAAACGGTCATTACAGCACTTTTCTCAGATGTTCATTGATATCTAAGTATTCGCCAAAAATATTTTAGGTCTCTACCTTATACACAAAAGTCATAATGCAGAAATTAAGATTTATTTAAATTTTTTTTCTAATTTTGGTGCCACCTAACCGACTTTGACCGGACACCACGACCGACACAGGCCAGATATCCATATACAATCAACTCTAGCCGACGTATAATTACTAAACTTAAGAAGTCATGAAGTCACAGCTCTCTACCTTACATACGAAAAAATGACAATGTAAAAACTAGAGGGGGGCGGGGGCTCTTAGAGCTCCCCTCCCCCTCCCGATCTGTATGGGTTAAGTTGCTATAATGTATAAAAGTTAGCATGTCATGAACATTGTAACAATTTCTAAATATCAAATATATTCAGGGATTCAGGTTAATACCAATGGCAGAAAAAATGATCTTATCACACTAGTCCCCAAAGTTTTATATTGACGTTTTATTATTGACAACTTTGAAGACTTTAAATGTGAATTTTGATTGATTTTGTTGAGTGTCTCAACGTTTGTCTACTAACTGTAATCTACAGAAGAATTATTTTTTTTGTATCATCATTGGGAATGTACATTAATTGGCCATTGTCTTATCCCTTAAAATTCCTGATAACTAATATGTAATACAAGTTTTCATAAAAATAATTCTGAGAAAATGTGCAGAAAACCAATAGATATATAATATACGTGGATATATAAATTTGTCGTCAATTTAGGTTGCTAACATAGACCTCCTGTTTTAGTCATACATTAGGAGGGGAGAGGAGGGGATAAAGCAAGTGGGTGGTGGTTATTGCTATTTCAGCCAGCTGCAAGCATTACTTTACTACAGTTACATGAAAATTTGGTGCAACATCTAAATAATAATATATCGATTCCTGTACTATATTTATTTCATAGCAAAAATCTTGTTTAACACAAAGTTGCTTCTTTTCAAATTATTTTACTATTTTGCTAATTAATCAGGGATATTAAGGGATAAGACAAAACAAAATGTATAATATGATAATATAATACACAAAATTACCCTTTCTTCAGATTAAAATTATTAGATACAAAGTCCAATTAAAGATTAACTCCACAGCTAAAAAAATATAATTTGTTTCTTTTTATAAATGACCTGTTTGCAATGAATAAAAGTATTGTATAATTATTCCTATTATCTCTATAATTACATTTGTAATTTGAGATTTAAGTTAAGTATCACCAGGAATCTAAAGTGATGAGACAATGGCCAATAAATTAATATATATCCCCAAAAATGATACAACTATCTAGCAAATGAACCAGTCACGTGTAAAATTCAGGAGATTTTTTTGAAATAAAATTTATTTAAAAATACTTTAATTTGATAAGCAGAAAATTAGGAGGATAAGTGTTTCAATAAATGTTCTGTAAGTTAATTAGAAAACTTTAATTGAAAGAATGTGTCCTAACTTTTGTGATATTGTTTTAACCCATTCGTGACGAACTCCCAAAGTTTAAAGTTTTTATTCACCGGGGGACAACAAAATAATTTTTTTCAATAATTACTCAAGAGAATTCAAAAAGTAAGGTGTCAAATTAAAGATCTTACTATTTTTGTTTAAAAAAAGACTTAAATTATTTTAAAAAATAAGAAGTCTACAAAAAAAAGATTGCATATGTAAATTCTATGGATCATTTTACCTATACTACTTACTAAAAGCACAGACTGGCTATTTTTTTAAAATCACAAAAGTTAGGACACTTTCTTTGAAATAAAATATTTCATTAATACACTATGATGCTACACTAAATATGTCATAAAATCTTTAAGAATGTTTTTCGTTGTTTTGTATTGGAGGATGTATCGTATTTTATTTGTCCAAAAGCACAGTGTGACTTGTCTACGTCATAAATTTATATATTTATACTTTATAGGATCTTAATTTCTATTTAAATGCAATTTCTTTCAGGTAGGTAGTGGACTTTGGGCTGTTTATTATTACACTAGTCTCCAAAGTTTTCTAGTAACGTTTTCTTATTCGATGGCCTGACAACTTTGGGAAATTTCATTGAATTTTTATGGTTGGTTTATTAAGTTCAGTAACCAAACGTTTGAACTGCTACTAATCGTAATCTACTGAAGGGGTAATTTATGTGTGTTATTATTGAGGATGTACATCAATTTATAGGCCATTGCCTTATCCCTTTAGATCCATGAATTTAGTTCTCTTAATGATGTTTTTATCAAGAAATAAAAATTTATCAATAGAACAGTATATTAGTCTACATCTTTAATTATTAATTGATTTCTATTCAAAAAACTTTAAAAGTTTATACATTTTTTCATAGTTTTTTTGTTTAGTAAAAGTAAAATTTTATACTCTGTTTCTCTCTCTCTTCTGTTAGAAACGGTATGTGAAAACGTGAATTTCGTCTGAAACAATCAGCATCCAGTATATATTTTACTTGGTAAGTCAGTCTGTCGGTATTAATTTAGCAGTCATTAGATTTATTACTTGTTCTGCTGATATTTTGATAGTCTGACAGTCTATCTGTAATTCTCTAGAGAATATCACATTTCTGTAGTAGAAACGTGTTTTTCTCTTCTGATAGATAGTTTATGTTGAAAATTAAGCTGACAAATGAATGTCTTCTTTAAAAATTATATTGTATATTATATTTTGTCCAGCTGTTGTAAAGAGAAATCACTGAATTTTGATGAAAAGATTTTTTATGACAACTAAACATAACTAATTGTCCGTCTGTCTTTCTGTTATATACCATATTTCTTTTATTTGCTTTGCTGTTCTTTTTTAAATTTCAAAAGCATCACTACTTATAAAAGTTGTTATCCTTGTTTTTATATATTCATGTTCGCTAAAGTATAACATAATTAGAGACGGTAAAAGTTGCCCTTATTTCTGATAGATGAGATGGCAAGAGTAGGAGGAATGCCTTGTACAAAACAGAGGTGGGTTCTTAAAAAACCTTACCCCACTGAACTTTGGAACACTTGTTTGGAACACTCAATTTCTCCCTTGTTTTCCCATTTTTTTGGAACATTAAATGGGGTAAATGCGAATGTCATTTTAAAAAAAAAATTGAATTGAAATAAATAGTGTACCAAAATAATGTTCCAAAAGACCGAGTGGGGTAGTCACAATTAAATTTGGAATATTTTTTTTTTAATTCAGAGATTTTTCAAATTTTCAAATATTTAAATTAAGCATAAAAAACATGTCAAAAAAATCAACAAAGACAAAAACCTAAAAAATCTTCCAAATTTCAAAATAATGTTCCAATGAGGATGTTTTATCCCCACTCAAAAAATCACTTTGGAACATTATAATAAGTGGGGTAAAAGTTTTTTTAGGAATCAATATTACCAAATTTTGTACTTTTCCCCACTGGTTATAATGTTCCAAACTGATTTTAGTGGGGTAAAATTTTTTTAAGAACCCACCTCAGGCGTAACTCGTTAACATGCACAGTTAGGACTTCCAGACAAAGGTCGTACAATCAAACGGTTGGTTGTCAGCAATAGTTAGGTTGTTAGTGCCTTGGGACTTTGGTGTATGTTGTTGGTCCACTTATTTTACTATTAGTATCATACAGTACTCAGAGGAATACAGATAAGGACAATAATTTTTATTTAAAATAAAACTATTGGTTAAAAGAGTTAGAATACTCTTTTTTTCATTATCTACCCCCAACAGAGATTAGTTAATTATTTATGTAGTGAGGAGGGGTTGGGGTGGGGGGGGGGGGGGGTTATCCTCCCTCCCCTGTACAACAATACTACTTGATCATGCAAAGTTTGCTAAAAATAACAATGATTAAAATTCAAAATAGAACTAAAATTGCGAGAATTCCTGGTAGTGGTTCGTTATACCAAATTTAGCCAGGAATCTAAAGGGATAAGACAATGGCCGATAAATTGATATACATCCCCAATGATAATACAAAAAATTACCGCTCTTGTAGATCACAATTAGTGGTTGAAAGGTGTGGACACTCAATAAAATGAACCAACCAATTATAATTTAATTAAAAAACCTTTTGGTCTAGTCTATAAACATTCCAATGTCCCCTCCCTCCCTGAAATTTAGCAGACTGATTTTAACCAGGTAGGGGAGGGAAAAGTCATTTGAAGAAATATTTCGGTATGGCTTCGAAACCGATTAATATCCGCTGGATTATAACCGGTTCTCATCTATACTGAAAATTTATATATTGTATCGTATTTTAGACTATTCTCTATTAGTAAAATGAAAAATCTTAATGTCATTACCTGTTTTGTTAGTCCGGGCCTACGGCCCCTCGCGGCTAACAAATCGGAATTATCTTTTACTATCATTTATCGTTTTACTATCCGCGTAAAGCTGTCCATAATACGGTTCGATAAACAACTATAAAAGTTTTTTTTAAGCGAAGTTTTTCTATTATTCGGGTCTGTTTTTTGTACATACGTAACTTATAGATCGTTTTTTTCCGAACATGTTAGAATTGTCTATTATTTTCAAACTTTGTATGATGATTACTGTAATAATTAAGTACAATTTATAAAGCGTAACTGTGTGTGTGTCTCTGTCTGTATCAAAGGATCTCGTTAACGGCTGATCCAATATGGTTCTCCTTTACAATAGTTCTCCCTATAGTTTTCGGGAAGGTTTGTTCTATTTTTAAAAATCATCTTTTTGTGACCAATATAAAAAATGAGATGGTTGACTTTAACCCTCCTCTTCAGCTTAAGTGCCCCTAGAGGACTCTAGGGGTGTAACTGTTAGTATTTAATTTTTTGCAATATTCGCTTGTATGTTATGTTAAGCTTCGCTTTTATATCTTTTTGTCATACTTGTTTATATATAAACATTAAAAACTGAACAGATGTCTTTTATTCCTGAATTACAAGATATAAAGAGTATAATTTAAGCAAATTAAAAATATTAAAAATGTGTATTCCTAGAAATTAAAATTGCTATTTTCATATTGTTCAATGTTCATGCTTTATCAGGGAGGAGGGCTGTTAATAAAATAGTCCCCAAAGTTTTATAATAACATTTTCTTATTAGTTTGCTCAACAACTTTGGGGACTTTTATTGAATTTTATTTGGTTGGTTCTTTAAGTTGAGTGTCCATACGTTTCAACAACTTATTGACTTCTACAGTAGAAATCATTTTGTGTATCATCATTAGGGATGTACATAAATTTATCGGCCATTGTCTTATCCCTTTACATTCCTGATAAATTAAGATTACAAACAAGGAACACAACATCCACATAGTATCGAAGCTAAAAAAACAATAAACGGAAAAAGTTTAGCTTTGAAACCAGTTAATATCCTCTGGAGTAAAACCGGTTCTCAGTCAACTGAAAAATCACGCATAACATCATATTACAGACATTCTCTACGAATATTAGAATGACACTTATTAAATAAATACCAGTTTTGTTAGCCCGACTAACAAAGCCGGTTTAAAACGTTTATTTTAATAGCCGCGGAAAGATGTATTTGATACAACAATGCAAAAAATAACTATCATTTTATTTAATCTTCAAATTTGCATAAAAATTTTAAAACCAAATTCAATTGCCTTTCTTAAAAATACTTAATTTAACTTTTTTTGCCAAATTTTTTAGTATTTTTTTTACAGAACTTGCATGTAATGAACTATCTGATATATTTCTCAAAACTATTTTTTTATTAATTTAAAATTATATATTTGTAGATGAACTAAATTAAGTCTAGGGATAGTTTTAATCTATTTTTCTAGTGTAGGAGTGATGATAGCGTTTACCGCTATTCTATACCTTGCGTTATCAAAAGAGCAGATTTTAACCTATCTATCCTTTGAAATTAGAAGACGTACGTATCAGCCTTCCTAACCTGCAAAGCAATCCTTTAAATGTTGGTTCAGTAAGTAGTTAATCCTAGTCCCGACTCTCAAGGAAACCCAATTCTAACCGATAAGGTTCTCCCTTTCTTAACGATTTGCCACTAATTCCCTTGACAGTGTTTTATTCGAGCTAGGTAAATTATAGAGTAGTTTTCAAAACGAGTTTTACCAATTAATAACTAATTCCTTATTATTTTATAATTTTATTTTACAAGACTTATTTAAACACAAAACAATCACAAAATATTAATTAGATTTTAATTGAATTACAAGATCTCAAGATTTAATGATATTAGATTTATATAAATGGTGGAATAATACTTATGGACTAATTTTACAAGACAAAACAATTCAAGATTTAATAATATTGGATATATAATAGGTGGAGTTATACTTATGACTTAAAAGGACAAGACAGTACAATCTAAATTCAAAATAGTTGCAATAATTTAGAATTAAACCAAACAAAATTGTATACAAAACTTATTTAACACAAAGAATTATTAATTAATAAATACTTAATTACAGACGTGATAGGTATACCTATCTCAATGGATTATTAATTATTTAAGTATTAATTACTATTCAAAATTATTTCTTTATTTTAAAATGATAATCAATCAATAGCGTCGGACTTTTAATGAGGCTTTTAAAACAAATCTTTTACTTAATGCTTAGTTAAAAATTAAAATTAAATAACCAATTAATGGTGTTAAATGTTATCTGAGGCTTTAAATAAATGTTACTTCAAACTTTGGCTTAGGATTTAAATTGTTAAATCAATCAATGATGTTAAATGTTTATTGAGGCTTTAAACAAATGTTACTTAAAACTTTGGTTTAGGATTTTAAATTAAAATCAACCAATAGTGTTAGAATTACTAAGGCCTTAAATAAATGTTACTTAAACTTTAGTTTCGGATTTTTAAGATTAAAATCAACCAATAGTGTTAGAATTACAGAGGCTTTAATTAATATTACTTAAACCTTTGGCTTAATGAAATTGTTATCAAATGTCAATTATTTCAGGTAGTCAAATTCAACCACTGGTGTTTGGAATATCCTTGATATGATTAAGGTAATTTAACCAAAGTTTTTGTAGTAAAACTTACTGGATTTCTATAGATCTGGAATTAATTTTCTATGGACTATGTTCTACAAGTGAGATGCTTTAAGTTTGATGGTTGTAAGAAGAGTGAGGAATTTCCAGAAATCCCTTCCTTTTATACTTTTGGGGACGCTTGTTGCGCCCCCTAGACGTCTGGTTTTAACCATAATTAATGGCCCTCTTGGCTATCTGTTGCTATGATTGTCACATATCAGACGTCTAAGCTTTTGTGGTTGTTGGTTTTAGACGTCTAAATCACTGATATTTTCACTTTCTAACATGGTGAAATTTGGTATACTAGACGTCTAGTTTTTGATCTGTGGATAACTGTTTATTGGGGTTGTCACTTTTTAGGGTAAAACTTTCCCTTTTTTCACTTTCTTTCTGTCTTAACAAGTGTATGAGTCACCGGGTTATGAACCCTGGTGTGTGACAAGTTCATTGACTGCTTAAAACAATCTCAGTCTGACAACCATTCTTCCACCAAAGGCCTGTAATATTTTAAGTTTGATTATAAAGGAAATGGTTGTGCTTTTTAAATTTAAAGATGTGATAAAAGAAACGAATAAATAATCTGTTGATTTTGAACTTTTTTATCCTTGTTACAATATTAAACATTTTTATAGGATACTACTTGGATGTTGCATTTTGGACAAGGACAAGCTATGTTAGAAGGTAAGTGTTTTAAAGCTTACTTTTTACATTATATTCCACTTTACAAAAAAAAAGAGAAAAAAAATTAATTAGCTTGCCAAGTATATTTTTTTTTGTATAAAAGAGAAAGAGAAAAGAAAAGGAAATTTTTTATGTAGTACCTGTAATACTAAAATTTTGGTGATTTATTCCTTGCTGTGGGCAATGATGATCAGGCGGGAAATCTCTGCTAGGGTGATCTTGTATGCGATCCTGCTGGGTAGGATCAAGCAACATGCTCCCTGTGGCATGCAGTTTAGGAGCTCTCGGAAGGTGATGGATGAAGACAGGTATAGTCTGTATACTGTTTCTTCATTGGTTTCTGTGAGGGATCTGATGGTCTGCAGTATCTCAGGCAGGCGATATGCGCGGGAGTAGGTGGATATTTGCATTAACAGGTGACGTTTTGCAGGAACGGTGTGGTTGATCAACAGCATGCTGGGCAGTATCAGGTATCGGTTGGTCATCTTCTCCAGGTACTTGGTGGAGAAGTTAGGAATTGTGCTTAAAACTTCTCTGTTGGCATGATGCCATAGGGAACACATTTCTCCTTCGGGAGTGAGCGGGTAACGTTTGGGAGGCTCCAAGACTTGGAATTTGAAGTTATTCAAAGTAACAGAGACAATACTGCGATCTTGGTGAATGTGCTTCAAGGAAGGAACCCACGAATGTGGACAACTCGTATTGGCGAGTCTCACCAAGTTGGCTCCCTGGCTATATACCATGGTAGGCACATATAAGCCCTGCGTTATGGCGTATGAGGTTGTTTGGGCCTCATACACTGTCAGTTGGTCTGTCACCAAATCCCAAGTGCATGATTTAGCTGTCCCCCTGGAGAAGTTTGATACATGACTCAGCTGGTAGGTCTTGATAATATTATTACTTAATATTATCTGGGGACAGCTATTCTTCAGAGTGCTCATGCCTTCTTGGTTTACTTTCCCCATATCTCGCGTTATCTGTGGAATACTGGTCATGTTGGTGTTGATCTGCTCGACCACAGCTAATGGGGTAGGATAGATCATGTTGGTGAAGAATGCTCTCCTTTCATTTAGGTCGCTGACTGTGAACCCGTCCATCAGTCTTCGTTTCAGTGAGTAAATCTTTTTGCGCTTGGATGGTTGTTCTGCTGATGGAATGGGCGCCCTTGTTTTAGGGGTTATCTCTGTGTTAGGGGGCGAGTTTGGGGCTGAAATTATGTATTTAGGGCTTCCAGGGGGGGTCCTAGGACCAAAGTTGGGTTTATAAGATGGCGAATTTGAAGGTCCGGGGGGGCATTCTGGGGACTTTCTAGGGGGCGTGCTGGCGCGTGCAGTTCTCTTAGGGGATGGGGGGTTGTAGTCGGGGCTGGAGCCACGGGTTTTTGTCCACGAGTAAGTCTTCTTTACGCGTTTATTAGGGGCGCCGCCGCCTGAAACATTTAAAGTATAAGTTTTATATAGTATCACAGTTAGTTTACATTGTATCACATTGAGTTACACTAAATTTGGGAGGAGCTTTGCTCCTTCACTAAAATTGAAATAATATATGTTTCTATCAACAAAAATGATATGTGTAGAGATAATTTTCGAGTTTGTTTACATATGATTTTTGGCGGTGAAAGGACAATGGAGAATAATTTATATTTACATCAAAATATAGTTATTTTGTGGTTAAGATTTAGCATAAGTTTAACAATGTTTACTAGTAAGTGCAGGGGTTGGATATTGGAAGATATTTTCATATTTAATATTGAAAGAAAATTTTCATTTTGATATTACAAAATAGATTTTATTGGTAAATTTTAATATTTTAATAAGTTGATAAATTTGTAGGGTGTTATAAATGGAAAATGAAATATATATATAGATAGGTTGAGAGATAAATATTACAGTGTAGTCATAATATTACAAAAAAATTCAGGGGGGGGGTAAATGGGAAATAATTTTGTGGGTTTCCAAAAGAAAAATTTATAGATAGGGTGTGAAGATAAATGTTAAATTGTAGTTAAAATAATAAAAAGATTGTGGGGGGGGGTGGTAAATTGGAAATAATTTTATGTTTTCAAAAGAAATATTTATAGATAGGATGTGAAGATAAATGTTACATTGTTGAGAGTTTACAAATTATGGAGGGTTGGGTAAATGAAAAATAAATTTTATATATCCCCAAAAATAATGTTTATAGATAAGTTTTAGCGATGAATGTTACAGTATAATCAGAACATTACAAAATGTGGGGGGGGGGTAAATGAAAATAAAATTTTCTGTATGTAAAATAAGCCTTTATAATTGATGTGTAAGGAAAAGGATATGTTATTGGGAAATTAAATTTTGTGTAGTAGTAACTTTTAGATTAGCTTGCCTACAGATTATCAATTATAAATGATAAATCTACACTTTTTGTTCGGTTCAAATTTTTAATAGGCTATTTGTTAGCGAGATATAAATATGAAAAATAATAGAGTTACCTGATTTTTTAGGACTTGGTGGATCTAGTGGTTGTATTTCATCGTCCGACTGAAATAATATAAAGGTAAGGAAAAGGTAAAAAAAGAATATTATTGTGTAGTTGGGAATAGTAAAAGATTGTGGGTTGAAAACATTATTTATAATTTTGTAAATAAAAGATAAAAATATGAACCAATATGGTTTAAAGACTTGTTGAAATAAGAGGTTTAGGGGTAGGGGGGGGAAATTTATTTAGACTGAATAACATATTTTAGTGATTCTATATGAATCTATTATCGGGTTAAATTACATGCTTTCTATTAGGGTTATATTAAAACAATTATACTTACAAAGCAGTCATAAACTGGCTGTTTCTGCGCCATCATTGAATATGAGTGCTGTATTCTTCCCTTCCCTCTCGTTTCCGGATCCTAATGAGTTAAGTTCTGAAGATCTTGGAGCCGTTGAAGGAGTGGTTCTTGATGGGTCTGGCAAAACTGCTCCCAGGTAATCTGTAAGACATATAATATGTAAGGGAAAAAAATTGCATTTTTTTGGAAAATATCTATTTATAAAAAAAATCTTATTATTTTAGAGGTTTCCGAATTGACTTGAATACGTGGTTGCTTATTGCAATTCTCGTCCTTGTACTGTTGTTGGTCTTAACGCAAATGTGTATGGTTTTCGTTAAGTTGGGAGGTATGTTTCTAATTTAATTAAATATTTATGATAAAGAATATATTTTAACTTTTCTATCTGTATTTTTAAATTTCCTTATACGGAAAGGAGAGTTAAAATAATGCAAGCGCTGTATGCCGCGTAAAATTTTTTACTAGTAATGAACTAAAATTCGCGTGTGTTTCATTGTTTATATAAATTATTGGAGTGAGGATATTCTTTGTAAAACAATTTTTTAATATTTTAGCGTTATTTGAACGGTGTTTTCGACGGACAAACAATATTCGGCGAGTGGAGGAGGGAAATGGAGCCCACATTGAAATGAATCCGTTAAACCCTGCTGGAAATAACATCTATGATGATGTTGAGTTCTAGAGAGTGAATTCAAATCGTATTTAATAAAATTATACAAGTTAGTTTAAATAAGAGGTCAACAGAAAATTTGAGGATTTTATTATATTTAATATAAAAATTTGAAAGTAATTTGGGTATTTTTATATGATAAAGCTTGTATAAATTTGTGAAATACGACCTAATTTCTGTGTGTTTTCTATTTAAGAACATTATAAAAAAAATTTACCTGATTTTTCAGTACTTTAGTAATAAAGTTGATCTAATGATCTCTGTAAGGCAGAGTAATGATAACAAATGTGATTTTAATTATTAAAGTATTTTTCACTGAGTATTGTGTCTATCTTTTTAACTTTTGTAACTGTTTTCTTCTATAATTATTCACTATAACTTGAATATGGTTTTTGCTTTCAGATTTATTGCGAATATGGATATCTATTCTATTTTGTTTGATGTCGGCGATGAAACTGGGGGTCAGGATCTGGGGGTCGGCGATTTTAAATCGGAGTTTGAGGGGGATGGAGGAGACGGGGGAACTGTGTTGGTCGGTGGGGCTGGCAATTCCACGACGATCAATGTGGTGGTGGGGGGAAGTGTCTTTGTGATCTGCGTTCTCACAATGTAAGTAAAAAAAATTTTTTATTGTTGGTTAATATCGTTATTCTTGAAAACAAAATAGCAGTCTAAGAATTGTTTTTGTGTGAAGTTTATCTTTGCTATTTTTGTGTTGGCTTCAACAAAGAAGGGTGTGTTTTTTAGGTTGACTAAATCTATGTTTAAGATTCCATTCGGGAAGTCTATTGCCTGTAATAGTAAACCGTGTTCTAATTGTGGGCGTTCGAGCTGTATTAAGCATAAAAATCTGTCATCAAAGTTAATCTCAATCTTTGAATCAAGCTTGGTATGACCTGGCAGTATAACAAATGATGTAAGGGAGGTTAAGTAGTAGTCTGCCTTTATTTGTTCTATTTTAAAGTATGGTGATCCGTGGATGATTAGTTCGTACATCTAATGTTTTTTTATTTGTTTCAGGCTGCTTCGGATGCTGTTCAAGCGTTTATGGAGACAATCCACCGGTAAGATTTGTTCTTAAATTTCAAATGGGAATTGGGCTTGATTATTTAAAATGAAACGTTTAAACAGGTAGTTTATTAGTTTGTAGGTACCATAAATGTAAAATAATACAGATGAGATTAGGGCCGTCACCAGAATAATTGCTACTGGCAGTAAAAACAAGATTGCTATCAAAATACCGATAAATTGGGCTGGGTTCAGTTCTTCAGTATGGTTTATTACAGTTTTCATAGATTGAATGTTTTCTTTTTAGCTGCCAACCGAGATCTCAACGATGTTATCGGGTCTGGAGATGCTGCGGGTGAACTAATCCAGGTACATTTTTTTAGATTCTGGAAAAGAAATAATTATTTTGTCGAATATAATTAAGAGGGAGATGCAATATAATCAAAAAAGATATACAATTTAAGAGTTATAATGCAAGAAAAAATACATAAAAAAAAACGAAATATTGAAGGAAAACTTAAAAAATATAATATTTTTTTAGCTGGAACCTGTTAATGTCAGCTCCAAGACCTGCACTCAGCCCCGTCCCGGCCTCGTGAGAAAGGTAAGAATAGGGTTTAATTTATTAATGGTAGGTAGTTAAGCTTTAAAGAATATTACGCAATTTTATTTGGTTCTTTAAGAATATTTTATTATTTTAGAGGTTGACTGCGTTCGAGCCGAGACGGATTAATTTTGTAAGTTTGTATTTCATTTCTTGGTGTGGGAGGGGATTTTGAAGGATATTAATAAGTAGTTAAAATAATTTCTTAAGTTATTTATAGGTTTAGTTAGTAAATTTCTCGATTAAAATCTTATTTAATATTTTAGGATGAGGTTTGAAGCGTTTGTGTTTTCAAGAAGAATTACTACTACCCACATATCAACATAGTTGGGGGGGGTTTAGTTTAAAAATGTTTTTCTTCTTAAAAATACTAGGGCTAAATTTAGTTAAAACATAAGTAGAGATTTTCGATGGGTTAAGTTATTTATTTGTTAGAAGGGTTTAAATTTAGGGTACGTATTTAATCTAGGATTAGCAGTTGGATAAGGAAAAAGATATGTTGGATTGTATTAACTTTTAGGGGGGGTAGAAAAATAGGGGGGGAGGTTGTAGAATAAAGGATTGTAGTGGTTTAGTATATGAATGGAAAGAAATTTTACAGGATAAAAGGAAACGAAAGTAAAAAAATTGTGGGTAGGTATTTAAATACGTAATTTTAATTGTAAAAATGGTCGAAAAGGTGGGGGTTAAATTTGGGGGGGGGTAATAAAATTGAAAAGAATTAAGATTTCTTTTCGGGCGCAGAGATTTGGGACGAATTTAATTTTAAGGTGGGGTATTTTAAAATTTAAGGAGTTAATATTTCTTCTCGGGTGCAGAGACTTAAGTTAGGGCGAATTTAATTTTAAGGTGGGGGTTAAATTTGGGGGGGGGTAATAAAATTGAAAAGAATTAAGATTTCTTTTCGGGCGCAGAGACTTAAGTTAGGGCGAATTTTAGGTTGGGGTTAATATTTGGGGGGGGGAATAAAATTTAAGGAATTAAGATTTCTATTCGGGCGCAGAGATTTAGGTTAGGACGAATTTTAGGTGGGGTTTAATTTTGGGGGGGGGAATAAAATTTAAAGAATTAAGATTTCTATTCGGGCGCAGAGATTTAGGTTAGGACGAATTTTAATTTTAAGGTGGGTGTTAGATTTGGGGGGGGTAATAAAATTGAAAGAATTAAGTTTCTTTCCGGGCGCAGAGATTTAGGTTGGGATGAATTTAATTTTAAAGTGGGGGTTAGATTTGGGGGGGGGTAATAAAATTGAAAAGAATTAAGTTTCTTTCCGGGCGCAGAGATTTAGGTTAGGATGAAATTAAGATTTTAAGGAATTAATATTTCTTCTCGGGCGCAAGGATTTAAGTTAGGATGAGAAAATCTTTACTAGAATGTTATAACCTATGTATTAATTATGATGTATATTTTTAGAGGAAAAGACCACTACATTCCTGACAACTGAATAACATTTGTTTGGAGGGGGGGGGTTTAGGCTATTGAACATTATATCTTAATATTGGGTATCGTTAGATTTATTATTGGAATGAAAGTAAGTGTAAAGAAAAATTTATCAAGGGATATTAAGGGAAATTTAAAGGTTGTAAAATTAGGGGAAATATGTATGGAATAAGGATTTAGAGTTTAGTGCTTTGAAAGTAATAAATTTAGGGGGTTAATTTATTTATGCACTATTGTCAGGTTTGGAATGGCTTTTTCTCAAAAAATAAAAGAATTTTAGTTTTTGACTAAATTCTTAAAGTTAATTAATATAAAATATTTAAGATTTGGTGTTAAGATTTTGGTTTAAAGTTAAATTAAAGGACTATTTCTGTTTTTAAAATTCTAAATTTGATATTCAAAAATTCTTTATTATCAGGTGTGTGTCTTAAGGCTTGGACGTCCTGGAGAATTTATACTGTAGTATTTTAAGAAAGTCTTTACTTCGAAATTATGAAACTTAAATATATTTGTTAAGTATTTGCGTAAAATTTAAGTAAAAGTTTAAAAATGGAGTGCGTCATTTTAATGGCGTGGGTTGGATGGAGGGTTTAAATAAAATTGTTAAAAAATTTTAGAATACTCTTCAGGAATGTTAAAGAAAGACACACCACTGTATAATAACAGAAGTAAAATATGATAGATTTTAATTTATCATTAAATTGATATTGGTATAACTAAAGAAAGTAATTTGTTTCGAGATACATTAATTTAACACCTATTTGTATAAGTGGAGGTAAAAATAGATTTTTATTAGCTTCTTAACGTATCGGAAATAATTTATATGAATAGATGGTTAATTAAAGGGAACAAGAAGAATTATGGGTGTTAGTTAAGTGCTATGTAAATCAAGTAGCGTTTAAAATCTGTTGTATTAAGGGGAATCATTCTTTTGTACTATAAGATTTATGGGTTATGGTGTTAAAATATTTTGAGCGAAGCTAGTGGAAATCTGTATTTATCTTCATTATTTTAACAAGGATGTAAATTTTCAAAATTTATTTGTAAATATGTAAAGTTTGTATAAATTAAACTAAAATTTGCAATTTTTAAAGATTTTAAAGTTTAGAAAAGATCGTTTTATAATATTATTAGCATTCTTGTGATAAAAAAAATTGTACCTAAGAAATTTGTATATAAAAGATTAGAGTATTTGACTAAATTACGCTTATATTTCAAAAAGAACTTGTACCTGTTTTTAGTAATTATGTGACAGAAATTTATGTAACGTTGTTTTAAGACGAAAATTAAAATAAAAGTGGTTTATAAATTTCACGTTTTCTTTTCTTATTTTATCTATAAATTAATAAATTAAAATTTGATAAAGAATTAAACAAGTGAGTGTATTAAAATAATTTCGAGGTGAATGTTTTCATATGAATATTGTTTGATTCTTTATAAATGTTTCGGAAAGATTGGAACTAGTTTTAGTGAAAGAAAAATGTTTTAAAAAATTTTTCACGTCCTTGGAATAAAAATTGTTTTAAATGTACGGAAATTTCGAGGTCAGAATTTATTTTAAAAGATCATAAAGGTTGAATGTTTTACAAATCTAATTAAAATATTAATCTTTAAATGGTCGTTTTAAAAGATAAAGATGATTAATCGATTGCGTCTTTTTTCTTAATTTGATAATACCTAGTTGTATATTTCCGATACATAAATTTTAATGTAAATCTGTTTTTAAGATCTCGTAAAAAAAAACTGATTTTATGAAAAGAAAAGGTGTTATGATAAACCAATTTAAAACGTAATACCTAGTTATTTTGATTAAGATTAAAAAAAAAGTTTTATTTATTTCGAATATAATTCTAAAATTTGTACTATTATGTGGTTGTTAGTAAGGTTAAAGTTTATTGAGTAGGAGCAGGTTAGTTTGAATACAATGGGTGAAAAATACATTGTAAAATTTTGGTTAGAAAATAAGTAGGGGCAATTTAACTTGTGTGTTTAGTGGACCAAAAAAGATTTATGGCACGAGGATACAATAAGCTTGTGCGGAGGGGAGGGGGTTATAAAATTTATGGGGTGGTATTAAGATATTTAGATAAATATTGAGATTTCGTTATCTTTATGGTTATAAACATTAATTTAAATGGTAGGTTGTAAGATTTATGCGGTAAATATTTGGTAAGAAAATTGACAAGAAGTTTTCATCTGCTGAAAATAGATGTAGAGAAACCGTTGGCCAAATATTTGAAGATTTATGTTAGCAATCAAGGAGGACTAGAAATTTGGATTACAGGATGGAAATAAGTTAACCGTTATTGAATATTTGTTTGCAAAAATGTTCTATAAAGCTTAGTATTTAATAAAAATAGGTAATAATGCGATTAATGAAATTATTAGGTAAGAATAGAAGGTTTAACTTTTATTTTGTAGAATTATAAGTTAAAAATGCTTCATAATACTTAACAATGAGATTAATATACAGGTGAGAAGTTAATTTGAACTGTTCGTTACTTTGATAAAATAAATAAATGAGCGTTTGAAGGTTTAATGCAAAGCGTGTTTTATATTGCTTAGTAAAAAAAATAAAGATTAGGTCAGAGATTTTATTTAACGAAAAAAAATAAAAAAGCAGTGTTACAATTAAATAGATAGATAATAAGATGATTAAAGGTTTAATTTCACGTATATATATATAAAAAGAATATTATTAGGTACGAAAGGAGAAAATTATTTGCTAGACGCGGAAACGTGTTTATGTATATTAGAAAAAGATTAAGCGTGTTCTATACAGCTTAGGCTAAATTAGAATGGGTCGATTCCAGTATGGGGGGGGTATTTACACAGTAATTGTTAAAACCATATTATACAATAATTAGGGTGAATCGATTTCGAGATTAGATTAATTATACTTATTATTAGGAAGGGTTAATTATAAATTAATGCTTGGGACTTAACTTAGTTAATCAATTAATATGGCGGATATTAAGTAATGTAATTCAATAGAAATATGCTTAGATGCATTGAATTATGAAAGTGTGTAGTATATAGCTTAGATTTACTCATATGATTAGTTTGAATTGGTTGGAATCGATAAAGGTAAAAAAAATATAACAGAAATAATGTACAATAATTATATTAATAAATACACAAACAAAATTGTAATTTAAATAGTATCATTTGTCGTATTTCTAAAAAATGTGTCGCTATAAAGATTGATGTCAAATCCGAATTTTTTACGTTCTGAAATAGACATAGCATCAAAGAATATGTAAAATACATAGTAGAAATAAGGCAGATGATTTCGGAGGATGAAATTAAGCACTCTAGGTGCGAAATTTATTGAAGGATTTAGTTGTTTATAGATAATAGCGGCATTACATAAATTAGAAATAAAAATGAGGTCTTTATGTTTTATAATGATCTCTAGATTAGGTTTTAAGATTCTATCTCTAAAAAGATCTTTTTCAGCTGGCGTAAGGTGTTTAAATTTTAATAAGGATCTGTCTATTATTTCGTCCACGTTCAATATATTGTTTCTGATGGTGCTGGATATGTTATACATCTGAAACAAAAAAAAAAGAATTATGCATGATTTTTTCTTACCATTTTAATAATGCTATTTTCCATTGGTACTCTTTTACAATGACGTGTAGATTTTAAGAAAAGTTTTTGCACTATTGCTACGAGAATAACTACTAATCCTACAGCTGAAATATCAATTAATATGCCTACGTAATTATCTTCAACATATTCAGGAAATGTCAGATTATTTTTAACTTTATCTTCTTTTTTTCTTAAATAATCTGTCATGTAATCTATTCTATTGTGAGAAAATGTAGATTCCTCGACATCTATTGCTGAGTTACGCTTGAAGGATACTAAACCAATCTCCATGTCTAAGAATGATAAATTACCATCAAAAGTTATATGTGCAGGTAAATCTGATTGAGCTAAATCAACATTTAATTGATTATTTATAGCATTAATAGTTAATTGGCTGGCTTTATGTAGCAAAACTCCTTCATTTGTTGGTGTAAAGGTAATTGATGGGTTATATTGAAATTCACAAAATTTTAATGTATCATTAAAATTTTCTGAGTTTAAGGCTGTTAGACATTTATTAAGATTAATCCTTTGTTTATAAGATAAAGATTTATCTGATGGCTTAATATATTTATGTATTGAAGGATCAAAAAGATAACCTTCTTCTAAACCAAAATTATTATAATATACAGGAAGTAGTTTGTTTCCTGTTTTTTGGTTGTGATATTCAATCTTTTTAATATAATACGTAGGTATACCATCCTTAATAAATGAATCAATTATTTTAATGTCTGTTTTAGGTGTGTTGTATTCAAAAGTCGAGATGGCAGAGGCCAAGCGATCTGTGATTATGTTTTGTTTGGCTTGTTTTATGGCTTCATAATGTGAGTCCAGGTTAGTAAATAAATAACTTAGTGTTTCTTGTATAAATCGAAATTGGATAATGATTGATGAAAAGGATTGATGGTTGGCTTTAAAAGCGTCCCAAGTAGTATATTTATCAAATGTTACTTTTGTGACCGCATTTAAATAGTTTAATGCATTAAGGGTATCATTTAAAAATTTCTCAGATACTTCAAATTTACCAGATTGGTGATAAGGCGATGGAACCTCTTGTGTGTAATATTGCTGTAATTCAGTAAATTTTTTGTTTATTTCCATAATTTTTTGTATCTGAGTATTTACTAATGATAAATGTACATAATACTCATTTGTTATTAGCGTGTTATATTGTAGGTCGTTACTTGCAGGCAATGGGAATTTTGTATTTGCTTGATCATAAATACTGAATACTGTTGTATTAATTTTGTTAATATCAGGTAATTTACATTCAAGTTTTATAATTGTTTCAAATTTATAATCATACATATTAGTAGTAATAGTGTCGATTAAGAAAAATTGCAAAGAAAATATTGACGATGGAAGGATTAATATTAATAGATATTTTAATAGCATTATGAATCAAAAATCTTAATATCAACTTTTGAATTAAAATTTACCTTTTTATTCTGATTTTGTGCTTTTTTAAGGGCTGATCTTGTTACAATCTGTTTGTCTTCGTCGTTGTGGTCTTCAGGTAGGTCAACGGGCTCTATGGGGACAACTCCGTTCTCAAGTTCCTTAACAATTGCAATTTCGTCGTCAATAATTTCCTCAGGTGTGTTAAATATTTCTTCAAGAACTATATTATCTGATGATAAAAGATTATCTAATTCTTCTTTATTTATATCCTCATACTGTTTTAGGCAAATATTTTTAACAGAAGGGGGGAGGGGGTCAAATAGGGGGTCTGAAGGAATGTATTTTTTTATCTCATTCCTGTTTCTTCTTAATTGTTTATTATTTAAATTAGATATAGCTTTTACTACTACAGCTTTTTCAGGGAGTTGTACGATAACAAAGGGTGTTTGATAATAAGTTGTTTTTAACGGTCGTGTATTACCTAAGATTTTGGATTGATCTTTTACAAATACAATGTCTCCAATTTTATAATCTCTGGTGATTCTATTTTTATTTTTGTATGTTGTTCTATCTACATTAACTTTTTTAATTTTTAATTGTGCTTCTTTCCATATTTTTTGTAGAAAGTTATGTTTTTCTTTTATTTGGTCAATATGGATATGAGCATTTGGATGTATTTTAGGTAGGTTGTCTGATAGAAGCGGATTTTCTGACAAATGTACACCTGGTCCGAAGATAAGTTCAGCTGGAGAGTAGCCTGTTTTGTGAATTTTTGAGGTATTATGCAATAGACTGACAGAGCAGCAGAGGAAACTCCAATTGAATGATGGACTAATTGCCAAGACTTTTTTGAAATATGTTTTAAACAACCCCACGTATCTTTCTATCCCTCCATGGCTAAATCCTGAGAAGGCTGAGGAATAAAACATTCTACATTTTAAGAAAGCTAAAGTTGAGATTGTCTTTTTTGATACAAAGAATGGGGCGTTGTCAGCAAGTATGCTTTTTGGGTGCCAAAATTGAAATATGTAATTTTGAAAAATATGTAAGAATTCCTCGCTTGTCTTATTGACTACGGGGAAGCAATTTATGAAATTTGTAGCTGGACATTTTACAATCAGTATATGCACAAAACCACTACTACTAGGAAGACTTTCTATTAGGTCCATGTGTAAAATTTCACCTGCCTGGTCGCTGATTGGATAGAATCCTAATTTTTCATTTTTAGAGTACTGATTTACAAGCTGACATGCATAACAAGTTTTTGTAAATTTATCAACATATTCTTTTAGGCGAGGATGAAAATAATTTTGGAGATTAAGAATCATTTTATCTTTGCCAGAATGGTTCGTAGCCAGGTGAGCAGAAGCTATATATGCATATAATAGCTTAGAAGGAATATAGAGTTTTGGAATGTCATCTTTGTCAATGTAATATAAAAGTGCATTTTTAATTTTGTATTTATTATTGTTATGTACATAAGTGTCTTCCGTTAATGCTTGGATGTAAATGTCTTTGTATTCTAATTTTTGTTCATCAATAATTCTTTGAGTGGTTAGAACTTTTTCTAAATCTTTCAATGGTTGAAAGATTGAAGTTAAATTTTCGATTATTTTATTGTATGAAAGACTAGAGCCTAAGACTTTTTTGCTGAGTTTTGTCTCTTTAAAATCTTTTTCAAATTTTTCTCTAGAGATTTGAGATAAGAGGTTAATATGTACTTCAGGAATGGAGTATGCTGTAATGTTGTTGACTGATAATGATTTTTCAGGTTTTGGATCTTTGTACTCAACAAACTGTGGATGTTGTACTACCCATTTGGCCCAGTCGCCAATGGACATCTCCTCAGCAGGCATATTGTCATCTAAGCTGTCCTTCACATACAGAGGTAATTGTATTTTTACTCTTTCATGTTTTGGGACTTGAAATTTTCTGCTTAGATAATCTGCTGGGTTGTTTTTTGAACTTAAAAATGCAAGTGTAACAGTTTTATGGTCATGTTTAATAATTAATCCCCATCGTTTCATTTTTCTACATGATTTTGTGACTCCTTCATTATACATCCAGAGGACTGTTTTATTATCACATAATGCTAGAGTTGGGTCGAAGCCTCGAAGGTGCTCCGTAGCATGTAAGGCATCTAGAAGTGCATTAAGTTCTAGAGTATATATAGCATTACTTTCTACTGTTTCAGGTATAGACTTTGTGTGATAACAGATAATTTCAAAAGTTCCTCTGTGTTTGCTGAGCTGATATTCTGGGTAAGAAATATTTATTGCTGGTCTTACAATTAGAGTGTCTTTTGATTCATAAAGTAGAAAAATGAGGGGTGCTGCACTTTTAAGTTTAGGTGCATTAAAGATAATTTGTTTTTGGTTATTGAATTTATCTGTTGAGTTTATTATTATTACTGATTTGTATAGTACACGTGCTAGAGCATCAAAAACATTTAAATCTTTGTCTATGGAAATATCTCCGTTTTCCATATTTTTAATGAAATCTTTCATCATATGACGGTTTGACATGTATGTGTTTTCTAATATCTGCGGGTGGAGGATGTGGTCCCTAATATAGGTCACCATTTTCTTACAAATTGTATTGAATTCTGTAGGACAATTTGAGACTTTTAGTAATAACTTGAGACTATGACTAAAAGAGTTTTTTACATCTTCACCATATCCTAAAGTTTTATCTAATAGATATTCATGTTTAGGTGGTTGAGATGTTTTTAAGTCTGCCATGAATGCTTTGTGAGATTGGTCTGCTCTTGGATAAAAGATAGGTTTATAAGGTAATTTTAAATCATAAATTATTCTGTGTGTTTTATCGTCCATGTTGATGTATTCTGGGACTTTTAATTTTGGGAATTTTGCTGGAATAATTTGTGCTAGGACGCAGCTATACTGAGAACCTGATGCGCTGGCGGCATCTGTCATAAGAATTTTGGGAACTCCAGGTTGTACAATTTTTGAGTACAATGGAGCTGATGATAAGGTTTTATTTAAATCCATAATTACTTTTTTATGTGAATCTTTCATAATGAATTTTGTTTTATCGCTTGTGAGTGCTGTTATGTGTTTTATGTCTTTAAATACGTCAAATCCACAAACTGTTCTGAAAGAATTTAACATACCTAAATATGATTGCAGACATTCTTTAGATTTTGGCATGGGTGCTTGCAACACTTTTTCGACCCTTTTGGGGTCGGCTTGTATAAAGTTGTTGCACACATACCATCCCAAAATGTTGATTTTGCTTTTACAAAAGGATGCTTTTTCTATGGAGATTTTACATTTGTGAAAAGCTAAGCGAGAAACTAATTTTTCTATGCATTGGAAATGAAATTTAACACTTTCCTCATAAGTATCTTTTGCAGGTGTGAAGACAACAATGTCGTCGTAGTAGGTGTCACAGAAATCCAGGTAATCTGGCAACATGAGAGGATAACCATTGTCATCAAAGATTATTGTATTATTTTTATCTCTACTAGGAACATGATTAATGATCATATCTGTGAAACGAGCCAATATAGATGGAGAGCTGGCCAATCCTGTGCATAGTGAATTCATTTGATAGGCTCCAATTTGTGTTGCGAATTGGGTGTACTTGCGGCAGTCTGGATGTATGCTTATGGAATTAAATGCATTTTTTAGGTCTATGACACTGTAAAAGGAAGCATCTCTTAATTTATTAAGGATTGAGCTAACCGTAGGTATGAGTGGAGGCTCTATGGTTATAAGCTCGTTAAGTAGTTTGTAATTGACAACTAATCTTGCTGTTTGAGCTTTATTAGATTTTGCAATTAAGAAACAAGGACTGGCAAACTGACTGAGTTCCGAACCTGATGTGCTGGCCTTGCTGACAATGCCAAGTTTTTCAAGAATTCGAAGAATTTCTCTTAACTGTGCCAGTTCCATTGGAGCCAGGTAATAACATTTTCTGGTTTTTGGAAGAGAGACATGTGGTTTAAGTGTAATTTTATAAAAACCAAGAGTGTCGCTGATTTTACCTGCGTCCAGAGAGTGTAGTGAGATTATTTGTGGATATTTATCAATAAAAATGTCTTTTATATATGGCCAGTGTTCAGCATCATAATTGTTTTCTAATATAATGTCTGATGCATTTTCGTAATAATTTGAAGGAATTGAAAAACCTGAGGGTTGTAAGTCTTCAGGTACAATATCTTTAGTGTTTGGCTTAAAGCCTAATTGTATTGTTTCATTATCATCAAGGAAAGAATCTTCCTGTTCTTTAGTTAATGTAATAGGTGATTCCTCTACCCTATCCCTTTCTTCTGACAAGCTATATTTTGGATCTTTAACGTCATTATTAATTGCATCTGGGTTACCTATAAAATCTTCTGCAAAGTTAAAATCTAAATTAAAAATATTTTGATCTATGTTTGCGGTCTTAGTTTTATCATCTATATTTTTTAGAAGAGTGATTTCACCTATTGGAGTGATTGAACTGTCAAGGAAAGAGACTTCATGCAGTAAGTTAATTTTATTCTCAATGTAAGAATTTATGGAAATATGATTTATAACAGTAAGTTCCTGGCTTTGTTCAATAAAATCTACATATCCCTGGATTGCGCCATTATAAGTCATAGGTCCTACATTTTGAACTTTTGCTATTACAGACATTTTATTTCTGTATCTTTGAACAAAACTAGTTGAAGGAAAAATTTTAATATTATAATGTTGAGAGTAAGGAATGTGGTCCTGACTTATAATCACGTGATCGTTTTCTAAAAATTTTGAAGCTGGGGATAATTGAAAATAGATTTCTGTTATTTCTTTAGGTTTAAAATCATTAAGAAAAGCATGAGCTAAATTTAAATTTTCATCAGTATCAAAGTAGCTAGGAATTTCTTGTTCTAAATCATTTGATTTGTATACTATTGGTTGCATATAATTATCGGCTTTAAGACTTTTAATAATTAAGTTTAAATTAAGAAAATCTGTTAATGATAAAATAACTGGGTGTTTGCATTGAAATCTATCTTGGAATTTAACAATGTACAGTTTAATAATTTGTGGCTTATCTTTATAATCAAATTTAACTTTAAAATCGATCGTTCCTAATAAAGGTATTTTGTGACCCGTGTAAGACTTTAAACTAATATTTGTAGGTTGAATCATGTCATCCCATTCATCATCATCAAAGTATGGAAACAAATCTTTTAAATAAGAAAAAGAACAAATAGATAAATCAGCACCTGTATCCAGCATAGAGGTACATGATCTATAGTCATTATTAGTTAGATGTATTAACATTGGTATATATAGTTTCCGTCCATATGTAGGTTTTAGATCCATAAAAATAAGTTGGTGCTTGTCAGATTTTAGGGTGTTTAAAGAAATCACATTTAGTTGCTATTGTGATTTAATTCGATTTCTATATTCTTGATTCACTACTCTCATATCATAATCCCTGTGTTTTCCTTCCCTTTTGGCTTGAATAAAAGCGGGTCTGCGAAAACATAAGTGTTCAGGGTGGAGAAGTTTCATTTCATTTTTTGTTGCTTTAAGGCAGATGGTGCAAGGTACATTTGTTGGTGGCTGAACTTTTAATTTACCATTATCTAAACGCATTTGTCTGCATCTAGTTGATTCATGCCCAGAATCACCGCATAGAGGGCAATTAATTTTATTTTTATATTCTTCTACAGGTTTATTGTGGTGATATTTGTGAGAACCAAAATTATCGAAGAATTGGTCTCTAAGACGTTTAGAAAAATTTTGCGGATTATATTGGCCATTTTTATATTGGTTATGAGGCTGTTTACTATAGCTAGCATTGTTAATATTATTATTATTTTTATAATTATTATTATTCCTGTAATTATTAATGTTGTTTCTGTTGCTATTATTATTTCTTTGGTAACTTTGACCAGGATTATATTGTGGCTTTCTATTTATATAAGAAGATTGATTATTATAATGATTTTTATTATTATTATTGGAGTTATTTGAATAATTTCTAGAGTATTGGGGCGTCCCGCCAATATCTAATGAATTTATATAGCTCCTGTTATGATTAGAGAAATTGGATCCATTATTATAAAATATATAATTATCTTCTATATCGAGATTATTGATGAAGTGCCTATTATTTCTATAATTATTATAGCTAGATTTTGCATGATTATTATTATTATACGTAGATCTACGATTTTCATCAAAATTTAAAGCATTTACAGAGTGTCTAGGTGTATTGTATTTGCTGTAATGTATAGACTTCATTGGTTTGCTAGCATAAAGTTTTTCTAATTCTAGATCTATGAGGTCAGAATAAACTTTTAATGAAGTACTAAATTCAGCAAAAGATGCGTTACGGCCGTAGTAAGCATTGCACTCTTTTTCAGCTTTAAGTACGTACTCTGAGCATTGGCGGGGCAATGCTTTCTTTAAAGCACTTATGACTTCAGCATTAAAGCATGAATTTCTGGAGGTTTCATCATGAATAAGTGCCGCACGGTTCCCTAATTCAAGAATGTCTGATTCAATACTTGATAAGGTTGAATTAGGGGGAGGATTATATTGTAATAATTTATCTCTAGCTTGGAATGGATTTATGCGAGTATCATATTTTTTTAATAGGTTTGAATAGATATCGCTAATAGGCAATTTTGAGCTTATTTGATCAGATATAAACTGATAAGGTTCATTTGTAAAACTTTTTTGTAGGAATCTTTTAAATTCAGCCTCTGATAAACACATGTCCTCCTGAAACTCGTTAAGATTTGTTAAGTGTTCAGCAATGGAAGGAGAGGAAGGACTTTTAGTGTTGAATTGTTTTTTTGGAAATAGATTATGAGCTAAGTTTCTTTTATACTCATCATGAGTTAAGATATCTGTAGGAGAATATTTTGATGGGGCCACTATAGTTTCCATGGTTGTAAATTTTTTATCCGCTGTATAATTTTTTATTAAGTGATCTAATTTTAATTTTTCTTCTCTGATTTCTTTTTCAATGCGTTTTTTATTTTGTTGTAAATGTTCTTGATAATCATTACTTATGTCTTCTATATCAAGATTTGGAGCAGGAATGTCAGATTTTTTACTCAAAGCAATTGAAGTGCTAGCTAGGTTTAAAAGTAATCGACCGATAGGGTCTTGTAATGTTTTTGCCACATTTTCAGTAATTAGATTATTATGATGATCATCATTTATTAAATTATTATCTGTATTTTGAGATTCCATTATGATTGACCCCGCCTGTGACGTAGGTCTCGAGGGGGATTTTTCGCTTCTTTTAAAGATGCTTGTCATATTTTGACTTAATTAGTTTTATAATATTTTCAAAAGTTGAGAAAAATTGATTTATAAATTCAGCAAAACTTTTTAACAATTGTATATTAAAAATAGATAAAGCTACTAAACCTAATAAGGATACGAAAATAATAAAAGATAAGGCAATACACTTACCTAAAATTTTGAATGTTTTTCAGGTAGAAGACCAAAGATCGCTGTATTGACGGGACTCTTCTCTGTTGATGTTGTGGTGTTATATACCGGATCCGTCAGAAATCACAGGTCTCCTTAATATTACTAAGTGTTATTATCACAGAAAGTTTTTCACAGCAATTTAGAAATACTTATTAATGGTGTAGAATACACAATCCGATAGGAAAAGAATTCGAGAACTATGAAAAAAAGTTGGAAAAGAGTTTATTAGTAGCAAATTAAAGTTATAATGTCAATTAGAATAAAAATAAGAGGTATCCTTTGAGTTATATCTAAAAAAATAGCAAAATTTTCAAGTGCTTTATCAGATTTTAAATTGTCTAATTCAAGTTTATAAACTAAATTATTGGCTGTTATTTTAGTGTCAATTGACGCAATTAAAAATAGTAATATGATAGTATAGAGAAGTTGTTTTGTCTTGTACAAGATATAGATTGTCAAAAATATTAAGTATATATCAAGGAAGTCAATGTTCTTGGTAAAATGCTATGGGTTCGTATAGAAAAATAAGGTAAGAGAACTTAATTAAAAATTTTCTTAATAATTCTTATCTATCTAAGATTCAAAAGGACGGTCGCACCACCTGTAGGAGTGATGATAGCGTTTACCGCTATTCTATACCTTGCGTTATCAAAAGAGCAGATTTTAACCTATCTATCCTTTGAAATTAGAAGACGTACGTATCAGCCTTCCTAACCTGCAAAGCAATCCTTTAAATGTTGGTTCAGTAAGTAGTTAATCCTAGTCCCGACTCTCAAGGAAACCCAATTCTAACCGATAAGGTTCTCCCTTTCTTAACGATTTGCCACTAATTCCCTTGACAGTGTTTTATTCGAGCTAGGTAAATTATAGAGTAGTTTTCAAAACGAGTTTTACCAATTAATAACTAATTCCTTATTATTTTATAATTTTATTTTACAAGACTTATTTAAACACAAAACAATCACAAAATATTAATTAGATTTTAATTGAATTACAAGATCTCAAGATTTAATGATATTAGATTTATATAAATGGTGGAATAATACTTATGGACTAATTTTACAAGACAAAACAATTCAAGATTTAATAATATTGGATATATAATAGGTGGAGTTATACTTATGACTTAAAAGGACAAGACAGTACAATCTAAATTCAAAATAGTTGCAATAATTTAGAATTAAACCAAACAAAATTGTATACAAAACTTATTTAACACAAAGAATTATTAATTAATAAATACTTAATTACAGACGTGATAGGTATACCTATCTCAATGGATTATTAATTATTTAAGTATTAATTACTATTCAAAATTATTTCTTTATTTTAAAATGATAATCAATCAATAGCGTCGGACTTTTAATGAGGCTTTTAAAACAAATCTTTTACTTAATGCTTAGTTAAAAATTAAAATTAAATAACCAATTAATGGTGTTAAATGTTATCTGAGGCTTTAAATAAATGTTACTTCAAACTTTGGCTTAGGATTTAAATTGTTAAATCAATCAATGATGTTAAATGTTTATTGAGGCTTTAAACAAATGTTACTTAAAACTTTGGTTTAGGATTTTAAATTAAAATCAACCAATAGTGTTAGAATTACTAAGGCCTTAAATAAATGTTACTTAAACTTTAGTTTCGGATTTTTAAGATTAAAATCAACCAATAGTGTTAGAATTACAGAGGCTTTAATTAATATTACTTAAACCTTTGGCTTAATGAAATTGTTATCAAATGTCAATTATTTCAGGTAGTCAAATTCAACCACTGGTGTTTGGAATATCCTTGATATGATTAAGGTAATTTAACCAAAGTTTTTGTAGTAAAACTTACTGGATTTCTATAGATCTGGAATTAATTTTCTATGGACTATGTTCTACAAGTGAGATGCTTTAAGTTTGATGGTTGTAAGAAGAGTGAGGAATTTCCAGAAATCCCTTCCTTTTATACTTTTGGGGACGCTTGTTGCGCCCCCTAGACGTCTGGTTTTAACCATAATTAATGGCCCTCTTGGCTATCTGTTGCTATGATTGTCACATATCAGACGTCTAAGCTTTTGTGGTTGTTGGTTTTAGACGTCTAAATCACTGATATTTTCACTTTCTAACATGGTGAAATTTGGTATACTAGACGTCTAGTTTTTGATCTGTGGATAACTGTTTATTGGGGTTGTCACTTTTTAGGGTAAAACTTTCCCTTTTTTCACTTTCTTTCTGTCTTAACAAGTGTATGAGTCACCGGGTTATGAACCCTGGTGTGTGACAAGTTCATTGACTGCTTAAAACAATCTCAGTCTGACAACCATTCTTCCACCAAAGGCCTGTAATATTTTAAGTTTGATTATAAAGGAAATGGTTGTGCTTTTTAAATTTAAAGATGTGATAAAAGAAACGAATAAATAATCTGTTGATTTTGAACTTTTTTATCCTTGTTACAATATTAAACATTTTTATAGGATACTACTTGGATGTTGCATTTTGGACAAGGACAAGCTATGTTAGAAGGTAAGTGTTTTAAAGCTTACTTTTTACACTAGCCTCTTTTATCGTATACAAAGCCCCTATAGGCTATGCACGTAGCCGCTAGTATTCCAAAAAGAATTAACTTTAACATGAGGTAGATTTACTATCAAATTAAAATTAAATTAAAATATTTAAACTTTTTTTGTTCGTTTGATCTTTTGTGATCTCATGTCTACTTGCAATTTTAGGTATTTTTAGAGACTGCAGAAATTGGACAAAACTTGCAAAGCGTGCATTTTTATTAGGATAAAGGGAGTAATAAAGTTCTGCAAAAATATATACAATCTGTAACTAACTAGACAACCCACGACTGTGGCTTAATTTCGAATCTCGGCCAAGCACTGCATCATAACAAAAGACGCCAAAAATTTTACAACTGCTACTATATCATGTACACGACCTAAATAGTTAAAGAAAGGGAAATGCCTTAGCCCATAACAGGTGAAACTTATTTCAAGGTCATGTTAGGGCTTACAGACAAAGGTTGTGCAAACATAGGTTGGTTGTCTGAAGGGTGTTTAACCATAAAATCATGGACTTCATGAAGCAAGATTTTTTTAGATATATATCAAAATAAGATCTGGTGGTGTATTCCAGCCTCATAGGCTTTCCGATGCCATGTCTAACTAGACGTTTAACAAAACTATTCCAGCCTCATAGGCTATCAGATGCCATATCTAACTAGAGGTGGATTCTTAAAAACTTTTTGGCTCACTGTCTTACTAAAATTAGTGAGGCTCGCTAATAATTTTGTGAAAAATCCTCCAAAATCGCAGTAAAAATCTACAAAAACTAAACATAATCTTATGTTAATAATCCTTTTATGATTTTATTTAATTTTTATGCGATTTTGGAGGATTTTTCACAACATTTTTTAGTGAGCCTCTTTAATTTTAGTGAGGCAGTGAGCCAAAAAGTTTTTTTTATGAATCCACCTTAGATGTTTAACAAAACTATTTAATGAAAAACAAGGATGACAACATCTACAGTAAGCTAAGCAAACGGACAGAGTAAGTTATAGCGCAGATATTCAATGAGTGTTACAAAGAAAAGAAAGAGAACGCAAAAAAATCACGAAAACTTTAAAGAATGAAGCAGGACCGACAGACAGACGGAAAAAAAACAGATCCACATATAAATTAGGAATCTTCACTGAAATTTCAGTTGTCTATCTTCAAAAGCAACTGAAAATATCAAATTTACCCCATAGATTTTCCGACTGACTGACTGACAGAAGACAGACAAAAAGAAAAATAGAGAAGTTTTTTTTTAAATAACTGCATTTTGAAGCGTTTTCTACATTATTGAAGACTTTCAGGACTAACAAAGATTAAGAGTCGGTTCGTCTGTCAGTAACCGACAGCTATCATCGTTAATTTAAGTATGTTCGAATCGTCATATTGATATCAAACTTTGCTAGGTTGTTCTTATTATGTATTAAGCGATTCATCTTATGATATTAGAATCAAGACTCGTCAGCCTCGCTTATAAGACTCAAGTAAATCAACCTTTTCTAATATTAAAATTTAGCCTGACCCAAATATGACAATTCATCTTTTCAACAAAAGTAGTTCAAAACATTTAAAAGGTTTAAATTTTAAGCTTAGTCGCGGCAGTCGTGCGGGTGCTAAGCCCCTATAAATATTTAGGGTCCAATAATTGTTACCTTTACCTCTGCTTGACTAAGAGTATATTTGAAGACACACCAGCGCATTTCTTCACAAAAAAAGTCTCTTTTCCGCAAATTAATTCCAAGAACGGTAGTTTCCAACCTTTATGACCGAATAAACGTCGGTAGTATAAAAAAGGCTGGCAGAGGGTACCGTTGGTGGTGTTATACATTTTCTAAGGGTAAGTATTGGCAGTATATAATATTTTGTGGAGCTTAAGAAATAAAGTGAAATGTAAGTTTTAGTTTGATAAAAGAGAATAGGCTTCAGTATGGATGAAAACCGGTTATAATGCAGCGGATATTAATCGGTTTTGAAGCCATACTAAAATGACGTATCCCTCCCCTACCTGGTTAAAATCACTTTTCAGAGAGGGTGGGGGGGACATTGGGATGTTCAGTAAACAAGACCCCAAGGTTTCTTATTCGTTGGCTTAACAACTTTGAGGACCAAATTTATTGGATTTTGAATGGTTGGTTCAAACGTGGCCAAACATTTCAACCACTAATTGTAATCTACAGTAGGGGTTATTTTTGTGTATCATCATTGGGGAAGTATATTTCTAGGCCATTGATTTATTCCTTCAGATCCCTGATATAATTATACACAGTCATATTTTGATAAATATGAAATAAACCAAAAAAAGGAAATAAAACGAATGAAACGCCAAAGTATAATGGAAAAAAAACATGGGAGGTGAATGTAAATAAAGAGTAATTTGTAGTAAATTGAAATTTTGTATATTAAAAAAAAAAAATTTCTATCGATGACGGCAGCATCCATTGGCGGCAGAGCAAATGTAAGGGTGAGTTGGGGTGGTTAGGAAAGGTATGAGGGGAATGCAATCAAGTTAAATATAAAATTTGCGTGTAAAGTTTGGGGGGTAAAATAAATAGGGATTGGGTAATATTGGGGTAAATTCAGAGAGGGAGAAAGTTATGTAGACACGATCTTTCATTTGTTGCCCTAAATATTTTGGTAATTTTATTAAATTTTGATTATTTGGTACACACTAGAAGTCTTTACTTTTTCCATTAATAACTTTATCAAGAAAAGAAGATTATCATTATTGTGGAATGTGGATGTACATCCATTTATTGTCAAATGTCTTATCCCTTATGATTCCTGAGAAAATTGGGTGACATTAAATTAACAGGGAAGGAAATCAAGTTATTTTATTCACTTAATGTTTGTTTTGCTTAGTTTTTTTTACACAACCTAATTAACCAACCAATCAAAATTCAATAAAAGTGCCCAAAGTTGGTAAGCTAATGCATAAGAAAAGTTATTAATAAATGTTAGGGACTGGTGTAATAAACAGCCCAATGTCCCCTCCTTCCCTGGGAAAAAGGTAAAAAGGGGAGATTTTTGCAAAATTTTCAATTCTTTGTTTTCCTTTTAAATTGTTGATGAGAAATCAGACAAAAATCACACATTGTCGCAACAAGAACGACTGCGTTAAAGGACAGCGAAATTTTTTTCCAGAATGGCTTCGAAACAAATTGATATCTGCGCTGGAAAATTATGTATCGCATAGTTTTACAGACAATTTTTCACGGACATTAAAATAAAAATCATAAAATAAATACCAGTTTTGTTTTAATCTTATATTTTCATAATTTTGATATCCGCGGAAAGCTGTCTATAATACGATGGTATAAATAACTATTAAAAAATGTTTTTTTCGTTGTATAGCTTATTATTAAATCCTTTAATGGATTTGCAATCACTTTACAAAAAAGTTGCACTCCTAGAATTTGGTATCACTGTATTTAAATAGTGAGAGAGTGGACAGTTTCCGAGATATTTAACTTCATTTAATACTACTTTAATGTCCATTTCCTTGTTTTTAAGTAAAACAGCTGTTGAGTGGCTTTGCTACTTAAAAGGGGCGCAAAAAAGTTAAAGAAAATAGATTTAGGGAAACTTTAATGGTTTAAGACAGCCAGACAAAGAGATAGAGAGAGAGAGAGAGAGAGAGAGAGAGAGAGAGAGAGAGAGAGAGAGAGAGAGAGAGAGAGAGAGAGAGAGAGAGAGAGAGAGAGAGAGAGAGAGAGAGAGAGAGAGAGAGAGAGAGAGAGAGAGAAAGAGAGATATTAGAGAGAAAGAATAGTTATTTCTTGCATCGTATTATAAACGGCTTTCCGCGGATATAGAATCTACATTTATAAGATTAAAACCAGTTTTGTTAGACATGAGGTGCCAAAGGCACGGACTAAAAAAACTGGTTTTAATCTTATGATTGTACATTTTTATATTCGTAGAAAGCTGGATATAATAATATCATCGTATGGATGAGAACCGGTTCCTATCCACCGGATTGGAATGAATACGAGAAATAGGAATAGATAGGGAGTTAGAAAGAGGGAGTTTGAGTTATGGCAGAAAAAAATAAAATTAAAGTGCGAATTATTGAAGTTACATTTCTCTTTTTTATAAAGTCCGTCAAAATATTGATTAATATTAGAAGATAAATTAATGTACATCCTCAATAACGATAGATAAAATTACCAATTCTATAGTTTACTTGATTATTGATCTATTGACTACTTATTTGAAACCAGATAATCAAATTGAAACTGTTTATAGTGGCTATTAAAAATGACGTTATACTGGCCTTTCATTTGACAATTAAATGTATATTGGCCTGTCATTGATAGCTTAGTCTTTGTATTGGCCTATCATTGGTCATTTGTATTGTATGGCTTTAATTTTTTCATATAAAAATCTTGAATTAAAATTGAACGAAAGTACCCGAAGTTTTTTCATTCAACGCATATGATAAGGTTATTACAAAACTTTTGGTGTTAGTTTAAGCCAATTGTCCCCTCCCTTCTTGAAAAAACGCTTTCACTCTTTCTTTCTATTTGCCCAGCATTTTGTGAGATTTTTAACATCAGTTTTAAAGCTAGACCATTTGTTATTTAGCCAATTGTATATAGATTCATAGAAGCTCCAAAAATGATGTTGTTCTTTGGAAATCTAATTTAATCATATTAGGTTCTAGTTTTAAAAGTTTAAACAGTTAACATTCTTTTTACTTATTTTTAAAAGAGAAGCTTTTCTATAAATAGGGTAGGTTCGGCAATAGGTCCGTCCGTAACGGTTAGCCCTTTTCGTTAATTTAGGCATGTTATAATTGTCCTATCGATTTTAAACTTTGCATGATAATGACTATGACAGTTAGGTACAATTTAGAAAGCGTAGCAACTCTATATTTGTTACCAGAAAGTCTGTAAGTTCATTTAAAACATGCTGATTTTTTAACATTTGACAACATTTCTTTTGTATGATATAAATATCCTATTCATCTGAATTTTTGGATAATGATTTATTTGCGAGGAAACTCATAATCAAATCCTAAAAATGAAAGTGTTTCCTTTTACTATATTTGCTACATTTAGGCAATTTTACAACAAATTTATGTACAATTTCGTAATGTTCTGGTATTAAGTTCTGACACTCTATATGAGTTATTGCACGTTTGTCCTTTTTTCTAATTTTAGAGCTTCGCCTTTATGGATGTTGTGATCCTTGTTTTTAAGAAACTTTTAATTCATTATTCTTGTAAGGTTCAGGTCGTTTTAGCGATAATGAATTAAATAAAGGCTAGCAGGGAGAATACATTAATGTACATCCCTAATTATGTTACACAAAATTACCCCTTCTGTAGATAAAAAATTCAGTAAAATTCCCCTCCCTGTCTGGGTTTTTGTCATGGAAAATTCACACCCCTCTAACGTTTAAGGTGAGCTATTTTACTTCACTACCACCCTCCCCCTCCCCCCAACCCCAAGTGTATCAGGGGGTTGTAGACCTTTTTTAGGGATGTAAACACTCCCCTTAATAGGCCGGAGGTGGTGGGGGGTAAACAACCCCCTACACCCCTATTATAAAAATTCCTGGCAATAACCGGATAATACTTCTATCAAATTATAATATCACTTCGCCCCTAGCCTCTAGGGGCTTCGCCCCATGAGGTAATGGAAAGTCAACCCTCCTATAAGAATTTTTTTAGAGTTATATTTTAATAAAGTTATTCTTTGGTAAAATTAATCCAAGTTGTGCGCCGTATGCACAAAAATTTCAATTCGTAAAAATTAAACCCAGGTTGTTCACCGTATACACAAAAATTGAAAACTTTTCTCTGTAAATTTTTTTTAATACCTAAATGTGAGACAACTTTTAAAAGATGTCAATTTTCAAAAATTACAAAAAGCCCAATAATTTTTATGGGTGAATTTTTTTTTGTGGGGGGGATTCATGGGGGCTTCGCCCCATGGTGCAGTGGGGTTCCCCCACCCCAATTTCTGAATTTTGTTTACAAAACAAAAAAAAGATTTAAAATTTGGAAATGGAGATTTTTTTATTTTTGGGGGGGTTGGGGTGTCCCACCACCCTAGAAAATAGCTTAAAACCACCGAAGGACCAGTAGGTATATTCCCAGAAGAGTAGAGCCCAATTTGTTCAGCAGTTACTGAGATTTTACAAAAAAAAGTGAAAACATTTTTTTTTTGGGGGGGGGGGGGTTGTTTTTTTTTAGTTTTTTGGGGGGTTGGAGGTGTCCCACCCACCAGGAAAATAGCTTAAAACCATCACAGGACCAGTAGGTATTGACCCTGAAGAGTAGAGACCAATCGGTTCAGCGGACAGACGGACAGACATCAAGCTACTTTGTATTATAGATAAAATACATTTAAACTATTGTAATAAAAGTCATTCTAATGTTTAATATGAAATTACAAGGATGACAACAATTTAAGATTATGTTATTTATCCCATTATATAAAGTATTAATTTTCTGTCTGAAGCCAAAGATCTCTGAAAATACTTGTCTCAATTGGTTGTAGTCTTTTGGGAAGCCTTTTAAATGTCTTTGGATGATTTTAGGCTATTTATTGAGCTCCCTTAGATTGTAGATTAATGTAGAAAAAGCTTAATTGATTTTGATCATCATAATTGGGGGTGTACTATGTACATAAATTTATGGTCCATTATATTATCTCACTAGAGTTGGCTCGATATAACTATCTCCCTATTGGCTAGTTTTCTATATGCATATATATTTCTCAATAAATCTATTTTCCTCACCCGGCATTACTATTTAAACGGAAGTAAATATTTAATAATTTAAATGATCTTAAAAAGATCTTTTAAATTAATTTTTTTCTTTTATTTTACCATCACCAAAGGGTTAATGATGATGATTACAATTTTAGTTCAATATTTGAACACACAAAGTGTCGCCACAATCGATTTCTTTTAAAACAGAGTTTTCTTAAATTTATTATATCATAAATTTAAATTTTCTTTTTTATGATTAGAAATTAAATACTTCATTATAATGTAAATAGCAACATGAAATGAAAAAAATGAATTTGTTTTTCATAAAGTAAAATAATGGGTCTTATCGTTCTGGGCAATGAGAATTTATTATGGATTATTGGAGCACTATGAGTTTTCAACGAATAGTCCTTGGAAAACTTGAGCTCGTTTATAGACATTTATTTCCTATATAGATCTGACATGGATCTTGAAGCAATTAAGCAGGCCGTTTTGTACAGGTTAAAAATTGGAAGATTTCATTAAATAAAAGTTATCGCAAATATACTTAGTAAATAAGATTTTTGTCAATTTTATAACATAAAAATAATTTGATTTATGAATTTGCAATATTTTGCATAGTTTTATTATATATCATAATTCTAGAGAAATCCAAATAAAACTTTATGTAAATTAATCCCAATAATACGTATGCATTGGTATTAAAACAAGGATGACAACATCCATAAAAGCGAAGCTATCAAACGGTATGATAGACGAACATTAACACTTGTAGAGTGTCAGAACTAAAGAAACTGAATATTAATGCATAAGTCTATACAAATTTGTAACTAAATTGTTGCAAATCTGTTTAAATACAAGATACTGTTTAAGGACATACTGACAATTTTAGGACTTTATAGAAATGCTTCGCTTATAACATTGTTGTAATATAAATCAGTATTCAAAAATGTCAAAAAAGTAAAAAAATATCTTGTTTTGAATGGACGCACGGACTTTCTGGTTACGATTATCCTGCTCAACTAAAGTTTGGAATCGCTAGGACAATTCTAACATGCATAAATTAATGAAAAGAGCTAACTTATAGAAAAGCTTTAATTAATTAATGTTTTATAAACATATTTAGCGTTAAGGAATTTCATACATATTTGGTAGTTTTACATGCTAAATAAAATATTTTTTGTTGATTTTTTTCCGTTTTCGCTATTGAAATTACCTACCGATTATTTTTTGCTTTCTAGCATTTAGGGGCTCTGTACACAAAGGGGCTAGAAAAATAGCTTAAAACTACCCTAAGACTTAAATCTTTAATGAAATAGCCTAAAACCATTATTTAGGCTTACCTCAAATAGAGAACCCAATCAGATGTTAAAAATCAGACCAAAAACCTAACTACTTTATGTGATGGGATACGATAACTTTGGTCTTCATGGTAATTATATCCAATTTTATTGGGGACACTTCTTTTAAAACAAAAAGAGAATCAACGTGCCAAGTTAGGACAATTTTAACATGGAAACAGCGTAAAGTGCCTTCATAATAATGACGTCATGCAATACAAAGTACCAATGATAGGCCAGTATAAATTGTATTTGACCAATGGTAAAATGTATACTGGCCTCTCATTGGTCACTTGTATTGTATGACGTCATTTTTTGGCGGTACTTTACGCTGTTTTTCAACACTAATGATAAGAGCTTTACGTTACGCACGGGCCGATTATAGAAAAGCTTCGCTTTTAAATAGCAAACCTGGGCAATGGATTTAATGTAATTAAAGTTAAAAGAAGAAATTTAAATTTGTGCAAGACATTAAGTTCAAGCAAGAATAACCATCTATAATACAAAGTAGAATGATGTCTGTCTGTCCGTCCCTTAAGATCTCGGTAACCACTGAACCAATCGGATTCTTCTCTTCAGGGAATATACCTTCTGGCCCTGTGGTGGTTTTAGGCTATTTTTTTTGGGGGGTTGGGGGTGCCCTTTTTTAAAATTATTTAAATAGTGGTGGAGTGGGGGCTTCTCATCAGGTACTTAATTTTTTTTTAATTATTTAAAATTTGTGGGGCATCTCCAGGTGTAATTATTTTTTTTCTTCTTTAATTACCTCTTCGGACAAAGCCCCTAGAGGCTAGGGGCGAAGCCGCTAGTTACTATAAAAGCGAAGATACTTTATTTATGATGAAAGAATACATTTACTTACCTTAGTAGAAAACGTAGCTTAAACTGAGTGGCAATTTACTTTTTTTGCCCACTCACGTTTTACCCCAGGGTTCTTCTTTACAGTGTAGCTTATCATAGGTCCCGGGCAGGTTCAGAGCTATTATGGGGGAGGGTACCACCATCCTCGCAAGACAAATTGCCAAAATATACCAGTCCAGCTAGATGACGCCACGGTATGACTTACTAGTTTCCTCTTCATACAAGGGTACCAAAACTTTTTCTTTTTAAAACAACAATTAAAAGTTAAGGCCCCTAGAGGTCTCTAGGGACTTAGCCGCTATTAATTTATGCAATGTTAAACTTGATAGATTACCTGAATTTTGAAAAATTGAGAATTATTAAATCAAGAAATTCTCGTTTGGGTTGGTTTCAATTAATTTGAGAAATGCACTTTTAGTTCATATCAATGTGCAGCTTTAAATTATAGAGTTGCCACGTAATAGAATGTACTGTTTCAGGAAAAGTTTTAAATCTTTAGGTCAATTCTATCAATCTAATATAACTGGTAAGAGCTATCCGATATGGACTGAAGGACCAACTCTAGAAAGGAAAAGCTATGCACTAACCAAAAAACAAACAAAAGACTTTATTACATCTTAGTAAAAAAATGACGTCCTGAACTTAATCATATTAAGCTTCGATTTTAAGAAGGGGTATGGTGCCAAAAAGGCAAGGGTAAAGGGAAATGAACAGGGAGCTAAAAGGATAAGACAATGGTCCAAAAATTAATGTATATTCCCAATGATGATACACAGAATTACTACTTCTGTAGATTACAATTAGTGGTTAAAACTTTATAAACCATTCAAACAAAATTCAATAAAATAAAAAAATTAAATTTCAAAATTTTGGGGACTGGGACTATAAACAATACAATGTCCAATCCCTCCCTAAAAATGAAAAAAAAAGATAAAACTTTTTAAAAGAGTAATTGTATGTAGACTAAGATTAGAATGGTCATAACCAAATCTAATTTAGAAACTTTATATTTTATTTTATATAAATTTCATCTTCATTGAATTTAAGAAATAGAAATGTAATTAATTTATCATTAAAAAAATTATCAAAATCTGCTGTAATGTATTTGAAAATCATAACAATTTTCTAACTGCACTGTATCATAGTGTAAACCTTTTAAACTTTATTTTTAAAAAATTGTCCTGAATTGGTATTTTCAGCTTTTGCAACGGCCAACCCAGGTTATGAAAGTACAAAGCCATGTATGAAATTATGTGGATATGCTTATGTTGAAATTCATATTTATCTATCTATCTACTTATGATAAATAATCTATATCAATCGTTTTACTAAAGTCAAAGTTACAAAAGTGTGAATATAATATTGTATTTTTCTATGAAAACTAGATACATTATTCATATCTTATTACAAAAAATAAAGATTGCCATTATCCACAAAATCAAAGCTGGTTTTAAATTAGTTACTCTGTTTTTGCACACACACACACACACATAGGCAAAGTTGACAAAATTAGGCCTAAGTCTTCATTTCTCTTCATTAGGATTCCATGCACTTTTCTAGAAGAAAGGAAAGATAAGCCAGCCGCCAAAAAAAGCAGCCATAAAGCCGCAAAGAAAGCAGCCAGCAATAATTTATTTTAAATAAGCATTACTTAAATGAGAAGGCAAAAGACTTGAAATTTTGATAATTACATTTAGTTGTTAAAAAAAATGACATAAAAAAACATGGATACATTTTAAATGAATTTTTTTCTTTAGATTTTGGAATGTTATCCAGCAGACAATTAACCCCTTATTCTAATTCTCACTTATTTTTACCATAAGATATTTCATCTGGCAGATTCAACAGCTGACCGGTGGATAAACGGCGGCTGGCAAAACCTAGAATTAGACTCTGGAATTAGATTTGTAAAGAAGATAATAGAATTTAGAGACATAATCTATATCAATATGTGCTTTTCCTACACCAATAGATATAGTATATCTAGATGGATAAACTGGCAAATAATCCATAAAATTTTAAATTCTAGCAAACAAACACCTTTTTATATACGATCTAATACGAGCGTCGAAATCTATCTAACAATTGCTAGAAAGGTAATTTTATCTTAAAAATTCAACTACTCATTCTTATTTAACTTTTAAAATATGCTTTACATTATACAAATTTATACATGATATAATTTACCCAAGAAAATCTTTATCCTTAGAAATGATACTATATATACTACTAGCGGCTTCGCCCCTAGCCTCTAGGGACTTTGCCCCAAGAGGTGATTTAAAAAAGAATTAGGTATTTCTGGTGCTGCCATTTATTGTGAAGTCCCTGCCTAAAATATTTTTTTTTAAAGGGGGGGACTTTCATTTTTTAAGGAGTTAGGGGTGTTCCACCCCCCAAGAAAATAGCTTAAAACCACGACAGGACCAATAGGTATATACCCTGAAGAGTAGAATCCGATCGGTTAAGTGGTTACCGAGATCTTAAGAGACAGATGGACGGACGGACAGACAGACAGACATCGTTCTTCTTTGTATTATAGATATAGCGGACTCATTAAGCGAACAAAATAGGAAAAAATATGCTTGTTTGTTTCAAAATCTGTACACATTTTAACCATTTTAGCATGGCCGGATTGATCTTCCACATGTTATCCTAGTGGCTGATTTAGAGAGTGTGTCTCTAAAGTTATATTTTCCTACACTCAACAAAACTGCAAAATATTTAGGGAAGAAGGGATAATAACTGGTAGATAAAGTTTTCTAAATTATTTTTAGTATTGCTTTAAAACCAAATAGAACCGGTTATCAGCAATACTAAAAAATCATGTATAGCATCGAATTATAGACAATTTCCACGAATAATAATATACTAATATTAAAATCAATACCTGTATAAACCTTGGAGAGCTGTCTATAATACGATGCGATAAATAACTCCCGATGGTTTGGGCTAACAATACTGGTATTAATTCCATGATTTTATTTTAATTCCCGTAAAAAATTATTTGATTTTTCATTATGGCTTAGCACCTGGTTTTAATTAGGGTTGGGCCGGATATCCGGTTCGGCCGATTATCCGGCCGGATTTCCGGTCAGTTTCAATATCCGGCCGGATACCGGATATTAAAACTATCCGGTTACATAATATTCGGCTGATTTTTGACGCCGGATATCCGGTAATTTGCCAGATATCGAACGTTGGCCAGATATCCAGCCGGAACCAGATATCCGGGTTTAGAAATCAGCCGGATATCCGGTATTCGGGTTTAGAAATCAGCCAAATATCCGGTATCCGGTATCCGGCCAAAAATGTATCCGGCCCAACCCTAGTTTTAATCCAATGTAAATAAATAAAAAAAAGATACATAACAACTGGATTGATTTCTATATTGAACAAATTTCAATTTGATTAAAGTATTGGATATTTACAAATTTAAAGTTTAATGTTTCTTTTCAATATTTGGAATTAAAAATTTGGCTTATTTAAATAAAATATTGAACAGAATTTTTTTAGAATCTGTACATATTTTTCTATTGTCCAAGGCAAATATTTTACATAGAGATTACGTTAGCAAATTAAGAACAATAAATTTTTGTTTAAATTGTTTCATAGTTTTACAAATTTAGGATTATACTTTTTAACATTAGAAAACGTTTTCTTAAAGGGGACTATGTACGAACGAGAGCAATTGATGTTAAGCACCTTTCAGCAGTGATGTAAGGCATTTATAGTTGATATACTTGGTTTCTGTTATATAGGGCTAAATGAGTGAGAAAAAAAAATTAGGTAAATCAAGGTCTTGACAAAAGAAATTTGAAAATGTATATCGAGTTAAGATTGTAAACCATTAAATGCCTTGACAAAAAGAAGACTTTTTCGATGAAAAATAAATATTTAGTAAATTGTAATAATGTTAACAGGATGATATGATGTTTTGCTGGTTGTTTTTATTTTGCACTTTGAACTCAACAAAACATTTGATTTATTTCTTTATAGTTTTTTTCCATATAAAACCATGAAGAAACTTATTTTTCCCGTTGATTAAACATAGTATATTCAAACGTAGTATATTTACAACAAAAAAAACTCAAATTCGCTGCTTAAGGTGATTAAATCAATTTGCTCTCGTTCGTGCATAGTCCCTTTTTAGCATTTTACTGTAATGTTCTAAAAATGTTTCATTCATAATTACATATAATTTCTAATTATGTGTTTGTTTAGATTTTCATGGATTTCGCCTTCCATGTTTATTAACAATTGGATAAAATGCCAATCAATATCAAGTTTCTTGAATTTGTTAAATAATGGAGGACTTTTTAGGTATGTACTAGCGGCTACGCCCCTATAGGCCTATATTGATCCTTGCGCGGGAGAGGTGGGAAAGAGTCAACAACCCACTTAAGTTTAACGTTTTAAACAGAAAAAGTAAAAAGAAATTGTTTTGGGGGTAAGTACATTTTTTATGTGCAATTTATCTTAGAATGGCGGTGGTACCCTCCCTAAAAAATAGTTATAAACCTTACCAGAATTATGCGAAGCTGAAAGTAAAGGAGAACCATATTGGTTAGCGAGATACTTTGGGACAGACAGAAAGACACAGATCCTATTACTTTTACTAGGGCGTGGCACCTGAGTAGGAGGTGAGTCCGAAAAAAATAATCCCATTCGCTAAATATTATTTTGTACATAAACACCGTTATAAAAATCAAATGTTACATAATTATTTATCGCATTTTTACAGTAGACAGCTTTCCACGGATATTCAGGGAAATACTTGTATTGATCTTATCATTTTTATTATTCGAAACCGATAAAAGTTTTCAAATTTGGAGAAAAAAATTTCTAAGAGGATTATCCCAAAACGATGCTATAAATAATTATTTTATAACCTGAAAATTCCAACTCTAAATGAAGAAATTTTTTTTTCCTAATTAACGATGAATCTTGATGTGCCCAAAAAAGGAGAAAAAAATATGTAGTTTTCGATTTGCAAGGAAGGTAAATTCTTTTCCCGGAATTAGGTAATTAAGTTGACCCTACTGCCAGGGATTTAAAGGGATAATACAATGGCCAATAAAATTAATGTACATTCCTAATTATTATACTTAAAATTACCTCTTTTGTTGATTGTGATTAGTGTTTGAAACGTTTAGACATCCAACTTAATGAACCAACCAATCAAAATCCAATAAAGGTCCAAAAAAGTTGTTTAGTCAACGAATAAAAAACTTTTGGGGACCAGTGACATAAAAAGCCCATTGTCCACTCCCTCCCTGCCCTACTGCACTGCACAGAGTAGAGTTCAGATAAAAAAGGTCACATGCATGTATAGGGAATAGAGGGATAGGAAACTTGCAGTTTTATCATTCATTAAAGTAAGAGATTTATTCTTAATTGAAAACATGAATCACATTTTTAAGAAAATGACAAATTAGGTGATCTTTCAAGATATCTGTATTGAATTGTGATAAATAAATATATGATCTAGGGAGGGAGGGGCCATTCAACTGTAATTTGCACTGGTACTTAAAGTTTCGTAAATATGATGTCTTAATTGTTAACTTAAAACTCTGGGTACTTTTATTAAGTCTGTATTGGTTTCCTCCAAACTTTTTCAACCAATAACTTTAATGTAAAAAAGGGTTATTATTATAATCATCATTGGAGATACTTTAATTAATCGTTCATAAAAATCCTACTTTATCATTGTATTATCAATTACTGTTCTTTTTTAACATTTCCCTTCCCTTGTCCATGTGCCTATCTATTAATATGAATTGCCTAGCAAGATTGTTGTTCATTGTAACTGCAGAAAGATAATTTAATATCTTCTATTTTAGGAATTTCATTTTACATTAACCCAGAGGGAAAATGAGTAATACAATTTTAATGCATATTTTTCGGGGATGTAAAGGGATAAAACAAGTGCCAATAAATTTATATACAACCCCAATAATGATTACCGCTTCTGTAAATTATAATTACAATTAATGGTTTAAAACTTTGGGGACTAGTGTAATAAAAAGCCCAATGTCTCCTTCCTCCCTGGGGAAAATAAGTGATAGAAATAAATTTAAAATGCATATATATTTTAAAACTGAAACTTTTATAAAATTAGGGTTGGTTCGTTCATCCGTTCGTAACGAAAAACTATTATCGTCAATTTAGGCATGTTAGACTTGTTTTATAGATTTCAAACATTGGGTGAGGATTTCTGTAATAGTTAGGTACGATTAAGAAACTCTAAATTCGTTATCAGAAATACCATACGTTCATTTTAATCATGATATTTTTATTTTTTTATTATGACAGCAACTTTTTGTATGATATAATTATCTTATTTATCTTATATTTGGAATAATGATTCTTAGAACAAAAATGTACAATATAAAAGCAAAGCGCCTCTAAAGGCCGAAAAATGTATGTATTATTTTAAGGTAAAAGTTGATAGGTTAGCAATTCTATAAGCATTAACAGAAAGTCAATTTCTGGAGAAAAAAATTATTTGGGGTAATAAACAAAGCTTTAATAAACACAGTGGTAATTTTTGTTCTTTATTCTTCAAAGTACTTGATTTGTTGAATTAAATTTTGATTGTTTCATTAAGTTGAGTGTCCAAACGTTTCAACCTCTAATTGTGCTTTGTATAAGGGGTAATTTTGTATATCATCATTGATGATGTACAATGTACATCAAATATTCGAGCATTGTCTTATCCCTTTAGATCCCTGATATTATATGCTTAACAATGTATAATACTGTTCCAAATTAACAAAGCTTATTACAGTTAATTCTGTCAGTCAAATCAACCTCGTCATGAGCTTAATAACCAACCCTCAATAACCAACCCTTAATTTTACCCTTTTTATTGTAGGTATTGTCAAAAAAAACAAGGATGACAACACCCATAACAACGAGGAACAAATGAACATTAACACTTGTAGAGTTTCAGAACTGAAAAATCTTATGAAATTGTCCTAGGAATAAGTAGTACAAAAATCAGATGAATACCTATGATAATTATATCATATGAAAATTGTTATGAAAAAGGTTGAAAATGAACGAACGGACAAACTTGTAACGATTATGGAGTTCCTACGCTTTCTTAAACGAACCTAATTACTATAGGAATCTCCATGTCAAGTTTAAAATCAATAATACAATTCTATCATTCCTAAATTAATCATATGAGGTATCCTTTACGGACGGACCGACCATAATCATAAAAAGTCTTGCTTTAAAAAATGTTACTAAAAAGATATCACGAAATATGTATTAATGTATTTATTAGAAGAATAATGCATTTGCACCAATCATTAGCACTATAATCTTAGGTATGGTGTCCACGGATAATTTAAAAACATTAATTTTTAGTTCTCCTCAAAGTATTTGGACTACAAACCAACTTTGTTCCATAATCTTAAATAATTACTTGCATCAAGCAATTTTAGCTTGATCGTTATAAAACTTAAGTTAAAGGTTATTGCAGGTTATGTTATGTAAATGTTTAAAGAGCACTGAAGGGATAGTAGCCCTTAGAGATAAGATCCTTAGAGATAAGAGGGGAGGATGTCTATTAAGTCTCCAAAGCTTCATATCGTTGGCTTAAATTGGAGACTTTTATGAAATTAAGTATCTAAACATTTCAACCACTAATCATAATATACAAAAGAGGCAATTTTCGGTATCATCATTGGACATGTACATTAAGTGCAGTCAATATATTTTTTTTCATGGAATATTGATGCAGTTACTTTTAAAAGGTAATTAAATAATAATTCATATATAAAAAAAATATATTTTATTATATATTATCAATATTAAACGCATAAAGTCTGTCAATTTTTGCATATAGGGCAGAATTCAGTTTTGAAGATGACATTAAGATATTTATAATATGCGCAGCATTTATAACAACTTTAAAATCATCGTTACGCGACAACCAGTGGACCAATTTTAGATTGGTCAACGGATTTGAATTTATTACGGCCAGGGCTTATTTTTTGCTACCTTAGACGACTAAATCGGCCAAGGAATAGCCGAATACGGTATTTTTAAACTTTACTTCTATCTTATGCATTTTTTATCATGTCTACAACTTTAAAATCATCGTTACGTGACAACCAGTGGACTGATTTTAGATTAATCAACGGATTTGAATTTATTACGGCCAGGGCTTATTTTTTGCCACCTTAGACGACTAAATCGGCCAAGGAATAGCCGAATACGATATTTTTAAACTTAACATGAAAAAATGTGGGCTGATTATTTTAATCGGCCAAATCTAGCCGAAATCGGCCAATATCCGGCCAGCCGATAACGAAAACAGCTTGTTAATACTGTTCCAATTTGGTTACACTTTTAAGTGAAGGTTTATAAATGTCTTAGGGTTGGTTTTAGGCTTTGTTCCTGACCTCCATCAGACTCCCCAATGGGATAAGGATCAAACAACTAATATTCTAATATTATAGCTTCTAAAATCCTTATTTCTGAACCGATTTTTAAAAAATAAAGGTCTAGCAGCACAGTTATGGGACCTGGAAAACGATTAAAGCAATCCTTGTATGCGTGGATTGAATCATAACAAAGATATTAAAAACCGCATGAAGATTTAGGGTTCGAAGAGTTATAAAATTTCAAAAAAATTTTATATCAAGAATATAAACTTTTCAGATAATTGGCAATTAAAATCCTTATTTGTATCACAAAAGGTAATATCTGCACTATTATTCTAAATGTTATAGTCATTTTAGAGAATATTGACTGCACTTAATGTACATCAGTTTATCGGCTATTGTCTTATCCCTTTAGATCCCTGTTTATTACACTTGCATTTTTAGTAATCAGAGTCATGTTGAACCGTGGACAGGCAACTAATATTTCTCTTTCTTTGATAGTTTTTGTGTTTGTATTCCCAGAATTTGGTGACAGCACAGACAACCAAGTCAAATTGTTCTAGAAGCAAATGCAGTTTTTATCCAGGAATCTGAAGGGAGTGTACATTGATCGATAAATGGACGAAACATTTGGACTCTAAACAAAATGAACCCAGCAATAGAAATTTAAGTTTGTGAAACCAATGAATAAGAAAACGTTATTATAATACTTTGGGGATAGTTTATTAAACAGCCTAATGTCCTCTCCCTGGTTTGTTATACGCATATCTTGTTCTATACATAGCCTGCGAACGTAGCTCAGCACTTCGCGCATCTGCTCGCCGTCTTGTAGAGGACATGAGTTTGAATCTTGGCCTAACGCTGCATCATAACTAGAGACGTTAAAAATGGTTCCTGCTACTGGTATGTCAGATGCCTGACATGAATAGTTAGAGAAGGAGAAATACATTGAAACAAAACAGGCTCAAGTCATTAAACTTCAAAGTTAGGACTTTCAGAAAAGGATTGTTCAATCAAAGACTTGGTTGTCTGTTAGATGTTATTTAACCTAATTCCCCGGGTTTTTGGACGGAAATGGAGAGATAGGCTCTTCTTTATCATCCTTGGTTGTTGGACCTGACATTAAATTGTCATGGACAACAGCCTCCTTACCCGTATTTTGACGTATCTTTGAATTGGGCTGTTTATTACACTAGTCCCAAAAGTTTTGTAATACCGTTTTCTTATTCTATAACTTAACAACTTTGGGGCCTTTTAAAATTTAGATTGGTTGGTTCATTGAGTTATGTGTCCAAAGGTTAATAATCTACTAAAGGGTTAATTTTGTCTATGATAATTGGGAATGTCGTCAAAACATCGTCTTAACCCTTTAGATCTTTGATTTTATACACTTGTAAAATAATTTTAATTTTTTATAAAAATTATGACTATGAACATATTCGACCTTGCTTGTTAGAGAAATAGTATCGGAGAATTATAGATATAAGAGGGAGTATTTTACATTTCCCCCCATCCAATCCCATTCTTTCTTCTGCATACGTTCTTTACCTCATCCCCCTCCAATTTTCTTTTAATTTCAATTCTTTGTTTTCTCTCATGTCAAATAATCTCCCCCCCCCCGCAACCCCCGTTTTACAATAGCGGCGACAATATTGCATTAACTTTCAAGCTAATCACAAATTCATTTTGATTGGGAGTACTTAAACTTGCCACAAAGGTTGATGGGTAATTGAGTTTACTTTTGAAGACAGTACATTAGAGGAAAACTCCATTTTTGCACACCAGAACTTTGATTTTTGGACAGTACATCACAGGAAAACTCAATTTTTGCAACATCTCCACTTTAATTTTAAGACAGTACATTAGAAGAAAACTCAATATTTGCAATATTGGAGAATTAATTTAGATTTTATATCAAATATACACATATGTTTATTTACGGATTAAACTTACATTACATAAAAGAATTGTGTGTCCAGAGACCCAGCTCTATCATAAACACATTTATCCCAAGAATGTAAAGGGTGTTAAACTGACAGATTAAAAATATCTTGTGTGACCAGAGACCTACCACCACAACAAATATATTTACCATTACCGCTAAGGGTTTAACTGACAAAACAAAAATATTTTGTGAGACAACAGGCCCAAAATAAATACAGTTGCTACTCATTTGTCATTTGCAATTCTAAACCATAATCTTGTAGTAACTGTTTGCTTTGAACTTTTAACTAACTATACAAAAATATTTTGTGTGACACAGACCCACCACCATTGCCACAAATACATTTGCCACCAATCTAGCAAGTAAAATTTACAATACAGTACAAAAAAATTATGTTTGACCACGGTCCTACCATGGTCCTAGTTAGTAGAATTTGCATTTCTGTACAAAAATATTATTTGTGACCACAGACCCACCACCATTGCCACAAATACATTTGCCACTCTAGCGAGTATAATTTGCAATACTGCGCTAAATTCTTGGAACTGTTGAAGTGAGGAGCACGCAATAATCGAGTAAGGCGCCACTAAGTTCCCCTGGCTAAATGCTGATCCACTAGTGATGTACTGGATAACTGATTTATTTTGCTTTTGTTATATTATATGTTAAAGTAAGTGTGGGTCTATCTGTGTGTACCTTAAGATCACGCTAACTGCTTTCAAACTCTCCTATAAAGATTTGAAATTATTTAGAGTGTAAGAATGTATTACTAGTTACTTTGCCCCTAACTAATAGGGGGAAGGAAGAGGAAGTCTAAAAAATAGCCTAATACCATTCTAGGACATTCATAAAGCTTTCCTGAAGAGTACAACCAAGTCAGACCAGTATTTTCCGAGATTTGAAGCTTTATGCAAATAAAAGTACTACTTAAAATTATAGGACTGATTTATAGAAATTATGAATGATTATTATGAATAAAAATTTACATCATCATTTCATATATTATTTTCAAATAAATATTTTAATTGGTTCGCATGAAATTTAGTTTAAATATCAACACTTACAGGCTACAACTGGTTTCTATAAATGTCACCAAAAAAATATATAATTTTAAACATTTTAAATTTCTACCATACAACGATGCAAGCATTAACCCTTACAGATTGGGGGGGGGGGGGTCATATTGACCCCTCCCCCCTCTATTTTTTTGAATGTCATTTTTTTTGTAGGTAAGATAGAGAGTTGTGATTTCATGACTTTTTAAGTTTAGTAATTATACGTTGGCAAGAGTTGATTTTATTAGGATATCTGGTCTGTGTCGGTCGTGGTGTCCAGTCAAAGTCGGTTGGGTAGCACCAAAATTTAAAAAAAATTCTAAATAAATCTTAATTTCTACATCATGACTTTGTATATAAGGTAGAAACCTAAAATTTTTTTTGTGAATACTGAGATATCAATGACCTTATGAGAAAAGTGGTGTTATGACCGTTTGACCACACCCTGACCGACTTTATGACCGATTTTTGTCCGGCTTTTACTACAGACATATATCATGAATATCGTGGCTTCTATTACAGCTAGAGACCTCTAATTTTTTTTGGTAAATCCTTGAGCAATAATAAACAGATAAAAATATTAATTTGCGCCGCCAACCGCCGTTTTACCGCCGTAACCGCCGAAAATGGCGGTTTCCGTTATTTGCCGTTTTTTGGCGATGATCAGAAAAAGTAATTTTTTTGTTATGAAAAATAAAAGTTTGTCCTAAAATTTGGTCATCCTAGCTGCATAATTGGCCGCTCTACAGCTGTTTTAAAATTTAGCGGCTGGCCGCTAAAAAGCGGCTAAGGAGCGGCCTGATCGCTATGACTAGAAAAAGTAATTTTCTCTAAAAATACACATGAACCGTCTTTATCTGTAACAGAAGCCAAGATAGAGGGGGGGGTCAATATGACCCCCCCCCCCCCGATCTATTAAGGTGGGAATAGGGGCCCGATCTCTAAGGGTTAAATATTACCCATCTGTTGAATATCATTTGGACTAGACATTGCCGCTAGTCCTTATGGAAAAGTAATAAGATGTATATTTGTCTTTGTGTTTACCTGTCTGTAGCGTATGATGTCTGGACTTACATGATTCTCCTTTGCAGTGAAGCACCTTTTATGTCTTATTTCTTCTCCATCCTGAGAAATAAAATCACCCTGGTATTTTTGTTTTACCTTGCTTTTTAAAACCAAATTGGAATGTGGGGAGGGTATACTCACCCCACCCCCTTTCTGACTCCCCGAAATACCCACTGGACTAGGGGCGTAGCCAATGGTGATAAAAATTTTCGTTTCAACCCTAAAGAATCTATCTTTCATATCACCTTTTCTCTCTCTTTCTTTTTATGTTTTCTGCCACCCCTTATTATTACTTATTTCCGGAGAAAGGGGGGGGGGGGTGTTACACCCAGCCCCTGTTTCAATTCCCCAAATATTCCGTGCATACATATTAAAACTGTCTAATTTCAATTTGTTTTACAGCATATTTAAATTTTGATGGCATATTCTTTTTTGTTTCAACTTTACTCAATTGTTGGTCATTTACCCCTTTTTACATTTATATATTTTATATAATTGCTTTTTTCGCCAATTGGGGTATATTGGAATTATCCTAACGATTTCAAACTTTGCATAATGAATCGTTTTTAAAAAGTTCATCCAATTCAGACATAATTATTCAAAACTTTGTTTACAGCATTTTTTATGATGTAAATATCCTATTTTTATGATTTTTCGAAAACTGACTCCTATGAAAACGAGGTACAATATTTTGGTTGAGTCATCTCTATAATAAAGTCCTAAAAATGTAAAAATGTTTTTAATGTTTGTTCGTCCTATCGTCAGTTTTTTTTTATCCATATTTTATTATTTTCAATATTCTTAAAAGTATCGACCTTTGTAATTTAAAGTTCATATACATTACACATAATTAATCAGCATAAATTGGTAAATTTGGAAAACTTTTATTGATTTTTGATAATTTAAAAAAAAGTTTTTCGTTATTTAGTGTGCAGTGGGTCCATATGTCTGTGACGTCCATAACGGACTGCTGTAATGATAAAGTTATACATACGAGAAATTTTTTAAAAATACAATAGATTAAGCCCCTCAAACCCCTTTCATTTTTTTACCTCCCTCAAAAAGAAAGCTTGAACGTCCTTGTGCCCTGCTATCTGATTTGTTCTATGGATGTTGTATCCTTGTTTATTTAATTGTTTGTTATTATATAATGAAAACAGCATCCTTCACAACTATTTTTATATTTCAGAGAAGCTTTGATGATCAAATTTAAAAAGGATGACAACACACATAAGTAGCGAAGAACAAGAATCATGGATGGGTATATAGAAAAGGAGATTTATAAAGATGCTTTGGAAAATAAATCACGAAACCTTTCTTATTTATTTTTATTTCCTAATCTTTTTATTTTGTGCGTACATGACAGACTGACGGACAAAATAAGTTACCAATTTAAAGTTCTTTAGTACAAGGAATCTTCACAATATCTTGAATAGCAACTGAATAAAACACTCATTCCCCATAAAGCTACTGACTGACAGACAAATGGACAAACAAAGTGGAGTATAGAGTAGCTTCGCTACTAACAGACAAAGTAAGATGTAGAGTTATTTAATGATAAAAAATTTCAGGCAGATGAAAAGAAGATAAAACTCCACAAAAAAAACACACACACACTGACTTACACTCACACACACACACTCACACACACACACATACACACTTACACACACACATACACACTCACACACACATACACACTCACACACACACACACATACACACACACACACATACACACATACACACACACACACACACACACACACACACACATACACACTCACACACACTCACACACACACACACTTAAAGTTTAAAAAGTTTTGTAAAATAATCAAAGTTTATCTAAGAAATCAGTACTTTTACTTTTTTATTTACTCTCCAAATGTTGAAATAAAAAGGATGATAACATTCATACTTAAAAACAAGGATGACAGCATCCTTAAAAGCGAAGCTCCACAACGGTAGGACAAATGAACTTCGTTGTCCTATGAATCATTATTTCAAAACTGTTTTAAATGGACGTACAGGCGCACTGGTAACGTTTATAGAATTGGCACGCTTCCTATATCTTACCGAACTGTTGTAGGAATCATTTATAGAAGAATTATATATCTTTTAACGAACGAACCTACCCTTCATTATAAAAAAGCTACTCTTTTAATCATCTTAAACAATCTAATGAATAGGAAAATAAACAATTACAGAGTAGCATGGACTTTTGGCATTGACCTCGACAGTAGCGTAACATTCAGTACATCTGAATGTCGTTTGGAAGGTGTCAGGTTCAAATCCCGGCCTAAACTGTGAAATGACTAAAGACGTTAAAAGTTGTAACTACTACTGCTATGTCAGATACGAGACATTGGGTATACTATCTTGGCTCAAAACAGGCGCAACTTATTACCGTGCACAGTTCGAACTTGCAAATATGGCAATCAAAGGGAAGGTTGTATTCAATTGTTAGACTGTTATAGCTTTCGGACCTATGACTGAAAAGCTTCGCTTTTAAATGATGCTGATCAATATAACTTTTTGGAACAAAGTTTTGTGTTAGAACCTATAAACTTAAATTAATTTAGATAAGATTTTTGTGATTTTATAAGTTTTTGCAATTACGCTTTCAAAAAGAGTTCTATATCATTTAAAAGAATTTATTATAAATGGTAGCTAATCCAAGTAGTAAGGTTTTTTTCTTAAGCTTAAAATAAATAAACTGATTAAGTTCTCCTTTTTAGAAGAGTCTCACACAGGTCCTTGGATGATTTTAGGCTATCATATTTAAAGATTTAAGCCTTGGGATGGTTTTAATTTATTTTTCTGCTCCCATCCTACCACTTCAAATAAAGAGCCCCTAGATATTAGGGGCGCAGCAACTAGTCATAAATACAAACAGACATTATTATGTTTATTGAGAAGCTACACTACTAGCTTGAATTCCAGTATCATCTCCATAAAGACTAAGTTAAGACTTTTCAAGTCAAATGTTCTCTCTGTTTTGCTGTATGGGGCCGAAACTTGGTTCCTAAACACAGCAGTGGTCTCCAGGCTACAGACATATGTCAACAAATGTCGTAGGAGAATCCACAAGATCTTTTGGCCAAACAAGATCACAAATGCTGAGCTTCTAGAGCGCAGTGATATGTCAGACATCAAATTGCCAATAAAACAGAGAAAATGGAGATGGTTGGGGCACACTCTAAGGAAAGGCCACGATGATTTAACCAATCAAGCCTTGACTTGGAACCCCTTCACGGCACACTTATAAAATAACACCAACCTAAGATTTTTTTATTCAATCTTAACCAGACAAATGCCAATTAGCTAAAAAAGATGTGTAGATTTCATATCTGGCAACCAGAAAATCCGCAGAAATCGCATTTACGAGATCCAAAAAAGTTTCATTAAAAAAAACCTTACACCAAAGATAACAACTTATAAATAAAAAGACGGCCTAGTTTCTTTTTCCTGTTCAATACTAATATTGAAACTAATTCACAGGCATGCATGTTTGTTGGGATAGTACTTTTTTAGAAACCAAAATACAGACATATTCAAAACTACTATAGTGCATATTAGTTATTAGAAAGATTATATTTTTTTTCTTGAATCAAAACAACTTTTTGTACATAAAAACCTGTAATGTCTTCATTATTGACACAAACATGCATGCTGTATAGTTGGAAAAATTCAGTCATTTAAAATTCTCATTAGAATACAAAACAAGAAATAAAGGTTATCAACTCCCTATGAGCTTTTTCTGTTAAATAAAATTGATAACAAAAATAAAAGAGTTTAAAAAAAGTAGTGAAATAACAAAATGTTAGGTGAATAGTTGATATTAAAATAATCAAAAATTGTTTCACGTTCTTTTAAATAATTTTAGTAAAACTTATATATGCTCAACAAAGGTTATTTATAGTTATTAATTCTAGCAAACTGATTTTTAAAAGGGGAAATAGTTTATGAAGACGACACAAAATGATTTGTATAAATTACTTATTTTTTATCTTTGTTTTAATCTTTAATAGTTTTAACGTTTTTTTATGTAAATGAATAAAGTATTATTCAAACTTAAAGGATTTAATCTTTTTCTTTGAAATTTATATGTCTAAATAGTGTAATTATGAAGTTCTTAGTCACGAATTTTCAAATCATTAGATTTTAAGCAAGTTTATTACAGAAATAAAGAATACCTTTGACCAAAAAAAATAGCCACAAAAAGGCTTACTGCATTATAAAACTGGCTTAATTGTATAATTGCATTCATTTTTTTTAATTACCTTAAAAAATGAGTGTTTATATGCTGCCTTGGTTATAATCAAACCTAAAAGTGCTCTTTAGTTAGTGACAGAGTGAAAAAAAATATACCTTGTTTTATAGTTTTTGATCTCTTTTTTTATATACCTACTTTTATCTGATTTGAATATTAAAATTAAAAAGTATTTATTTCTTTAGATATTCATTCTTTGCCAAAACACCTTGGTTACTTTTTGCACTATATTTGCTCTAAACAGGATTCTTTATCTGACTTACACATTTAAAATGATAGATTTTATATCAATTATTGTGTTGACTTTAATTAAAATAATAATTTCTGTTTATATGCATTTTTTTATAATGAAATGTAATAATTGCCTTTTTTCATATATAAGGCGAAAAAACTGACACTGAAGATATTTTTTGTCTTATATATGCTCTTAACTTATAGATGAAAAACTTTTATAAAAAGATTTATTTAAAATATGTCATTTAAGACATGAAATAAATTTTGCAAATTAACATTGCTAAATTTTGCAAATAACTTTTAAAAATGATTTCTGCGGATTTTCTAATTTACAGGGGTGTTTTCTACACATTTTTCCCTTTCCAAAAATACCTTCCTCGTAAAGATTAACTTCGAGAAAGTATATACTTTCTGAAAATGAAATGTGACGGGAAAGAGGAAACCAGGTAGACCAAAAACAACCAGGAGGAGGGAATTCCTGGATAAACTGGAAGAGAAGAATCTATCTTCTTTCAGTGATGCCTCTACTGAGGCCCAATTCAAAGAAAAATGGAGAACCATTGTGCGTGGCCTATGCTCTGAAAAGAAGAGATAAATGGCGATGATTATGCACAAAATTATCCCTTCTGTAGATTATAATCGTGGTTTGAATGTTTGGTCGCTCAACTTAATGGACCAAACAATCAAAATTTAATTTGAGTCCCCAAAGTTGGTAAGCAAAAGAATAAGAAAGCGTTAATATTATAAAACTTTGGTGACTAGTATCATAAAGAGCCGAATGTCCCCTCTTTCCCTGGTGACTTATGTACATAGCTTTCCTTGTTTAAGGGTAAAACAATAGAATAAGAAGATTTATGTTGTATTTTGTTACTTTAATTGGATTCATTATGAGAGATTCATGTTCTTATTAAAAGTGAAGATTTTCTATAACTAGGGTCTGTCAGTCCATTACAGTTAGCTCTTTTCGTAAACTTAGGCATGTTTAAATCATCCTAACAATTTCAAACTTTGGATGATTATTCCTGTAACAATAAGTTACGACTAAGTAAGCGTAGCAACTCTATAATCGTTACCAGAAAATCTGCACGTCCATTTAAAACATGCGTATTTTAGTATGATAAATTTATTCTGTTCATCTGATTTTTGGAGCAATTATTTCTAAGACATTATATTTTTAGGATAAAACAGTTTTAAAATGTTTCAAGCGAACTATCTCTATAATCAAGTTCTAAAAATGTATGTAAATTGAATCGTGTTTTTACATAATTATGCAACATGTTCATATATACTATTTTTATACTTTATTTTGCTGCTAAAATGGTTATTTTTTAGAATATTACATATTTATTCCTAATTCATTAATTTTAACGGCGAATTAGAATTTGAAAAATCACAGTAATTAACATAGCAGATAATGTTTTAAAAATTATAAAACACAAATTGTATCCTGTATGTCTCTTTATATTTTCTTTCTCTTACTTTTTATTTATCTCTCTCCCTAACACTTCCCTCTCTCTATAAATTTATATCCTTTTCTTAAATTAAATCATCTAAAAGATATTATTCTTCTGTAACTACAGATTGACCCGCGAAAAAGTATTTTTTATCATCTTCAGCCCATATTTCTCAACGAATTATTAAAAAATGTATATGTCTTTGTTCTCTATAGATTTCCACATAAGTAAATATAAAAATATTTTTTTTTACATCAATTAACAGCTGAGATTTATAGAGCTAAAGTTTTGAAAAAGTGACTGAGCAATAAGTAACTTTTAACATGAAACGACTTTTTTAGCAAAATTAAGGTAGAACTCCTTTCATTTTTGTTACTAGCAGAAACTTTATACAAAAAATATGGGTAAATAAATAACCTGAAATTTGCAAATAATCAATTCATTCAGTAGTACTTTTTGCTATTAAAATTGATATTTTTTGGTGGAATAAAAAAGAAATAAATAGTTAACTTGTTTTTCCTTGTATATCATTATTCAGTTACCAGAATTAAAAACATAATATAACCATCCAAAAATTATGAGAAACAAAAAAAAATCTTTAACTCAGTCACTTTTTCAAAACTTTAGCTCTAAAAATCTCCGGTTTTAATGGAGGGAAAAAATATTTATTATATCTACTTATGTGTAAATCTATAGAGAACAAGGACATATACATTTTTTAATTATTCGTTGAGAAATATGGGCTGCAGATGATAAAAAATACCATTTCGTGGGTCAATCTGTATTTCAAATTATATTTCTACTGTGGATATCTACAGTGCAGGGATCTAAAGGGATAAGACAATAGCCAATAAATTGTTGTACACCCCTAATGATTCGCACACAATTTTCAATTCTAAAGATATACAATTAGTAGTTGAAACGTTTGAACACTTAATCAACACACCAAATAAAATTCAAAATAGTCCCCAAAATTGTTCAGCCAACGAATAAGAAAAAGAATATAAAACTTTTGGGACTAGTGTAATAAACAGACCCCATGTCCCCTCCCTTCTCTAGGCTATCTAAGGTGGGTTCTAAAGATTATAAACATCACTGTATCACATCTAATACTCTGACTGTAAATTTCCAGTAAATGTACTAGCTGTCACGTCAGTTCTAACACATTTTCAATTATCTAAATGGAAGAAATGCAGGGTGGTAGGGGACAATAGGTTGTTATTAAACAAGTACTCAAAGTTTTATAATAACGATTTCTTATTTGTATGCTCAAAAACTTCGGAGACTTTTAATGAATTTTAATTGGCTGGTTAATTAAGTAATCTACATAAGGGGTAATTTAGTGTTTTATCATTGGGGATGTACATAGATTTATCTACTATTGTCTTATCCCTTTAGATCCCTGTCTTTAACTTAAGGTCTACTCTATCTATGGGGATAAATATATAATTTTCCCATACAACTAGGGAATTGACATCCATAACAGTCAACCAACCCTTTGATTGAATGTCTATTGTCCTAAAGTCGCCTGGTTAAATGTCCAGGCATCCCTCTTAAGCTATGACGCAATCTGGTGATTACTTTACCAATTCGACAACTAGCTAAGGCGTTTAAACTGCACTGGTTTAACGATAATTTACCTCGAACGGGCGAGTATGCTGTCCATGACACACACAATTCAGGCCCAACAACCCAGGATAACTAAGGGGAGCAAACCTATCCTTTTCTGACAAAACACCCGGGCTTTTAGATTAAGTTACAACCATCAGACAACCAACTCTGTAATTTCACACGGCCTTTAATGGCGTACACCTGACACAGCTGCAGTAGGCATCAGAATGACACAATGTTCAGCCGAGATTCGAACCTATCACCTCGACAATGAGAGAATTCGCTACGTGTTGAGTCACGGTAACTTTGCTGTATTACTTCAAAATAAATAATATAAGAATAACTGTGCTGTATTACTAAAATTCATATTTTAAGAAAGACTATAACAATCTTCTTATAAGACGTTTTTCCAATTTTCCACTGTTCTGATTTCTTTCACGAAGTAAGGCATATGAAATATTCAAAAAATATAAAATAATTTCAATTATTTTTAAAATTTTAGGTTGGCTGATTTGTCAGTAATGCCCGATTGTCTACAAGTTTTCCATTGGTGAAGGGAAGGTTTTAGACTATTATACATGTGAGTGCGATACTCAAGTAAAAAAATCCTTATTTTTTAAGGGTTTAATTGCTTTTCGGAGGGTAGCAGTACAAAGCCAACTTAAATACCTATACGAAGCAATGCTGTGAAAGAGAACCATATCGGCCCAGCGAGATCATTTGCTACAGACAGACAGACATCATGTTTCTTTTATATAAACTAGTGGCTTCGACCTCTTAGAGGCCTCTAGGAGCACTTGAGGAGGGGAGTGTTGAATCTGATAACCCATTTTTTTATTTTAGATTTATAAAAGCTACCTATCGGTTTAGCGGATAGCGAGATCCTTCGGTGCAGACAGACAGACAGACAAACATACATTCTATTTCTTTATTATAAGGATTTAGGCAATACTTTACAGTCCTTTATTCCTGAAAGCCTACATTTTATTTCCAATTTTTGTATAAAAACAGTGTGCGTATGTCTTAAAGATTAATTCCATTCATATTTTTGTCAAAGATATGCAATAATGTATTTTCCAGTGGGGCTTCGAAACCAATTGATATCTGCTAAATTAGAACTGGTTCTCAGCCATACTGAAAAATCAGTTTTAGAATGTTATTACAGACAATTGTCTATAATTGGCAATATTAAAATAAAAATAAAATTGTAAAAGTAAAACCAGTTTTGTAAACAAGTCCATTGGGCCCCTCGGGCCTAACACACCTGAGGTGAATTCTTAAAAAACTTTTGCCTTTTAGTGGGGCAAACTGATTTTAGTGTGGCAAAAGTTTTTTAAGAATTCACCTCTAGTGTAAATCTTTAATTTTTTTTTTATCTTGATATCTACAGAAAGCTGTCTATAATACGATGCGAAATAAATATATAGTGACCATTAAATAGTGTTTTCCTGAACCCATAATTTGTAATATTATAAACCTTTCGGGGATACCCTGCACCCAATATAACCTAACCTGAGGAAAAACACAAAAAAATAAACCCTACCAAAATTTTCAATCAAATTTAAAACAAATTCGGGCGGGGGCTTAGTTGTAGCCATTATTAAATTTTTTGATGGAATAAATATTGAATTTCAATTGAATTTTGAAAATAAATAACACATAGCAACACTTATAGACGGAAAAGAAAGGTAAAGCTTATACTTTCAGGGATCCAAAGGGATAAGACAATAGCAGATAAATTGATATACGTACCAGTGATTATACACAAAATTACCACTTCTGAAGATAAAAGTCTTTAATGACCAAATCTCCCATTGAAAGTACTAACTTTTCATTATAATCTGTTGCTTCTTTTAATGTCCTGGCGTTCTTCCTATTTTATAACAACTCAGAGAGGGGGGGAGGGGCATAGGGTTGTTTATTACACAAGTCCCTAAATTTATATAATAACGTTTTCTTATTAGTAGGTTTAACAACCTTAGATAATTCTATTTAATTTTGATTTGTTGGTTTATTTAGTTGAATGACCAATCGCTCCAACTGCTATAACTGTAATCTACAGAAGAAGTTATTTTGTGTATCATCATAGGGGATGTTCAACATCAATTTATCGGCCATCGTCTTATCTCTTAAATCCCTGGACACAACTAGCTAAAACACTGAAAAGTGCATTTTATTATTCTATTATTGTTTATTAGTATTTGCCACCTTTTTGCCCACAACGGTCAGACAACCCACAAAAACTTAAGCTGCCGTTATGGGTCTAGCCATGTCGGGATTTTTTCTCCAATAATGGGGGTTGGAAATTTGAGAATGGGATGTTTCTAAAAAGGAGCAGGGATAATTGAGAGAGGGGAAATTGGACTGTTTATTACAATAGTCCCCAAAGTTTTAAAAGAACGTTTTCTTTTTCGTTGGCTCAACAACTTAGGGAACTTTTATTAAGTTTTGATTGGTTGGTTCATTATTTAGTGTCAGAAAAAAAAGTGTAAGAAAAAGAGGTAGAAAAAAGCCTAAATCTATCTCGAGGCTTAAATGTAATAGTAAAATAGCTTTATGCTATCCTGGTACCTATGTATTAAAGTACTAGGGTTTTTTGTCTGAAGCTAAAGAACTCGATAATAGAGAGGCATCAAGGGACCCTAAAGTTGGGAAGGAGTCAAAAATTTTTTTGGGGGGGTTTATTATTTTCTAGGAGTGATTTCTCCTGGGTTGTGGTGGTACTCTCCCTCAAAATAGTTTTAAACCTTACCAGGTCCTGTGAGAAGCTACCATTTAAAGGAGAACCATATCGGTTCAGTGGTTCAGCAAGATCCCTTGGTACACACAGACACAGATGTAGAATGTAGATCCTGTTACTGTATTATAAGGATTGTTGCCCAACTAACGGCAGCTTACAAAAGCGTTGTGTAAAATTGAAAAATGACAGGGAGGGGTCAATACAATTGATTTCTTTCTTTTTATTGCCGGTTTAGATCAGGGAGGAAGAGTACATTGGATGGTTTTAATAACGTTTTACTGCTTAAAAACTTGGTTGACTGACTCAAATTCAAGGTTCATTAAGTTGAGTGTCCAAACGTTCCAAAATACTAATTGTAATCTACAGAAGAGAAAATTTTGTTTATCATCAATGGGGAAGTACATAAATTAATCGGCCATTGTCTTATCCCTTTAGATCCCTGGGTTTAAATCATGAACTTAACAAATAGTGATTTTTGTCATTTATTTCTCTGGCAACTGTACTTAAGGTTTAAGGTATACACAATACACATAATTCTAGGCTTTTTTACGGCACCCCCAAGTTCAATTTATCTTTATACCATAGAGGCAAGGACGTTCAAGCGTTTTTTATTTGGGAGGGGGGGGGGGGGGAGGGGTAGAGTTAAAGTTCAAAACTAAAAATTTTGGGGTGCCTACGGGTTGCTAAAATGGACATCATTTATTCATCTTTTCGTTCATCCAGTGAAATGGAAATCGTTGTTTTTAGTTCGGTGCAAGTTCCACTTTATTAGAGAGCATGAAAATCTTGTGTAAGATTCAAGTAATAACATATCCATTTTTATAAATATCTTTTTATTGCCGGTATAAACTTCAGCAAAAAGGGATTTCAGATTTCAAAGGTGTTAATAACTTAATGTTTCTTTGTCTTTTCATTTCAGAGCTTCGCTTTTATAGATGTTGTTATCCTAGTATGTTTTAAATTATGTTTAATTTTGATTGCATTGATATTTTACATTTATTTGTCTGTCGGACAGTCTGATCTGATAAGCGTCTCTTTAGGATTATTATGCCTAACTCATTATACCTAACCCAAGCATAGGGACCTATAGCTGCGATGCCCTAACCCCACAGGGTTACCTAATATAACCATACCTAACCTGACCTAAAGTATTAAACAATCACACGAAAAATAACCCCCTCCCTCCCTTACGTCTCTATCAAGTATCTACGATACCTTGCAATGTTTCGTTCAAGGCTCTACGTAAATTTTTAAAAAGATTTTTTTGTGATTTCTCTTGAGAAGGTAGTGGTATTCTTCCCTTAAAATAGTCATAAACCTTCCTGGGACCTATGAGAAGCCACCTGTTAAGGAAAACCCGATCGGTTCTGCGGTTAGCAAGATCCTTCGGTACAGACAGATACATAGACAGACACAGGGGCGTCCAAGCTTTTTATTTTGGGGGGGGGGGTAAAATGGCGCGCGAAGCGCACCGCAAATTTATTTTTACCCCCCCCAAAATTTTTACCCCGGGGGTAAAATTTGCTTAGGGGGGGGGTAATTACCCCCCCTGAAATCTGTTGGCAGGGGTAAATTTTATTAAAAATATAGTATTAAAAATGCGCGCGAAGAGCGCAGAAATTTTTTTTATTAGAGATTTTTTATTTTGGGGGGGGGTATTTACCCCCCCAAAATTGTTTGGGGGGGTAAATACCCCCTCCTAAATGGTTGGGGGTGCCTACGGCACCCCAAGGATAGGGGTAAATTTTGAATGGGGGGGGGGGGTAATCGCCCCATTACCCCCCCCTCCTTGGACGCCTATGTAGACAGACACACAGACAAACACATATCCTGTTATAAGGATTTAAAAAAAAACATGACAGCATGCTATAAAATTATAGGATAATGTGTCTTAATTTTTTTTTTTTGTGGCTTGGAGGATATGAAATTGGATGTAAAACACTTATTTTTTTCAGTTTCGCTATCCCTCATAGTTTCAGCGGCCCGTCAATCAAAAAACAAGGAAGACAACATCCATAAAAGTATACAGTAAAAGTATAAAAGCTTATAATATTGTACTTTGTTGTTAAAGAAATCATGATTCGATAAATCAATTAAATGGGATGATTATATCACATAAAATGTGTTCTAAAAAAAAGTAAAAAATCAGAATGTAAAATGGACGTAGGGACTTTCTTGTAACGATAATAGAGTTGTTAAGCTTTCTAAATTGTACCTAACTGTTATAGGAATCGTGTAACGTTTAAAATCGATATGACAATTCAAATATGTATTAGTAAACTAGAAGAGCTAACCGTAACGGACGTACAGATGGATGCATCGACCATTATTATAGAAAAGCCCCGTTTAAAAAAAAGGCAAACTAAACTGTTTCTTTTTTTTCTGTGAGTTCTATTCTTCTCCCATCAACTAGTCTTATTCACATTTCAAACTTGGAAAACTTTATGCTAAATACCCAGGGATCTATAGGGATAAGACAATGGCCGATAAATTGATGGACATCACCAATTATAATACATTAAAAATACATCTTGTATAAGATTACAATTAGTGGGTAAAACGTTTAGACAATCAACTTAAATAACCAACCAATCAAATTCAATAAACGTGCCTAAAGTTGTTGTGCAGAATGTTATTATAAAACTTTGGGGACTATTGTAATAAACAGCCAAATGACCCCTTTCCCTGCTGAATATGGGGAGTCACCGCTGCATGAGTAAGTTGAACCACGCGCGGCTAAAGCAAAGAACCAAAAATTAGCGGTTAAGGAAATAATCATTGGTTGTCTCCTTAGGGGGCGTTTTGTCGTATTTTCAGTAGCTTTACTATGTTATTTTAGGTTAGGCTAGCTGATTGTCCCGCAGGGTTAGAGTCTCTCGCAGGGGCTAGAAATAGGGAAACGCCCTTTAATAAGCGTTGCCACAAATGGGACTATACCCAAATAAAGCCATAATTGTCCTGGCTTCCCAATATACTATAAAGGCAAAGTTTTTCTTTGATCTATAATAAATACGTCCGTCCGTCATTAACGGTTAGCTTATTAATTTACACATGTTATAATTGTCCTATCGATTTTAAACATTGCATGATGATTTCTATAACAGTGAGGTATGATTTAGAAAGCGTAGCAACTCTATAATCGTTCCCAGAAAGTCCGTATATCCATTTTAGCTTTTTTGACAACTTTTTGTATGGTATAATTAGCCTATTCATCTGATTTTTGGACAACAATATATAAAATTATAAGCGAGGCATCTCTAAAATTAAATCTTAAAAGTATGTCCTTTTACTGTATCCTGTATTTACGCGATTTTGCAACAAATTTATGTACAGTTTTGTTTAGACTTACTATTTATGTTCTGCCTATTAAGTTCTGTTATTCTACAAGATTTTTTGTTCTTTTGTCCTCCCTTCGGATTTTAGAGCTTTAAATTTTATGCATGTTGTCATCCTTGTTTGTAATAATTCACGAAAAGGGTAAAAAAAGGGTACGCCTATTTTAATGGTTAGACAGAAGCTAGACCGATAAATTGTATACATTCTTAATGATAATACACATAATTACCTTTTGTAGACTACAGTTAGTGGTTCAAACGTTGGAACACTCAACTTACTGAACCAACCAATCTAGATTCAAAAGTCCCTAAACGAATAAGAAATCGTTGTTGTAAAACTTTGGGGCTATACTGGTTATAGATGGGGGAGGGTTTATTTTTTTATTTTCTTAATAGCGGCTGTAGAAACCTTCGTTTTAAATGCAATATTTAATACACATATACATACATGTTGCATATATGATATTTAGAAATCTAGTATGTAAGTTTATAAGAAAAACCTAACATAGTATAAACATGATTCTTAAAGATCAATGATGACAACATCCATAAAAACGAAGCTTTGAAATCAAACGGTATAATAAATGCACATGAACAGTCGTAGTGTTTCTAAACTTTAAAAAATTTTAAACTTATTACAAAATTGTTTAAATATAGTATTCTATTTAAGGCTATACTTACAATTTAGTACTTGATTTTAGAATTGCTTTGCTTAAAACACTGTACCTTGTTGTCCTAAGAATCAAACGATTTGGATAAATATATCATACAAAAAAGTTGAGATCAGCATGTTTTGTATGTATATTTTCTGGTAACGATTATAGAAACTCTGATAAAGTGTTTCTCGCAGCTGGCTAAAATAACGATACCCCTCATCCACCCCCTTTAACCCATTCCCTACTGGATGAACCTACTGACCAATAAATGAGGTCAATATTGGCATCCTTAAACGACGAAAAATTTTTCCTGAAAATATCCACTTATATCCTATCCAATGGTTTTACACAGAAATCAAACACAAGTGAAGTTCAATAAAATTTAGTATGATTCAAAAATTTGTTCTATAGATTTTACGTAATTTTTTTTTTGAAATTATTGATGTGATCACATAACATAGAATTAGAAATAGTACAGAATATATATTCATCGTATCGTATTATGGACAGATATCTGCGGATAGTAAAATAAAAATATAGAATCAATTTCAGTTTTCTCAAAAAATAAGGTATGACTAAGAACCAGTTTAAACCAGCAAAAATCCAGATTCGGATCCACACTGGAAAATCACCTAAGACTTATAGTTACAACAAGGATGCCAACATCCACAAGTAGCGAATCTCAAAAATTACGAATGGATATTGGAAAAAAAAATTACTATAGCACAGTGTCATACAATAAACATTTAACATGATAAAATAGGTAAAACAGGAAATCTTTAAAATCACGAAAACTAAAAATCTGGGAATCGATCTAGCACCCCAATTATTAGACAAATCTTAATGAAACTTGATGGAAATATGTATCATATGAGCCTATTCAATCCCTGATAATTTAAGCCGTCAATCCTGAATAGGAATCGAGAAAATCAAGAAAACCTAAAAAACTAGGAATCGATATAGCACCCCAATAAATAGACAAATCTTTGTGAAAATAAGTAGAATCTAAAATTAATAAATACCTGAAATTTTTAGTCCTCTATTTTGAAAAGGAATTTTGAAAATCAGGAAAACCTGGAAATCTAGGAATCGATCCAGCACCCAAAATAACAGACAGATGGACAAAGTAATATGTATAGATTAGATTGGCATATGTCATAGGAATCTTCACTAAAAATTCCAGCTGTCTGTCTTATATTGGAGCCGAGAAAATCACGTTTCCATAGCGTTACGGATGGACTGACGGACGGACGGACTGACGGACAAAGTAAATCATAGTGTAGCTTCGCTACTAAAGATCAGACGAAAAGGATAACTATATAATACAAAAAATTTGTCAAAAAATTTAAAAATCAGATTTTTTGAACTTGACTTACGGAAATGAATTTATTATTACTTGCATCTCACACCAACTGAACATTTACTTAACGAACTGACAAATAAATAATGCCATAAATTAACAAATTTTTTCCTTGTCATAATATCCAAGTATATTTTATACTAGAGTTGGCTCGATATAATTATCTCCCTATTGGCTAGTTTTCTATATGCATATCTATTTCTCAATAAATCTATTTTCCTCACCCGGCATTACTATCTAAAAGAAAGTAAATATTTAATAATCTAATTGATTTTAAAAAGATTTTTTAAATTATATTTTTTTCTTTACATTACCATCACCAAAGGGTTAATGATGATGATTACAATTTTAGTTTAATATTTGAACACACAAAGTGTCGCCACAATCAAATTCTTTTAAAATAGAGTTTTCTTAAATTTATTATATTATAAATCTAAATTTTCTTTCTTATGATTAGAAATTAAATACATTGATATTAGGTAAATAGCAACATGAAATTAAAAAAAGGAATTTATTTTTAATAAAGTAAAATAATGGGTCTTATCGTTCTGGGCAATGAGAGTTTATTATGGATTATTGGAGCACTATGAGTTTTAAACATATATTCCTTGGAAAACTTGAGCTCGTTTATAGACATTTATTTCCTATATAGATCTGACATGGATCTTGAAGCAATTAAGCAGGCCGTTTTGTACATGTTAAAAATTGGAAGATTTCATTAATAAAAGTTATCGCAAATATACTTAGTAAATAAATTCCTACCAACATTCTGGAAACTATTGTAGACTTGCTACACTTTTTAGATCGTACCTAACTTTTACAGTAATCATCATCCAAAGTTTGAAAGACAAGCTTTATTATAAACAAGAAAATAAACTTAAATATATACATAGAATCAAGCTTTTTTTTCGTAATTTATTATTATTAAATTAAAAAAAAGAAAATCCTAAGAAAGGGATAAAAATCCTGAATGACATAAATTTTTAGATAAACTTAAATTAAAATTTATTTAAGTTTAATTAAACTTGTTACTTTTATATAATTTTACACTAAATTTTACATGAAATAATTTTTGTTAATAAAATTTATTTTGTAATAATGATTAAATAAGTTATAAAACTTTTGGATCATGTAAAAAAAATTCATAGTAGCTTTTCTCCTATTTCTCTTCCTTGTGGGGGACTCTAACCCTGTGGGGCCAATTTTATAACCCTGCGGGGCAATCATTCCCATTTATCTAACCTAACCTATCCTATAAAAAGTAAATTATTTTTTTTTTTTGGGGGGGGGGAGAGGGGAGGTCGTTGCGACCAATAGTCCCCAAATAGTTATAAACCTTCCAGGGCCTGTAAGAAGTTACCTTGTAAATGAGAACTTCTTCAGCGGTTAGCAAGACCCTTTTGTTTTGTACAAATAGACATCCTGTTACTTCATTATATAGATTATTGCTATATGAAATAAAGTTTAAAAGCTCTGAGGTCAACATTATACTAAGTAAGATAAGTTGATAACATTTCAAAAATTTAGGGATAAGGAATATGTTTCTCGTATTCATTCAAATCCAGTGGATAGGAACCAGTTCTTATCCATACAAAAAAAAACTATGTCTAGCATCGTATTATATCCAGCTTTCTATGAATATAAAAATGTACAATCATAAGATTCTATATCCATGGAAAGCTGGATATAATACGATGCGAGAAATAACTATTATTGCATTGTATTATAGACAGGTTTCCGCGGATAGTAAAAGATAAAAATTATAAGATTAATATCAGTTTTGTCAGACCCAATTGTGAGAAGGCCCGTGCGAACAAAACTGGTATTGATATAATGATTTTAATTTTATTATACGTAGAAAATTGTCTATAATATGATACAGAATATGATTTTTACCATTTTTACCAGTACCACCATTTCTAATCCAGTGAAAATCAATCGTTTTCTTTACTTTAAAATTTACTTTGAAAGGATGTCTGTATCTGTTTTGTATGATCTCATAAACAGCTAAGATAATCGCTCCACAAGAAAGTTTTTGTTTGTCTGGTTCAAGTTTAAGGCTATTTTTAGGAGATAAAACTCCTGCTTAAATCAAAGCCACTGTAAATTAAAACTAATGATTGAAAAGTTTGGACACTGCCAGTCTGAACTTACTAATCAAGCTCCATGAAAAGTTCCCAAAGATTTTAGCCAGTGAATAAGTAAGCGTTAATATAAAACTTTGGGTATCATAATAATTTCCAGTCCAATGTTACCTACCTCCATGGCTTAAATAGAGCTCCTACAACTTTAAAAATTGGAAACATATAACAGGGCATTATTTTTAAAGATTTTTTAACAATTTACTTTTCTCCATATTCATGAAAAAAATTTGGGTACTTTTAACTTTATCTCCCCCCATGGCCCCGCTTAAAAATTAGCAAAAGTTGCATATTCGCCTCCCCCCTCCTTCTATCTCTTTCTAAACTTTTTACCTATCTAAAGTACACTCCCCCTCACCTTTCCCCCTTTACTTAACCCCAAATTCTATTGTCTGTCCTTTTTAGAAACATAGAAGATGGGGTAAGAGTTTAAAAAGGGGATGGTAATATTGCACTTTGTGAGTGTCTAGACACTTTTCTTGCAGGATCAAATTTTAACATTGGATTTTAGCGGACAGATACAGAAAGATCACACTGGACTCACGTTTCAAAAATGTTGTAGGTAGCATATACTCATACTAGTGGCTACGCCTCTATAGCGACATTCGCTTTTTACGCAGTGAAATCCTCTATCGCAGGGATCTTAAGAGATAAGACAATGGCCGATAAATTGATGTACATCCCCAATGATGATACGAAAAACTACCCCTTATGTTTAATATAATAGGTGGTTGAAAGGTTTTAAACCAAGAAGGGAAGTCACACAAGTCATACAACACTGTATTTTGGTAATTCTTTTCTAATTTCAATTTCTCAAAATGTTAGTACCTTCCAACAAAATAGTTATTTAGCTTTACAGCAAAGGAGAACCATATAGGCCCAGTGCAGTGGATGGCAAATTACTTCGGTACACACAGACAGACAGACATCTTTTTAATTTTATACCGTCGTTGTGATGTTTTTGTTGTTGTATGCAACATTTAACTTAAAAGGAACTGAATCACAGAGTGAGAAAGAGAAATGGATAAAAAGGAGAGAGATAGAAAAAGAAGAGAGATATAGCTTGTAAGGCTGTGGTTAAGAAAAGTGCTTCGTAGGAAAAAGATTTGCATGTTGAAATAAAAGAAAAAAAGCCGAATCAATGATAACTATTTAGAATTGGGGCATACACTTACATTTTAAGAAGGAACATTAGATAGAGGGAAAAGGGACATTGGGCTTTCATTACACTAGTCCCCAAAGTTTTCATATTCGTTTGCTTAACAACTTTGGGGACTTTTTTTGAAATTTGATTGGTTGGTTGAGTGTCAAAATGTTTCAACCACTACAGAAGGGGTAATTTGATGTATCAGTTTTTTAAGGTCTGTCTGTCTATATCGAAGGATCATGTTAACCACTTGTATGATATGGTTCTTCTTTACAGTGAAGCTTCTCACTGGGCCTGTGAAGGTTTATAATTATTTTGGGGGAGGGTGCCACAACCGTCTGAAGAGAAAAAGCCCCTGGAAAGAAATGCCCTCTACCCACCTAAATTTGTTAAAGCAAAAATTTAAATTGATTGTAGTATAATTCCATTTCCCTTTCTTAAATGACCCTAGAGGTCTTAAGGGGCTTTACAAATCATAATTTTAAAGTTTTCTACATCTTCTTAAAACATATTTTTCTTTTTCAGAGAACCTTTATATGTTTATGGGCAGGTTTTGCTCTATTGGGTCCTCTTCTTAATAAATCCTAAAAGATACCCTCCAACTACGATATTTTTTATGTAGCAAAGAATTTTAGGTTGAACAATGGTTCAAAAAAGTTCATCTTTAGATAACTATAATTTTGTAAAATCATCTGCATTTCTAAAAACTCGGCCCAATGCAAGTTTCCCTGTTAGAATTTGTCTTCATATTATATCAACAATTAGACGCTGTGCCACTAGCCAGTAGGGGCTGTGTATTCTAATGGGAAGGGAATTGTAGCCTTAAATTATTCTCAGGCAAAAATTAAAATTAAAAGCATCATGGAACCTATGTAAAGCTTTCTTAAATAGATAATTCAATCGAGATTTTAGACTAAAAAACTCTTTTAATAATTGGATATAACTGTCAAGTTCTATGCCTAAATGTTAGATATAACTTTCTAGCAGCAATTATTAATGTTTGATATAATTTCAACTTATAAAAGCTGTGAGCATCTACATGTTTTCTTACACCCTAGCTTACTATTTCCATAAAAAAACCGTATCATCTAAATTTTGATCATCGAATGTCAACATCAAGGCTCTAGGTTTACTATGGTTTTGTATGAAATGATATCATCCAACAGCAATAGTCGGGCTATAGATTACTAACCAGTGCTGAATATGTATAGCAATCAACCCTTAAAAATAAGTTGTTTTCCGTTTAGATTTCTAACATGGACATCACTTATTGGTTAGGATGGGGTAAAGGGGGTGGATGAGTGTAATCGTTATTTTAGCCAGCTATAAGTTTCACTTTGTTAAAATGCATTATCATCTGGTGTAAGATCCAAGTAATAATAAAACCATTATCACAGTTAGAGGTCTAGGACAACAATAATAATCTATATAACTATTTTTGGTTAGTTTATTAGAAGCTTAACCCCTATATAGCCCCCAAAAGCTTTATTCATAAAATGTTTTGAGTATTTTGTGGGATTGTTTAAACTTTAAGTTATTCCTGAGGCCTTTCGTGGGTCATTTTATTGATCACCAAATGGCCTGAAACCTGCCCTCGACTCATATCAAGCTCATCTGACAAAATGTTGACTAATCGGAACTTCCTTTTTCGCTTCTGAGTTCAAATTATAAAATTTTAATAAATATTCATATCAAAATAAGCTATATGGCAATATGTATCAAAATTTTTTTGGGAGAGAGACCTAGCCCTAAACTAAGGTTTTTCATGGATAGGTGGTTTGTAGCAAACATAGACTGACTTAAATGCAGACAGTGTCACTTATAAAGTAGCTTCGCTTTCAAAAAGAAAGTTTAATATTAATACTTGCGGATAAGCCACGAGGGGTGAAGAAGGGGTATGAAAGCAGAAAAATGGCCTAAAACCATTCCAAGACTTAATTTAAAAATATAACCATCATTTTTGTAGATTCTTATGTGGAAATATATAGAGAACATGGACATATACAACTTTTTGTGATATATTAGGAAATATAGGCTATACGCCCTAAAAATTACTTTTTTGTGAGTCTTACTGTAATAGGATATCTTATAGAATTGATTCTTAACAAAAACTAAAGGACCATATTACTGTGCCTGTACTATTGTGGCAGTAATTTCATTGGTAAAACAGTTGGGACTCGAACCTAATTGCACAAGTACATAAATATAATTCATCACAAGTTGAATTAAAGGCCAATGCACTTGTAGCATTCGAAGTGGGGCCTTTAAAAAAAACTTTATTTTACTTGTTCAGCGAATATTTTGTTTTGATTACTTTTCAGACCTTAACGCTTCGACAACCCCTAACCCCCCCCCCCCCTTATTTTCCGGGGATGATAAGAAATAAGGAAATTGATATACATTCCCAATGAGAATAAACAAGATTAATCTTTATGTAGTTTTTAATTATTGGTTGCAACTTTTGGACACTACTAATTTTTTAACTAACAAAATACAGTTTCCAAAGTTTAACGTGGTTAAAAAACTTTTGGTACCAGCTTAATAAACAACCAATGTCCCATCCCTCCCTGCTACTTGGGGCTAAAGGACAAGAGTTTAAAGATTGATTTCCTTTCATTTCTCAATAAATCCTTACACATCCTTGGCCATTGTTTTTTTTATTTCTTTAGAAAATTCAGTTTTTTATTAGAGGGGAGGGAAATTAATTAAATTAAAAAAAAAATATTGAAGATAATCAATCCCTTTGTTTATAAGAGTAATTTTAAAAGCCTGACTACTGTTGTTACTCCGGGAGGGAAGGCACATTGGACTAGTCCCCAAAGTTTTATAATAACATTTTATTATATGTTTACTCAACAACAGATAACTTTTATCAAATTTTGTTTTGGTGGTTAACTAAGTTAAGTGTTAAACGTTTGAACTAGTAATTGTAATGTAAAGAAATGGCGAATTTGTGTATCATCATTGAGGATGTACATTAATTTATCGGTCATTGTCTTATCCCTTTAGATCCCTGTAGTTGTATCTTGTAATGCAGACATTTTGAATGACAGAAAGCTCTCTAGCCCACAACAGTTAAGCCTTTTAATAAGATTACAACTATTTTCATCTTAGTCTTATCTATCTATCTGTTTGTGTGTCTGTCTGTCTGTAAGTACGTCTTTCGGTCTGTCTGTATGTCTTTCTGTCTGCCTATCTATCTTCCTTTCTTAGTTTCTATTTATCTATCCGTCTAGAAGTATGCCTGGCTGAATGTCTATCTGTCTGTATGTACGTCTAACTATCTATCAGCATGTTTTTCTGTCTATCTGTAAGTATGTATGTCTGTATATCTATCTATCTTTCTTTCTTTCTATTTATCTATCTGACAGTAAATGTGTCTGTCTGTCTGTATTTATGTATGTACGTCTAACTATCTATCAGCATGTTTGTCTGTATATCTGTTTAGCTAGCTATCTATCTTTCTATCTTTTTTTCTTTACTTATTTATTTATATATTTCTTACTAGCTATCTCTATAATTATATGTATGTATCTCTATATCTATCTATTTATCTATCTATCTATATATTTATCTATCTGTCCCTGCGTATGTCAATCTGTCTGACTGTAAATGTGTCTGTCTGTATGTATGTACATATGAACTTCTAATTATATATCAGCATGATTGTCTGTCTGCCTTTAAGTATGTATGTCTGTATATCTATCTATCTATATTTCTTTTTTCTTTCTTTCTTACTATCTTTCTTTCTCTATCTATCTATCTCTCTTTTCTTTATCTATCTCCATGCCTGTACCTCTGTAAGTAAATCTATCTTTATATCTGATTATCTATTTATCTATCTAAAATAAAGGTATTTAAAAAAATGAATACTCCTAAAATATTTCATCTTGGAAAAAACAATTATCCAGAAATGAAAAATAAAAATATTATATTCCATATAGGTCTAAGAAATTAACAAGGAGAATTGTGTACAAAATAATTTTTTTAGCAGCCAACAAATAACAATTAACTGTAGTACAGTAAAAAAAGAGGAAACCTTGTAAAATAATTACAAATAGCACCACAGATAAATAACTTAATCCACTTTGCTTTATTGTGTCAGCCGAATACTAAAAGAGATACCTTGTTCTTTATTTGGCGCAACCTTTATCTCGTTTCGTAGATGTGAACACAGTAATAGTGCCTGACTGATTATGACGTAACAAAAAAAAATAACCAATGAGAGGCCACTATAAATTTTACCATTGGTCAATAACGGCCTCTCATTGGCTAATTTTTTTTGTTACGTCATAATCAGTCAGACACTATTACTGTGTTCCGTAGATGTTCTCATTTTTTTAAGTAGCCGAATATCTGCCTGTCTGTCTGTAATGAAGGATTTTGCTAACCCCAGAACAGTGTAGATTCCCATAGGTCCTGAGAAGGTCTATAATTCTTTGGGGGGGAGGGTACTACCACGATCCAAACAGACATCGCCCCTAGAAATAAAATACCTATAGAAAAGTCCGGCTGAGCCACTATAGGGCTCCAAAACTTTTTCTTTTATAAACTATAATTTAAAATGGCGGGACCTTCTTCCCCCCCCCCCCCTCCGGCCCCGTCGTCAACGCCTCTAGAGTCCTCTAGGGGCGTAGCCTCTAATTCTACCTTTTTTGGTAGAAGCTTAAGCTTTACATTCATCTAGGAATGGTTTTAGGCTATCTTATTTTTAGAATTAAGCATTGAGAAGGCTATATTTTACCATTTCAAATACAGATTCTCTAGATCTTAGTGGCGCAAAGTAACGTACGGACTAACGGGCATATCTTATAAAGTAGCTTTGGAAATTCAAATAAATTCTTTAAAAAATATTATTTTACTAGAAAACATAAATAACTTTTTAATAAGTAAAATTTTATGAATACTTTTAAATGCGGAGATTTTTTTATTCGTATATCTCTCTCTCACACATTTAATAAGAATCAAAACTATAATTTTATTTAATAAACTTTGTTTTGTTTTTTTTTAAATTAGGGCGCTTCACCTAATTGGTTAAGCCCATGGTTTTTACAAATCAGTTTTTTTGTCATTTTAAACTTAAAATGTTGGTTATTAAACCATTTTAGTAGTGTAATTACCCACCACCAATGTTAATTTTACCCCTACCATTCCACCTCTAAAAGAATAAAAAGCCTGGACGTCTGGAAGTCTTAACATGTTGGTAAAAATGAGCTAAAACTGTTAATTGGTAAAAGTTAATTTAGGCCTCGAAAATCGATGCTTTACATTTTACGACAATTTCATGTTTTTGTTTTCATTTTAAAAGCGAAGCTTTCCTATAGTTTTTTATAACAATTCTCATGTGATCAATTCTTCTATTCATATAATTTTTTAAAATACTGATTCCTAGGACAACATAGCAGCGAAGCTTATCTATAATCAAGTCCTAAAAATGAAAGTATGTCCTTAAACGTTATCCTATATTTAAACAGGTTTGCAAAAAAATTACTTATTCAGGAATCAATTCTGACTCTCTAAAAGTTTTATTGTTTGTTTGTCCGGCCTGTTTCAGAGCTTCGCTTTGAAGGTGTTGTCAGCGCTGTTTATTTATATTTTTATCAGTTGTCCAATTTACGGGATCAATTTATCTGTTTGTTGGCTAAGAGGAGTAAATCACACTCATTTGCGAGACAAGAACTGATATATATTCAAATCAGGGATCTAAAGGGATAAGACAGTGGCCGATAAATTGATGTACTTCCCCAATGATGATGCACTAAATTAACCCCTTCTATAGATTACAATTAGTGGTTGAAACATTTGACACTCAACTTAATGAACCAATAAATAAAATTTTTATAAAAGTCTTCAAAGTTGTCAACAAATACGAAATGAATTAATAAAACATTGGGGACTAGTGTATTAAACAGCCCAATGTCCCCTTCCTTCCTGTATTCAAATGCATAGATATACCATACAGGGTGTTTTTAAGTTTCGACACCTTTTAAAACAAAATCTTCTAAGCTATTTTGACCAATGGGTATTCTTTTAAAAGGCATCCTCTCAAATATACTCTGATTTTTAAAAAAATTATTTCAGGCACCATAAATCAAAGCCCTTAGTTTTTACATGTCATAGGACATTTTTGACCAAAATATGTCTTCTCTACCCCCCTCCCAAAAAAATAGGAATTTATTAAACCAAATTTAATCTTTACTTCCTCAAAAATACAATTTACCTTGTTCTCAAAATAAAAGAAATCTTGGACGTCATTATATTTCCAATATTTAAAAAAAATAAAACAGTCAATTGTTTTATTAATATGAAGTTAAACAATAACTAAAGTTCCCGGGAAGGTTCATAACTATTTTGTTGGAGGGTGCCACCACCCTCCCAAGAGAGATCGCACCTTGAAGTATATTTGCAAATAGGAGATAATAATAAAATGAAATAGCACCCTGTAGAATTGAATTCCCTATCTTAACTCAGCTACATTTTTAAGTCTGCACTTTTTTCTGAGACTGTAAAAAAGTTTAAGATTTAAGTTGCACTTATTCTTATCATTAACTTGAGTTTAATTGGTAATGTTAGATAAGGTAGCTGATAAAAATAGTTTAATGGGCGGTTTCCCTTAAATAAATTTTAAATCACAAATAAGGATTTCATTGGTCATGCCTTTATTTAAGGGGGTGAAAATTTCGGGTTTCAAAGGTAAAGTATTTTTTTTTTAACTTTTGAGAGGGTAAAATGAGGGGGTTTAACGTTTGAGATGGGTAAACACCTATTTACTCCCACCCACTTGGACGTCTATAATCACAACACACATTTTGAAGAAGAAAAGTGTAGTTTAGTAGTTTAATGTTAGGTTAGGTTAAGGAAAGTTTGAAAGAGCCCAGCATAATGCCCCATATTGTTATAGCCCCCACCAGAGCGGCTAGAAATTAGTTTACTTTCTGTTAATAAATAAGAAAGAAGGAGATTTCAGTACAAAGGCATGATGTTCATTATGTGCACAGTGTCTGTGCGAACTATTCACATAAAAGTGGTTTAGTAATAACGGGTTCAAATTATGCAAGAGCTTAGCTTGTTTTTTTCTAAATTCGGAAAAAATGTGAATATGCGAATTAGTAAAAAGCTTCTTAATTGAAAAAACAATAGATATCTTAAAAGATCTGCAAGTCTTCATCATTCTAGGGTTCTTAAATGTTGACTTTTGAGTTCTTTGACCCATAAGTATATTCACACAAAAATCTAATTTAACAGCATATAAACTTACTTGGTAATAATTCAATCCTATTTTGCAATTTATTTGCCCCATAGTGCACTCTATATTTGTTCTATGATAATAAATATATATCTACTTGGATATTTTCGCCTAATAAGAAAAATGTCTTTCCTGCTGGCTAATTTCCACCCATTTTACCAATCAATTCCATCTGGAGGAAAGTACTGACCAATAAATGGTGACCATAGTTGCACCCTAAACTGACGCCAAAATATCCCCTGTCATAATATCCACGTATATTATATTCTTTTCTATAATCTTTTTTTGTTGTTGCTTTGTTTCATTAAAAGGTTGCAAATTGGATATGAATCTAAGATTTTGTCAAGGATAGTGTACGTAAATGTTGAAAAGTTTGTTGCAACTGCTGGTACTCAGAGATGGAGGGGATGTTGGGTTGTTTATTACTATAGTCCCCAAAGTTTTATAATAACGTTTTTTATATGTTGGCTCATCAACTTCGAGGACTAAATTATTGAATTTTGGTTAGTTGGGTTATTTAGTGTCTGAACGTTTAAACCACTAATTGCAGTCTACAGAATGGGTAATTTTGTGTATATAATTGGTAATGTACATTGGCCATTGTCTTATCCCTTTATATCCCTGGCTAGCAATTGTGACCAACAACTAATCATATTAGATTGTTTATGGCAATCAAAAAAAGTGTTTACTGTGTATGGCTATTATAATATTGATATTAAAAAATGGTTACTTACAGTATTAGTGTATTAAACAGTTCAATGTCCCCTAACCCCCCTAATTAATTATACACACACAGTTCTTTGGTCTTTTGCCCTTATTTTTCCATCTTTAAGAAATGACTCTTTCAATTTTTGCACAGATTCTTTGCAAACGCAGTCTGAAAAAAAAGTTTTAACAATTTTGAGTTAAGATTACAAGCTGGATAGGCTTTTTAAAAAGTGTGTATTATCACTTCAGCATATTGTCATATTTGCAAATGATTCATAATCGCAAAAAGAAACCTTGCTTATAGAAAAACAACATATTGCATAAGCTGAAAGATATGGGTAATCGCGTGACTGTTATTGTTCTTATTTAAAGTGAAGCTTCTTATAGTTTCAAAAAATATTTTATATTGTCGGGGAGGGTTATTCGTATTTTAATATTTGTGGGAAATTGTCTGTATTACGATGCTAATCATTTTTTTCTCAGTATGGCTGAGATTCAGTTCAAATCCAGCGGAAATTAAGCGGTTTCAAAGCCATAACAGAACATAATTTCCCCACTAAAAATTAAAAATTTGGGTGGAGGGTCAACCCCTCCCCCTACACCTTTTCAAGGGGTGCCTTCGCTATAAGCAAAGAAAGGAGATAATGTGTTTATTAATTGTGTTTTAGTTTTTGCGTTTTTTCTGAATTGATACATTTTGTGGAAGTGAAGTCACACAATAAAAAAAGATTGAGGGGGGGGGGGTAAGTCAACGTTAGTCCAAAGATTATATTAACGCAGGATCAAGCAAAGAAATATGTTTTCTTAGTGATACTATTAGGGAGGGAGGGGACATTAGATTGTTTATTACACAAATCCCCAAAGTTTGATAATTATGTTTACTTATTTGTTGGCTTAACAAATGTTGGGTCTTTTACAAATTTTGATTGGTCAGTTCATTAAGTATATTGTCCTATTTATAATCTACATAAGGTGTAATTATGTGTATTATCATTTGGGATGTACATCAATTTATCGTTCATTGTCTTATCCTATTAGATTTCAGCTTCCTAGTAGTTTTAGCTCCTCCCCTATGATGACGTCAGTGTAACCCTCAGTTTTTGGTTAACTGTTTAAACCTCAATAGAGAGACGGCATTATCTTTGAAGAACCTTTTCCAGTTAGATTAACAAATGGTCTCTTGTGTTTTGTAGTTAAATTATATTACTGTATGCCATTTGCTGTTGAAAATAAAAAAAAGTATATTTAGAAAGTAAATTTTTCATAATATTAATATTAAGGCATTTTAAATGTACTTAGATTTACCCAGGGATCAAAAAGGAAAAGACAATGACCTCTAAATTGATATGTATTTCCCATGATGATACACAAAATTACCCCTTCTGTAGATTACAATTAGTGGTTAAAACGTTTTGACACTTAACTTAATGAAACAACAAATCAAAATTCAATAAAAGCCCCCAAAGTTTTTATGCCAACGAATAGGAAAACGTGGAATGGGGGACTAATGTAATAAACAGCCCATTGTCAATGTCTTCCTGAATTTACCTGGATTATAGTATGACCATCAGGATGGATGGAAGAATTGTGCATATCCAAGAGTCTGTCAATTTTATAGAAGTACATTTTATCAACTAATTAAATAAACAAACAAAAAACACAGGGGTGGCTAAGGGACTTACTTAACCCCTCCCACCCCCTTAAACAATACTTTAAACTAGTCTATATAATTCTTTGCCCCATGAGGTGGTGTAATTGCCCCTTAAAATTTAGTTTACAAAATAGTTTTTGGGGGGAGGGGGTTGGGAGAATTACCTTACCCCGTCACCCAATAACCCAAAACCATTCCTAGACCAATGGGAAATAAACCTAAACTAAGACTTAGAAGTTGTCCATCCGTCTACAGATTGACATACTTTTACTGTATATAGGACTATTGGCTACGTCTTTAGAGGCCTCTAGGGAAACTTAAAGTAGGGGGGGGGGGGGCATTCAACTCCTCTACTTTTAGCTTTGATTTAAAAAGTTATAAGCCTTCCCGGGACCTATATGTAACTACACTTCAATGGAGAACCATATTGGTTCAGTAGTTTCGGGATCCTTTGGTACACACATAGATTCAGTCAGACAGATACAGAACAGGTTAATCAGGTTACTTTCATAAAAGGGTAAACTATACATGTTTGATAGTTGATATATAAATCTATTGCACATTAGTCCATACATGTATCTAGCTGTATTTCTAGCCTTTATGTTAAGTCAAATAATACTATATTCACCCAGTATGGTTGTAAGTTTACAAGTTGGAAAATTATCATTTCATTGACAATTGTTCACGGAGACGAAAATTATTTTTTTCCATTAATGGAGGCTACGTTGGATTGTAAATTATACTTGTTCCCAAAGTTTTTGATTCACATTCTTTTATAAATTGGCTTAAAAACTTCGAGTAAGGGCAAATAATGAAATACTGCCTTCCCTTATTTTATATTAAGGGGGGTTTCTGTGCTCGCTAGGCACTTAAAGGGAAAGCATAATTATTTTTAATTTACTATAAATTCTTTAGATTTTTATTAAAGTAAAATCTATTATAAAAAATGAAGTAATTTTTATTTATAAAACCTAATTGTTTTTACGTCTTTTGTTTTTTAGATAATTAGGTGATTAACAAGGATGACAACATCAATAAGTAGCGAAGCTCAAAAATTATTAATGAATATCAAGAAAAAGATTTACTATAGAGTAGTGTCATATAATAAACTCTAAACATGGTAAAATAGTTAAACAGGAAACCTCAAAAATCACACAACCTTTAAAATCACAAAAATTTAAAAAACTAGGATTTGATCTGGCACCGCAATTAATAGACAAATCTTAATAAAACTTGATGGAAATATTTAGAATATGATTATATTCAATCCCTGATAATTTTAGCCGTCAATCCTGAATAGGAATCGAGAAAATCACGAAAACCTAAAAATCTGGGAATCGTTCTAGCACCCAAATTAATATACAAATCTTAACAAAACTTCGTGAAAACAAGTAGAATCTAAAATTGATTAATCCCTGAAAATTCCAGCCCTCTATCTTGATAAGGAATTGAGAAAATCACGAAAACTTGAAAATCTAGGAATCGATCTAGCACCCTAAATAGCAGACAGATGGACAAAACAATGTATAGATTAGATGGGCATAAGTCATAGGAATCTTCACAAAAAATTTCAGCTGTCTATCTTGAATAGGAGCCGAGAAAATCACGTTTCCACCATAGCGTTACGGACTGACGGACGGACGGACAAAGCGAATTATAGAGTAGCTTCGCTACTAAAGAATAGGAGCCGAGAAAATCACGTTTTTCCCATAGCGTTACGGACTGACGGACGGTGAAAGTGAATTATAGAGTAGCTTCGCTACTAAAATTTTTTGTAATAGTTTTATTTTTATATTAAATACTCTAAACAATGATGACAACATTCCAAATATGTGAATTACAAGTTATTGGTTGGATGCTGATAAGTAAGCGGTATTTTTTAGTAGCAAAGCTACTCTATAATTCATTTTGTACGGCAGTCCAAAACCTAGTGAAGATTCCTATGATAATAAGTCTGTTTGCTTCAAAAGATATTAACCTTCTTTCAGGGTCTAGCGATTTTCTTTGAGTTTTTTTCATAGTCTCTCTTTTTTTATTTGATATGACAACAGAACATATGCTCTATAACCCACTTTGTCCGTTTGTCCATTGTATAATTTTTTTACGCTTTGCTACTTATTAATGTGGTCATCCTAATTTCGTTTAGTATATATTTTCCGTATTTAAATCTAATTTCCAAGAATGAGACGTATGTCTTCAATAGCAGCTAATAAATTACCTGACATTTTTAAAGATCTACCAGTTTGACTTTTATGAAGAATTTATGAGTCAACTGTAGCGCACATTATAAAAACGTAGCTATTCTGCTAGAAAATTATTTTTTTTAAAGCGAAGCTTTTCTATACTTAGGGTCGGTCCGTTCGTACGTCCACCCGTCCGTCCGTCCGTCCGTAACGGATAGCTTTTTTCGTTAATTTAGGCATGTTAGACTTGTCCTATCGATTTCAAACTTTGCATGGTTATTCCTGTAGTAGTAAGGTACAATTTAGAAAGCGTAGCAACTCTATAATCATTACTAGAATGTCCGTACGTCCATTTTAAACAAGTAGATTTTTTAACTTTTTTAATAAGAAATATTTATGTGATTTAATTATCCGATTGATCTTATTTTTGGTATACTGATTCCTGGGACAACAAAGTACAATATTATGAACGAAGCAACTCTATAAGCAAGTCCTAAAAATGTAAGTATGTCCATAAACATTATCCTGTATCAAGCAGTTTTTCAACACAAATACATTTATATGTTTATTATTCAGTCCTGACTCTATACAAGTGTTAATGTCCGTTTGTGCTTCAGTGCTTCGCTTTTATCGATGTTGTCATCATTGTTTTTTTTTAACAAAATCAATTTATACTTCACTGCTTTACCTTTGGAATCTAGAGGCTTCCTATCTGGGGGCGAAATGACTTAAAACCATGCCAAGACATTTACAAAGTTTCTCTGTAATTTAATTTAATCATTCCAAAATAGCTTACTACTTAAGACAAAAGACTAGCGGCTGCGCCCCTCAAGGTCTCTAGGAGCAATGGAAGTAAGGTAGAAGGGGAGAGATAATCTATCCCAAAATTGTTATAAACCTTCCCGTAAGCTAAAGACAGATAGACATCCTGTTATTTTCATTTAAGGATATCAGTATTTAACTTGCAGAAATGTTGGGTTTCATATTTAAATATGAACACAGTAATAGTGTCTGACTGATTATGATGTAACAAAATAAATTAGCCAATGAGAGGCCGTTTTTGACCAATGGTAAAATTTATAGTGGCCTCTCATTGGCTAATTTTTTTTGTTACGTCATAATCAGTCAGACACTATTACTGTGTTCTTAAATATCAGTCTTTGTCTTACTTTCTCAGAAAAGAGTATTGCATTATTCGATATATTATTATTTGGATATTGCACCATTTTTTGTCAACTCTAATAAAATAATCCATTCATTTAGATAACGATATTCCAGATCCACACCTTTTACCCCTTCATCTTTCCTTTTACTAGAGAAGCGTACAGACTAATAAATTTGGACTATAGTAGCAACTTAATTGACGACAAAATTTCCCCTGACATAATATCCCCTTATGTTATATCCAATATTGCATTATTTTGCAAATATTTAGTGGCGGCGGCATAATTTTTTCCAATATTTACTTTTCATGACATTTTAAGATTTAACCAACCAGGGAGGAAAGGATTTTTATTTCTGCAAAATAATTGTTAAAAACTTCAGTGTAAACTTTTATTCAGTGTATATTTTACTTTCTGTGGTTTCCATCAAAAGCCCTTAGTTGAGCATTGAGCAAAGAAATTTGCCTCCCTATTTTGAAATAAATTGAAAATAGGCGGTTTTAGGGGGGAGGGCAGTTATTCTGCAAAATAATTGTTAAAAACTTCAGTGTAAACTTTTATTCAGTGTATATTTTACTTTCTGTAGTTTCCATCAAAAGCCCTTAGTTGAGCATTTAGCAAAGAAATTTGCCTCCCTATTTTGAAATAAATTGAAAATAAGCGGTTTTAGGGGGGAGGGCAGTTATTCTAGTGTAAAGAACAGCTTAGCCCGCAGGGTTAGGGAACTGCAGGTGCAGGACCCGTAGGGAAATTGCTACATCAGAGGTAAGGCATTTGGAAGATAAAATAACTCCTCTTATTTTCAAATTATTTAAATTCGACCCCCATTTTATTTTTAGTTTAACAAGAAGTATTAATGAAAACTTTTCAGGGGGGAAAGTATTTTTAAAAAGGTAGGATGGTGGTATCCTCCCCAAAATAATTTCTTCCCAGGACATATGAGAAACTACATTGTAAAGGAGAACCATATCGGTTAAGCTGTTTGCGAGATCCTTCGGTACAGACAGACAGACACAGATCCTGTAACTTTTATTCAAGTATATAAATTTCCTTTTAATTTTTAGAGGAAATACATCCAACCCTGTATTTTTGAATGTAAAAAGTGAGGGAGAAAAAAAGTTGAAATTAAATGACACCCAGCCATGGTTTTATAAGACAGTTTCTTTATTGCCAGGAAAATAGGGGACTTTGGGCTGTTTATTACACTGGTCCCCAAAAATTTATATCAACCTTTTATATTCATAATTTTGGGGACTTAAATTAAATTTGATTAGTTGGTTCATTACGTTGAGATTCCAAACATTTGAACCATTAATTACATTCTACAGAAGGGGTAATTTTGTGTATCATCATTGGGGATGTTTATAAATTTATCATCCATTGTTTTATCCCTTTAGACCCATGCCATATTGCAACCAAATAGAAAGTTCTATAAGTTTGGTTCAGACAAGCTCCACAGGGTTAAGGGTCTACAAAATAATAACCCCGAGAGGTTAGGTCTTTCCTTAAAAGCTATAAAAATAAAACATAGTAACATTATTCATTTAGAGATTAGAGATATTTTCACCAATAGTGCCCATATTATTAAATAAATTGAAATAAGAAAGGGGAAGGAACTAGTTTTCTTTCTATGCCTAACCCATGCAGGGGGTCTAACCCTGCGGGACTGCCTAGTATCTATCATAACCTAACCTAACCTGACCTAAAAAAACGAAAATCCCAAACCCCCTTTCCTAATTTCAGTATCTTTCAAACTTGAGGAAGAGGGTAGTGTTATTATTGCTCAACAAGGTTCCTTTGGTGAAAGCACTAGGATTTTTATAAAATTTAAAAAAAATTAATCACAGGAAAAGCAAAATAAAACATATTAACTTTTTCTTATTTGTTGGTGTATTTTGTGTATCATCATTTTGGGTATCTATCCATCTATCGGCCATCATCTATCCAAAGCCATTGTTTTAAAACATTATTTTAAAGCACATCAATTGATTTGACACACTAATGAAATGTTTTACATTGATTAAAACTATTCTTATGTATTACACTACTTCTTTGAAAAATAATTTTGTCATGTTAATCCTTCATTTATACAATATTTTAAGTAAAAATTTTCTACAATTAGTGTTAATCCGTATGTTAATAAGGGATTTTATAGGATCGGACAGTGTAGGATAAACTGATGTTCTGCACATTTACCATAAACAAAAAGTAACCTGTGGTTAAACATTATTGGTTTGGTGAAAAGTTTGGATACCGACAGCTCAAGTAAGGTTTATGTCCCCAAAGTATTTAAGCCAACGTACAGGGTCATTCAAGAGAAATGATTTTTTTTAAAACTTAATTATGCATAGAAAATAAAACAATTATGTAAAATCCTTTATATATTTAGAAAACCTATTATGGGACATTTATGTTTCAAATATTTAAAAATGATTATTTCAACAAATTATGCCCTAAAAACCGGTTTTTCCAAAGGCCTTTTTTTCGAAGATTTATTGATTTAAAGGTTTTAAAAAAATGCGCAACTTTTTGAAATTCAAATTGCGCAGCTTGTGTTAATAGTAGAAAAATGTTATGCATATCGTTAGAACCGTCATAGCCTCTAGTTTATTAATATATAAGAACCATTCCTGTGCTACGTACTGTATAGGAGGTACGTGGTAAAATGTTCCAATTACTTAAAACTTTTCATCCTTTTTCTCACATTTTTCAACGTAGCACCTAAACTACAAATAGCACAAAAACGGGTCTTATATTTTCAAAAACTAGAGCTTATGACGATTCCAACTGTATGCGCAAAATTTTTCTACTATTAACACAAGCCACGCAATTTGAATTTCAAAAATGTGTGTATTTTTTTTCACACCCCTTAAATCCATAAATCTTCGAAAAAAAGGCCTTTGAAAAAACTGGTTTTTAAGGCATAATTTGTTGAAATAATCATTTTTAAATAATTGAAACATAAATGTCTCATAATAGGTTTTCCAAATATATAAAGGATTTTACATAATTGTTTTATTTTCTATGCATAATTAAGTTTTTAAAAAAATCATTTCTCTTAAATGACCCTGTATAAGATGTATGTATTGTTTATATGATATTGGTTACCATTTAAAGCCCAAAGAACCATTCCTCAGTGTTTTTTTATCTAGGGATCAATTATCACACACTTGCGGCTGCGCACCTAGACTCTAGGAGCTCTGTATTCGTTGATGAAGAGGGAAGTGCAGAAAAAATAGCCTTAAACCATCCAAAATAAAAAATAAGAAAGAATAAAACTTTCTCAGGACCTATGAGTAGTTTCCCTTAAATGAAGAACTGAATTGATTATGTGGTTAGCGAGATCTTAAACTACAAACCAAAATATATATTTTTATATAATAGAAATAGGATTATAATTCCTTTATCAACGAGCTGTTATAAATAGACAAATGGACAGACCCTAAGTGTAGAAAACCTATTTTCTAAAAACATAGTTTTTCAATTACATTTTAGGTTTAACCAGTTTAATTGCAAGATTACTTTTCCAAAAATGGAGTCGCATCAGGGAGGGAGGGGACATTGGGCTGTTTATTAAACTATTACCCAAAGTTTTATAATAAAGTTTTCTTATTCAAAGGCTTAACAACTTTGGGGGCTTTATTGAATTTTGATTGGTTGGTTCATCAATTTAATTGTCTAAACGTTTCAACTACTAATCGTAATCTACCGAATGGGTTAACATCATTGGGGATGTACGTTCATCAATGTATCGGCCATTGTCTTATCCCTTTAGATCCCTAAGACGCATAGATGAGAACCAAAATAAATATTTGTCGTCATTTCTCAGTGTCTTATACATTTTCTGCTTAGAATTCAAAATTCTAATTATAGATAAATAAAATAACAAAAACAGCAATAGCAATGTTTCAATGTTACATTGCAAAAACCAATAATATCAAAATAAAAAAATTATATTTATTAAAATAATAAAAGATATAAATAATATTAATGAATAAACATAAACATATTTATTTGGGCATACAAATAAAATCAAAAAAAAATATAAGATACAAATACAATTAAAATTACTTTAACAATAAACAACCTAAATCCTAGTCAGTTCTGCACGGGTAACCATGAATAGATCACTATGGATCTATCTACTTTGCCCAAAATATATTTAACAAAGGTATCCTGGATCCCTTTAGACTTATAGAACCTAGGTTGTATCGCCAAAATAAAATTAGATTGCAAAAATTTATAGAGCTGGAGATTTAGATTCTTTGATAAAAATATTTATTGCAAGGCATTAATTATTTTAGACTTGATAGATTTAGCAAAAAGATTTCTATCTTCAATAGATTTAAGATCATCACTTAGATTATTCCAAAGGATAAAAAGTGGTGGATAGGGAGTATTGTTATTTTAGACAGCTTGGTACAACATCAAAGTTTATATATCAATGAACCCAGCACATTCGCAGTTCTAAAAGGTTTTCAGTCCCACTAAGAGAGGGTTGACAAAGCTTAAATGCAAATTTAGAGTTGAGCCAATTGTGCATAATCAGACGTAACACGCAAACACAGTCATACGGGATGTAGAGACCGGTACATTGGTAGTTTGACAATAAATGTATACTGTATAGATGTATAAACCAGAAAACTACTTGGTTCCAGTGGTGGGGAGTTGGGGACCTTTCTCTTCTGCTAGCAAATTGCTTTGTGTTTTTTGTTGCGACTTGGCTGTGTGAATATTTCCGACACTATTGGTTAATATTCAAAGACACAGTTAAAAGTAGGCACAGGATCCTCATCCCATATTCATACAGTGTTTTAACCCTTGCCTCCTCTATTCTTTTACTTTACTATACAATCAATATGTTTTAGTCAGTCTGTCTGTCTTTCGGTTTGCTCGTCTTTTCTTCACTGCTTTAATCATATTAAGTAGGGAAACTATACTCAAACACTTTATATGTATGTATGTATAGCCAAAAATTGGAATTTTCGGATTCCATATTAGACAGACAGCTGAAAACTTTTGTGAAATTTCTTTCTTTGTATGTACTACTATCGGCTTCGGTCCTAGCCTATAGGAGCTTTGCCCCAAGAGGTAAATAAAAAAAAATAAAAAAATAAAAAAGTTGAGAACTACTGGTGCTGCCAATAGTTTTATGTGAACTAACTAAGAAAATAGCTTAAAATCACAACAGGACCAATAGGTATATACCCTGAAGAGTAGAATCCGATCGGTTCAGTGGTTACTGAGATCTTAAGGGACAGACGGTCAGACATTCTACTTTGTATGATATACATTGCTTTGTCTGTAGATCTCCTAAATATCCTATTATATAAAGTAGTGAAGTTTTTTTTGTCTGAAGCTTAAGATCGCAATAACTATGCAACTAATTGGGTTCTCTATTCTAAGGTAAGCAAACTTCACATAACGGGTTTAGGCTATTTCATTTTCAAATTACATTACTTATTCTAGCCAACTCCGGCCATTTGAATACAATGCCCCTAGTCACTAGGGGCACAGTCGCTAGTGCTAAAAAAGACATGAATACATATTTATATATAAAACTTCTGTTTATCCTGTTTTCACTTCTCTCATTTTCTTTTTTTATGACTAATGATTATCTGTTGTGTAACTAACTTTGCACGTTTGTCCAGCCATTATTTTTTTATGCTATGCTTCTTATGGATGTTGTTTACACCCATTTCCATAAATATAGCTTTTATTGAAATTGTTTTAATTTATTTTTTAAAAGAAGGCATATTATTTTTTTCCTGAGATAAATCTAAAGTCGGAGAACTTTTTCCGATGACAGCAAAATTTTAGGGTTTACATTCATAACAAAATGTATTTTTAGACAAATAGCTTTTCTTCAAGTTGATTGCGTTGGTTGGTCAGTTGGTTTATTAAAAAAACAAAGGTTTTCATAATTAGGGTCGGTCCGTTAGTAACGGATAGCTCTTTTCGTTAATTTATACATGTGAGAATTGCCCTATCAAAGTTTTAGGAAGCGTAGCAACACTATAATCGTTACCAGAAAGTCTTAAAATCCACTAATCAGGCGCCTGTAAGACCTTGATGAGTGTAGGTCTTATGTCATACTAGAGTTGGCTCGATATAATTATCTCCCTATTGGCTAGTTTTCTATATGCATATCTATTTCTCAATAAATCTATTTTCCTCACCCGGCATTACTATCTAAAAGAAAGTAAATATTTAATAATTTAAATGATTTTTAAAAGATTTTTTAAAATTATATTTTTTTTTTACATTACCATCACCAAAGGGTTAATGATGATGATTACAATTTTAGTTTAATATTTGAACACACAAAATGTCGCCACAATCGAATTCTTTTAAAACATAGTTTTCTTAAAGAAGTTGTATCAACTTTTTTGCTTTTTATTTAAGATAGCTAGCCGGTTCTTTCAGTAAGTAGTAGATGTAAAATTTTTCATAGAATTCAGATATGCAATCGGTTTTTTTGTAGACCTCTTATTTTTTAAGTAATTTAAGTTTTTTTAAAAAATAATTAAGTCGGTTTTAAGGTACTAAAACGCAACAAAATAAAAGAAGAAAATAGCCAGTATGAACAAAAATAGTAAGATCTTTAATTTGACACCTTACTTTTAAAATTCTGTTGAGTAATTGTTGAAAAAATCTATATTTTTAACCTCGGTTTAATCAAAACATTAAACCTAAATATTTTCTCATACAGACATAAAAATATGGGTTCATATATACCATTAGAATGAGAAAAATAATATGAATCCATTCTAAGCAAAATTGAAAAAGTTTAAAAAAATTGTAAAAAAAAATGGAAAAAATAAAAAGTTTATTTTAAGAATTGTAACTACTAAACTAGCCAATCACAAATCGCAAAAATTGACGAATCGGGAAGCTTAACCTATAAGATTAACCTATAGAATTGCCAGAAAAAAAGGAGAACGTTCATACAATATATACAATAGATACTACAATAAATATAGTGATATTAAAGAACATGTAAAGAATGAAAAATTATGAACAAATATGCATCAGTCTGTTTATAAACTTTAAAACAATGCAGTTAAAAATACATTATTGTTTCTTGTGTTTAAAAAATATCTGCTACATTGCATTGTCTTTTGTTTAGGTTTGGTTCAAGCTAACCCTTTAAAGCCGAAAATTATGATTCTTAAAAACAACTTATTTTTTTATTATAGTTTTATAAAACTTTTTCAATTTTGCTTAGAATAGATTCGTAATATTTTTCTGATTCTAAAGGTATATATGAACCCATATTTTTTATGTCTGTATGAGAAAATATTTAGGTTTAATGTTATGATTAAACCGAGGTTAAAAAAATAGATTTTTTCAACAATTACTCAACAGAATTTTAAAAGTAAGGTGTCAAATTAAAGATCTTACTATTATTGTTCATACTGGCTATTTTCTTCTTTTATTTTGTTGCGTTTTAGTACCTTAAAACCGACTTAATTATTTTTTTAAAAAACTTAAATTACTTTAAAAATAAGAGGTCTAGAAAAAAACCGATTGCATATCTGAATTCTATGAAAAATTTTACATCTACTACTTACTGAAACAACCGGCTAGCTATCTTAAATAAAAAGCAAAAAAGTTGATACAACTTCTTTATCATATTATAAATTTAGATTTTCTTTTTTATGATTAGAAATTAAATACATCAATATAAGGTAAATAGCAACATGAAATGAAAAAAATGAATTTATTTTTAAAAAAGTAAAATAATGGGTCTTATCGTTCTGGGCAATGAGAGTTTATTATGGATTATTGGAGCACTATGAGTTTTAATCATATATTCCTTGGAAAACTTGAGCTCGTTTATAGACATTTATTTCCTATATAGATCTGACATGGATCTTGAAGCAATTAAGCAGGCCGTTTTGTACATGTTAAAAATTGGAAGATTTCATTAAATAAAAGTAATCGCAAATATACTTAGTAAATGAGGTCTTATGAGTGAAGGTCTTATGTCACATTAGGTCCTATGAGTTGCAGGTCTTATGTCACATTAGGTCTTATAAGCGTAGATCTTATGATTGTAGGCCTTATGAGTGTAGGTCTTATGAGTGTAGACCTTATAAGTGTAGGTCTTATGAGTGTCTTATTTGACGTTGAAGTCTCCCAGATTTTAAGAAAATTTTCCTTTTTTTTTGTCATTTCTTTTGGGAGGGTGGTAGTACCCTCCCCCAAAATAGTTAAAAACCTTCCCAGGACATATGAGAATCTACCCTGTTAAGGAGAACCCGATCGGTTCAGCGGTTAGCGAGATCCTTTGGTACACACAGACAGACACACAGACAGACAGACACACAGACAGACAAACATCCTGTTACTTTAGTATAAGGATAGATACTACAATAAAAATAGTGATACTTACATAACAAGAAAAATGAAACATAACATGTAAAGAATGAAAAATTATGAACAAATATGCTTAAATCTGTTTATAAACTTCAAAACAATGCAGCTAAAAATGCATTATTGTTTCTTGTATTTAAAAAATATCTGTTACAGTGTATGTACATTTGTTTAGGTTTTGTTCAGGTTTTGTTGAAGTCAACCCTTTAAAGCCGAAAATTATGATTCTTAAAATAAACTTATATTTTTTATTATAATTTTATAAAACTTTTTCAATTTTGCTTAGAATGGATTCGTAATATTTTTCTCATTCTAAAGTCATATATAAACACATATTTTTTATGCCTGTGAGAGAAAATATTTAGGTTAAAAGTTTTGATTAAAACGAGCTTAAAAAAATAGATTTTTTCAATAACTACTCAACAGAATTTAAAAAGTAAGGTGTCAAATTAAAGATCTTACTATTTTTGTTCATACTGGCAATTTTCTTCTTTTATTTTGTTGCATTTTAGTACCTTAAAACCAACTTAATTATTTTTTTTAAAACTTAAATTACTTCAAAAATAAGAGGTCTACAAAAAAACCGATTGCATATCTGAATTCTATGGAAAATTTTACATCTACTACGTACTAAAAGCACCGGCTAGCTATTCTTAATAAAAAGCAAAAAAGTTAAGACGCCTTCTTTTTAAAGTATCTAAACGGGTTTAAACTTAAGGTTTATGCGCGGCTGCCAAGACCTAAAATTAGTAATCATTTTTTTAAAACCTCTCTTCTGTTGTTTAAAATGGAAGGACTTTAATAAAAGGCACGTAAAATCCAGAGAGAGAGTGGACATTAGGCTGTTTATTACAATAGTCCTCAAAGTCTTTTTTTTATTTATTGGCTTTACAGTTTATGGGGTTTTTATAGAATTTTGATTGGTTGGTTCATTTAATTAAGTGTCCAACTGTTTAATGTAGTATAATTGTAATCTACAGATTGTGGGTAATTTTGTAAATGATTATTGGGAATGTACATCAATTTATCGGCCATAGTCTTATCTCTTTAAATCCCTGATAATTGTAAAACTATTTGCATCTTTTGCTGTCTATGATTTATTTTAATATTTTTCTAAAAATGATTAAATATAAAGTTGATTATTAAAATATTTTAACAATATTTTGTGTATTATAAAATTCTTTTACGAAATATACAGTTTAAATTTTAGTATACTTTTTAATCCCTCTATCTCTATTGACCCCAAGTCTATTGCCAACCCCCCCCCCCCCTCCCATTATTTCAATGTTAGTTTTATAAAGAAAAGGTAAAACAAAATTCGAGGGGCGACTTCTCTTGGGAGTGTATTGGTACCCTTCTCTGAAATCTAAAAATCTTCCCAGAACATATGAGAAGCTACACTGCAAATGATAACCATGTCGGTTCAGCGGTTAGCAAACATAAAGACTAATAGCATAAGGAAAAAGGATAAGAGGATGAATACTCACCCCTTTTTCATGGTAAAATACTACTTCCCCATCCCTAAATTTAGAAGCAGACGAAAATCAAAAACCACTCAGGGCTTTTTGTAAGTCAATCATAAATAATAATGTGAATAAAAAGAAAAGCGATATTTAGCAAACAGCCGTGGGCGGTCAGAATCAGCTGAATGTTCATTATGAAAAAAATTTCCCCTTTTTTAGAAATAGAAGGATTCATCTTTCATGAACAAATTTTTTTAAATAAAAATAAAATTCTATGTAATTTTTAATTAAAACATTAAAACGAAAATATCTAATCTAATATTCTTGCCCTAAATATGGAAATAGTAAAAAGTAAAAAAATATTTTTTAAAATAATTTTTAATCCTCCCATTTGAAAAGTAGTGGAATAGCAATAAATTTTAGCGCGGCAACAGCGCTAAGTAGGCCTCTAGGCCCACCGCCTATTTTCGTCTTCTAGTTGCTTCGATTCCTCTCTTTTATTTTTTTCTCTATGACTAATAGGTATCCTGTTACTTCTCAAGGATTATATTTCAAATAAATTCTAAAATTTTACATTTGCAAATAAGATGCGAATAAAACATTTAGGTTTTTATTCAAATTATTTATTTAGCAAAATTGTTAAAATATTGATATAATGATGATTTAAGAACAAGTCAAGTGTCACATCCGCATATGCTTATTTTACCATGTTAAATTTGTTCTATCGATTTCAAACTTTGCATGATGATTCCTGTAACAGTTCAGTACAATTTAGAAAAATTTTCGATTTTCAAAAAGTCTTAACGACCATTTGAAACATGCTGTTTTTGTACAACATTTTTTGTATGATATTTATTAACCAATTCATGTGACTTTTGAAGTCTTAAAATCCTTGTTTTTTCTTTATCCCAAAAAAAGATTGGACAATAGCTGAAAATTAAATTCTCAAACAAATAAATTTAATTATAGTAAAAAAAGCTATACTTACTTCTTTTCAATTTAAAATAGGTAACATTTTGCAGTGTAAAAGAGGGGAAGACGGGCATATATCAGAAGGAAGTACGCTCAAGGTCATAGTTATAGAGTAGCTGCGCATCCACAACTGCGGTTGCCATTCCCTGCTTTTTTATTATCAACGTGTCAACCATAAATATCAAAATTTGTAAAAAGCTGTGATTAAAAATGCTTAATTTGCCTCATAAATTGCTGAATTAATGGACAAGTTGGATGATAGAATATTGATATTTGTCAGGATTTTCAGGATATACAAAAAAAACGAAAATTTTGAGTAAAATAACTTTTAGTGGTGGTAGAACCCTTCCCCAAAATACCTATAATAAGTTACTGCAAAGAAGAACCATGTCGCTTCAGCGGTTAGCGAGATATTTCGGTACACAAACTCATATAGACAGACAGACAGTCATTGGTCCTGTTACTTTATATAAGAATTAAGTGAAATATAATTAATTTTCGACAAGGTGGGTAAGTTTAGTTTTTATTTAAAAATAATAGAGGAAAATTTATTTTGCTGGACAAGAAACAAATAAAATATATACTGGCCTACCAGTGGTCAATTATAATGTATTCTGGCCTACTAGTGGTAATCTAGTCTGTGAATTGGCCTATTATCGGTTCTATATATTGTATGACGTCATTTCTTATAGGCACTCTAAACAGCTTCCAGTTTTACTAATGCTTACACGCGGCCGCCATGCCCTGCAAGGAACTTTGATAGAAATTGTCAGAAAAGGGAATGCTCAATATATTTTTTTTTTAATTTTGTCAATTTATGTATTCCATTTTTCGTGAAATATATTAGCTAAATATTTTGCATATGTAAATGTTATAAAATGATAAACAACTCTTGATATAAAAAAATGTTGAAAATCACATGGAGTTTGTCAACTGTACTCTTATTGTACCCCATAAATATTTGGAGATGCGATCCTCAATTTTCAAATTCTTTGAACGTACATATGAGACTTTTACAGAAATGCTTCGCATCCACAACTATCTATCTATGCTTGATATAAAGTCAACACTTTATAGATCATATTATGAACCTTTGATTGACACGTGCCCTGCAATTATCTAGTAGCACTCAGGGGCAAGACACAATTACTTTAGCTAGGCCCAAGGCATTATTTGTATCAATTTATGCATTCATAGGCCTATCTTTACCTATATGACACCATATATGGGTAACGCTAGCCTATTCATGGTAATCTGTATGTGATTTGCTAATAGTATATGTTTATTAAAGATATTATGTTTATAGTTAATGTAATCATATAAACTACCAGTTCAAATATGTATGCCTACAACCATGCCTGATTTACGTCACATATTAACACACAGATATTTAATTGCACAGACAAACACTAAAATCCTGGTCCAGAGCTAATGTTATAGCATGTACCTCTTGAATTTATTCAGTTATTTATTAACTCTCCTACCATCAACTTCTCTTTCTGGCTTTAAAAGGTAATGACTTAGTTGTTTGGCATGCATTGTAGTTTAAATTTAGGCCCCTTAGTACTTAGCATGAATTGAGCTCAGGCCTTATGTTAGAACTCTAACACTTAGCACAATTCACTGCTTGGGACTTAGGGCACATTTCTGTCCTACTCTACTTATAATTTTAACACTTATCCTGTAAATATTTTCATACTTAACTTATGCACTTGTAATATAAATACACTTTATAAAAACATTTTCCTTCCTTAATACTTAATATACTTATATAATTCTGATCGAATATCAAAACCAACCATTTATTCTTAGGTTAAAGCAACATAATACTTCGCGTGGGTCTTTTGTTGAGCTTCCACCAGCTCAACCAAATTCGTATTATACTTGTGGGAATAGAGGGTTAAGCATTCTAAACAAATGAACCGACGATGAGAATGTCTATGTGTATTGCATTAAAATTAGGTTTTAGTAGTACTCATAGAAGAGCGGTCTCCATACCTAAAATTTGGACAAACGCCCCATTCGCACACACAATGGTGCAACTTACCGGTTGTATCTTGGAAAAATTTTACTTCATAAATTTTTTTTCTTTTTTCCTTACCGTACCCGAACCGCCTAAGGCAGGTATTTTTACCAAAATCGAATAATTGTAGTTATGGCAAAATCGGATTTACCAAAACCTGTGAAACTATTTGAGAGCAAGGTTAGGACTATGAGGCGTTTGAAGAGATAGGGACTGAAAGGCACGACACAAATGCAATTGAGAGCCTCGTGTACGAGCAGTTGCACTAGCTGACACTCTAGAGGCCCTAGAGAATGCTAGCATATTTGTGGCCATTGGTCGCCGCCCTATAAGGACACTCGCACTGGTTGACACTCTAGAGGCCCTAGAGAATACCAGCACACCGGCACCTCCATGTCCGCCTCTCTTTAGTAAAACACTTGGGTTGGAATAATCTATGATTGAGCTATGTGCAAAATTTTGATTTCTGGACTTAGTCAGAATTTTGAAATTTAGGAGTTGTGCTAGGTGGCGGAGTATATATAAATCTTCGGACTTAGTATGATTTTTACTTATTCGGGAATTCTCTAAGTGTTGAAATACTTGAATCTTTGATACTTAAACCAGAACTTATTAAGAATCAAGCATGGAGTAACTTTTCATTTATAAGCTATCAAAATACTATTTGTAAAGGACCATTTTGAACTGTCTTATTAAATGAAAACTTAGGAGCAAACCCTATAGAACACGGGAAACGCTGTTAGTTGGGATACATATTGTCTTTGGAGCCATGTTTCTGAAACAATATGCCGAAAGCAGTTAGTACTCTTGAGTCGTAGTAAAGGGCCAAAAGATTATTACAAACTTGTAGCATTTATACTCAAGTTAAACTGTACTAATACTTTGGTGCCGTTAGAACCGATTTTCTGAGATTTGCACTTACTTATACATGCCTAGGACTTATATTCTTAATGCAATTCTGATTTATATGCGGATGTATCAAAATAACTATTGCCTCCAAAATTTTGAGTTAAACAAAATATTTCAAAGTCTCAAAGATATTCTCAACATCGATCGGTTGGAATGATATAAGTGTAGACAAATTGCTGTATGCAATTAGAAATAATTCCAGAGACTTCCTGAGACTCTGAGCAAAATATTCCACTTTTGGACTTAGCACCGTTTCTATTTCTTTTGTTACAGAGAGAATCTCGAATTTCTGGACTTATAGTAATTTTATGAAATTGTGAACTTGGTTGGAGATTTACCAAAATTCGGACTTGTAATAATTGCAATTTTTCCAACTAGATCAACAAATTTCATTTTCCACACTTAAAAGAAAAATTTTGTTTTAGAGTACTTCTGTCTTAGCCAAAATATTCCAATTATGGACTTAGAGAGATTCTATTTCTTTTGGTGAAGGATAATTCTAACGCTCTAATACTTTATAATTTTAAAATCCTTAACTTAGCGAGATTTGCATTTAGTCAAAATACTCCAACATTGGACTTAGAGTGATTCTATTTCTTTTGACTTATAGGCAATCTCTAAAGTAGCTTTGTGAATGAACTGTTAGGAAATCTCATCTCGGACAAAATATTCCACGTCTGGACTTAGAGTAATTCTATTTCTTTTGTCTCAAGATAAATTCACTATTTTTATACTTAGCATAATTTCATTGAAAAGTTTTGAACTTAGTCAAAATTCACTATTTTTGTACTTAGCATAATATCATTGAAAAGTTTTGAACTTAGTCAAAATTCACTAATTTTGTACTTAGTATAATTTCATTGAAAAGAATTTTTTTTTTGGACTCAGTCAAAATTCACTAACTTTGTACTTAGGATAATTTCAATAAAAAATTTTTTTTTGACTTAGTCAAAATTTATTAATTTTGCACTTAAGATATTTTTCAGAATTTTTTTTCCTAAGCCGAAATTTATTGATTTTGTACTTAGAATAATTTCATTAGAAACTTTTTGGACTTAGTCAAAATTTTCCAACCTTGGACTTAGAGTGATTCTATTTTATTTTGACTTAGAAAGTTTTAATTCAATCTTAACTTAGAAAACTTTTGTTTGTATGCTCCTTACAAATACATACATAAATACAATAAACAGTTCACTCAACAATAAGTAGGACATGAAAACTAAATTTTTACTTACTTTGTTAATGCTAACATTTCTATTTCATGTACCACCAGGATTCAGCAGTGAAAGTGAAGACAAGTTAATTACTAGTGATAGTGACCATTAGTGATATAAAAGTATAGTCAACAATATAGGCCCTATATGTACTGAATAGCACACTTTAAGAGACAAAGTTCTATAAACCAAACGCAGCAGGAGGTTGCAGCAGCCTACCTTGGGAGAGTAGGACGTCTCTAAAAGAAGTAGCAGAAGTACTACGGAAAAGTACCCTACTGTCTTTAAATATCCGGAATCATAAAAAATTTTTTACATATCGAGAAACGTATGTTTACTTAGGCTTACTAGCACATAGACTATAACCAAGTAACATAAAAGTGTGTCTACATATAGCCCAGAGTTTTTATAACCTAACAGATTACTTTTAGATAAGTTAGAAAAAAAAGTGCACTAAGATCAGTTAGATTAGTTTTCAAAAGGGTATAAGTATTGTTTAATTCAAAGTTGATAGGCTCCTTTGAAGTTTGATTGACAACCTCCACATTATAGGTTGGCCACCTAGTGTAGGATCTCACACTTCCTCAGAGTAAACTTGCACTTGAATATTGTATTGCTACTAATTATAATTAGATTACATCCGGTTAGATAATTTTGAAAACAATCTTTACATACATAAATATAGGTATATCTAAATTGTATATCTTACTACAGTTATAAGAATTGAAGTCATAAGTGAAGCCCCAATTTTGCGCAAATTACGTTATAGGATTGGAAGGAAACCCCTAATACAACTATAAGTAAGAGGTGGCGAGATCTTTGACATTCAGGCAAAATTGTTGCAATATTATTAGAATATAGACGATCCTTTGGGAGTGAACCTTAGTAAGTTATATTCATAATAGCCTTACAGGAATAAGTAGATCGTAGGCTATAAACACATATCCTTAGAGTGAAGTAAGAGTTCAACAAGGATTATAAATTGCTGTTTCTTTTCTCGACAACCATAATTTGCTAGGAAAGTCGACTCCTGAGCAAACTAAAAGTTAATTTGCGATAGTATATAAGCATACCCAAATTAACTCCGCTGCAAACATTACTTAACTTAATAACCAATTTGAATAGCTAACTAGCTCAAATTGACTCCATAAATAAACCTATATAAAAGTTAAGTAGAAGTGTTTCTACAGTTGAGCTTAATTAAGGATAAGGGTGCATTAGCGCACATTTTTAGAATATCAATCAAAAGCTCACACGCACGTATATACGACGTAGAAACAACTATAGGTGAAGCATATATCACACCCATCTATAGCTAAACACATTTTAAAGCAAAGAATTGTTAACTTAAACAGATTCTTGATTGTTTTAAACTATACCCATTATTTGTACTCCTCTCGAACTTCCGCTATTTTTATCATAAAAATAGTACAACATTCCACTGGCATCTAAAAGAACTTACAATTAGTTCTAAGACTTTACAACTATTATCATGTCATCTGCCCGCAAGCAAGGCCAGCAGGATGATGAAGCTGATAAGGAAACCACTCCTTGTCGGGGACGCTCGACAACACCTGGTATAAACACCCCTTCAGCTAATACAGACACTAGAGACTCCGATGTTTATGAGGAAATACAAATATCCAATCTAGAAGAATCAGAACAAATTGGCAAGAGGAATATGAGCCCTGAATTGAATGCGATATCTCTGGCCTCACTATCAACTCAAGCTAACTTATCAGACTCGTGGAAAACTGTTTCCCGCAGGCGGACAACAGTAGCAGAACCAGTAGAAGAACTTCTACTCTCACAGAAACTGAACACAATACAACTTGGTAGACCTAACACGAGTGGTTCACTTGAAGTTGGAAGGAATCTCTGCACAAACTGTACAACGAGTGTAGAACACAAGAGAACCCACAACACCAACACTTCGAAATCTAAAGAGAGAAGAGCTAACTACAGAGACAGACAAATTGCCAAAATAGAGGCCATCTCAAATTATCATAGAAGAAAATCCACCGTTAAAGAAATGGCTACAAAATCACCCAATCCCAAACCTTATCACAGGGATAACAGGGACAGGCATTTTCAAAGGAATACCAAGCGGGATTATCAGGCTTCTTATAGGCTATCACCTGGACGCTACTGTGTAGCATGTGGACAATATTCTCACAACATATCTGATGGATGTAGATTATTATGTGATGATACAGGGCGGTTATACCCAACTGTATTGACATCAGCTTTCTGTACAAACTGTTATAAGACATATGGTAAAGAGTTATACCATTCTCGACACTTATGTCCTGGAAGGCCAGCCATGATGGAATTATACCATAGTGGTAAGGTGAAACCTAGTGGTGTCTTCAGGCAAACATATGAAGACTGGGCTAAAGCCAATGCTGAGGAATCATCTAGAGATTGTAACCTCAGTGGAATCAAAGCTGCCACAGCGGAAATAATTCCCAATGAGCCTAAAGATCAAGTATGCCAGAAGAAATAGATTGTAAATATGACTATGACGTACGCATGACAGCCTTACTTGACTCAGCAACAGATAAAAACATCATATCAGCCAGGTACTATAGCAAATTGTTTGGCATAGTAATGAACGATGATAAGAATCAGCTGGAAGAAAGTCATGATCTACCAGTTACATGTGCAGGTCACAAGATCCCCGAACCCAGAGAAGTAACTCTCATGATTCGCCCCACTTCATTTTCAAGCCGTCATTACCCAATTCTCTTTTCAATTGTAGCTGAAGACCATGAGGATGTCGCACCTATGATAATTGGACTGAATGGTATTAGAAGCCTACAGCTAACATGGACGCCTGTCACAGACAAATACCGGTTAGCACCGTGTTTGTATTCTATTCTTCACCCTGAAGGACCGCTGAGCAGTATCTTCTGTTCTGAACTTGAGCTCCAGCTCTGTACAGGAGTAGTTAAAAAGATCAAAGCTAAAGAAACCCAAGTGATAGTAATGAATATCAACCACTTTTTCAACCTAGCACCTGGAACACAAGTGATCCTCAGCGACGATCATATTTCAAACGAAAATGCAGGAATTAAGATCTTACCTGGACAAACACAACTCATTATCAATGATGATGGACAACTCAGTGGCAGAGCTTTAATAATCAATAACTCCAATCATACTATCACCAACACAGTTATCACTGGTTACATAGAGTCCAGCGACCAATCTATTGTCAGAGAGGTAGTCGTTGATTTTGACTTCTCAGGATCATTCATATATGGACTACCTATGCTACCAGAAGTAGACGAATCTGATGACGAATTGGATCAACTTGCCATAGCACGAAACACGCCAGCTATTAATTAGATCACTCTAATTACTAGTAACCAACCCAATAGTACTCCTATACCAATCTGAAACACAAAATCAATAATTACATTGATTAACTTATTAAGCTGATAGATACACTTTAATTCATACAGCTATCGAACAGGGCACTCACATATCATGAGTGATCTTAATCTGATTATCATCTTAATGCTAAATAAAAATTCCAGTCTCATCTACTCCTGAATACAGTAAATTCATTGAACACATAGATGATGTTGTAGAAATTAGGTTAAGGTGTATGGTCAAGATTGAAAATTTCACACACTACTATTTCAAAAAAAAAAAAGAGAAACTTGAATAGTAATATAGCTAATGTTTTATGGCATAATTCTAAAATCTTCATACATTCACATGTAGACAGAAAAGTCCTGAACAATCAACAGTGCCAAAATACCACTGGGACTTTGCCTAAAGACTATCATTACTTGTGAAGCAAATCTTACACTAAAACTCAACCTAAGACAGACAAGACAAAATTGTATAAAACAAAAATATATATATTAGGACATGACCTAGATAGTACACTCCACCCCAGGAGCCCAGTATACTTAGGGAGTATCATTAAATTGATTGAACTATCTAAAACCGAAGTCAGAATTATTGAGCATACATTTTGAATATTCTGAAGAAAGTTGTGGAGAATACGCACATAAAAGAGAGAAAACTAGTTTAAGAAAATTTCACTTGCTTAAAAAAAAATTGTAACTTTTCCTTGATTCTAAGTTTACACACCTATCACAGTATAAATTGAAAGCGAACATAGAGGTTTTCAAAAGATATATGGACTTACAGATTTTACTAAAAGAAGACTTTTTATGCGCATATTCACAACAATAGGCATAAATGAACCAATAGCACATTCGATCTCACTCATACTTTCGGGTTGGATGAACTTTTGTCTCAATCCTAGCACAAAGGTGAAACTTAGAGGACACTAAGAAAGTTTGGCAATTGGACCAATTTTGGTAGAATTAACTAGCACATTGACATGTAAAATAACCCTGTCAAATAAAGCTGGTACCACCTCTAGCTTTTATGTAATAGTCTTATTATAAACTGCATTGTCAGAACTCACAGACCACTTTTATCACCTGATCTAATCTTTATATGAGCATACAATACTATATCATTCCTGGTGATAAGATACCAAGCTTATCGTTGCATTTGCAAGCTAGGGAAAACGGTATTGAATCGCTTGAATTTAATTTTTGATTATCTTGAAAACCCTATGAATTATAATTCCTAAGTAACCTTGCAGTTAACATTAAGTCTAAGAAACACATCTCGGATACTTAACCCATCAGCCTTTAATAATGCCTGAAATATGTACCCAAAACCATGTTGCGGCAAAAGTGCATCTAATTTGTATATAAGTGTGATAAAGACAAAAACTATCGATTAGGATCTGTACGAACAAAACTATATCTTTAATGCTCTTATTATAAGAACACAGCAACAGTATACATTGTGATATGCCACAATTTCACCCATCAATGATTTTATTTAAAGATCTAGTAATTAAGCAAAACCCATTGCCTACCCTCAAGAAAATTTCAGTCAAAACAAGATTAAGTTTTTCTTTCTTGCATATTGTACTCAGACTTCTTTAAAACTTTAAACTTTCAAGCGAACTATAATATAACCCAAATATCAATGCATCTTGTCAACAAATGATTAACAGGTATATTACAGTTCTAACCAAATTAGATTTGAACTGCTATAACAACAACACAACTAATAATAATGCCATAAAATATTTAAGTTATAAACCATATGAACTAATTATAGCTCATACTATAAGAAGGGAACACTTTTGCTCTTCTTTCCTTACGCGATATTATATGCTGTACGCAATTTTTAATAAAACAGGGATATTTAAAAGTTTAAATAATAAAACTCCCCTATATCTATTTTAAAAGATGCCAAAACCTGCTTTAATTGCTAATTAAAGATAAGATTACAACTAAAAATCACATAAAAATAAAAGGTAAACTTACAGAAAATTCATGGAATTAATTAAATACTTTCCATGTAAGACCAATCCTAACATCACACATATCCTCTCACAGTATTAATAAATTGCAAGTTTTCAAAATAAACATGGTTGAAAGGAGATCTGATATAAATACAGACAAGTTAAATACCCTTTCAAAATCAAAGAGTTTCAAACCAATTGGCTAATATTTTGACACTTTCATAGAGAATACAAAAGAGTAATTATAAAGTCTTACAATAAAGTCATGGACTAAAGATAATTAACTAAACGAGACATTTCCGCTTATAATTCTGGCCAAAGCAAAATCTGCGACCAGAAATATGTGCACAGTCATCTCTTTATGCACAAATAAGCAGCGGAATGATTACCATTATAACAAAATGCAAATTTAATTAATACAAAACCTATAATTCTGCACACGTACAGAATTCATATCTATAAAACATTGAACATAAATTATAATATCAGATTTCAAGAGATATAAATCCAGTCCAATAACATTCACTTGCATTTCCGTTTACCCTGTAAACTCGGGAACAATATAATAGTATGTTATTCTAATCTGATAACAGAGATATCATAATTTATGTAGAATTTTCCCACTCAAGGTTATATATCCAGTGGTAAAAATTTACGTCTTCTCTCTTGACAGGGGGAGACCAACCATATACAATACACGTCGACTAAATAAGTCGATCCCTTCAAAAATATTTATACACAAAAATATATAAAAGGAAAATTGTATATGTATAAGTTTTGAATCTGTATAATCTAAACAGAGTCAAACGAGTAATACAAACTGTACAAATATACGCATGTCACTGCGTAACCCAATATATACAAAATTGAGTTAAAAGTTAAAATATCTAATACAAACTATGTAAATCACACAAGCATAAAAATATTATTAGACAACCTATATATAAATGCCTTGAATTGAGATGAACTTGATTAGTTATTAAGCTTATAACCAATCTACATACAAAAAAAAATATGTCAAAAACTTTAATTATAGTTAGAAACCGGAAACGCCCACTCAGGATCTAGCAGTAGCGAAAGTGGGATAATAAATAGATTTTGGAAAAATAAGTTAGTTTATCATAGAACTCCAAGCAGTGAAGACCTTATCTATTAGTGTAAGTGTATCAGTCAGAAAAGTAACTTTTGATTGTGGATATAAGCATCTATTAAATAAACTTAACTGTTTAACAATGTATTCTAAGATAATATTAATAATACTAAGTACGTACTACTATAGTACAACAGCAAACTCAATGACAGACTTGATACCCACTCACTATCAAAGTGGAGAGTATATAGGCTACACTGCTGTAGCAATTCAATCCATTCAAGTTGATATATCTGTAGGCAATACAGCGCCTGAAATAGCAATCTATGATGGCCTGAAGACTCAATTAGACATTAGCTACGATGGACGCACATTCACTTCAGCACAAACTAAACTTATAGGCAAGTTATATACCAAAAAGATTAAGGACTTGCTTATTGAAGTAATAAAACTTATCCGCAAAATCAAGGAAGCTATTGAAACAGTAACTCCTTTAATAAGTTCTAACCGCATTGAAGTGACTAATAACGTAAATAAACTTTCTTATAAGCTAGATCATGATAAGTTTGATTTTACACAGTTATTGCTTGCGGAGATAGTACCACAAATTGTAAGTGGTATAACTCTTCATGCCAAAGCAGCTAACTTTGTGCAAACAGCAGAATACTCTTATGTTGATAGCTTGAGCAACTTAGCCATCACGAACTTAGAAGAGCTTAAAGCAGACTTAAACTTCAGACTTACTCTAATTCAAGATCTTGCAAAGACGGACATCACAGACTCTATTAAAACTTTTGTAAGGCAAGAGCTTAACTTGGACTATACTCATAATCTTGGATTGGAAGTCCAAAGTCGTTTAAGTGGTGGTACAACATCATTCACCACTATCCTATCCATGGAATTAAGTTCTGAGCCAATAAAAATCTACAGATACGCACCGATTCCTTTTGATGAATGCTATATCGATTCCATTTATTACTTGGATAAAACCAAAAGAGTATACAGACAATCTTACTATAACGCTTATCTACCGGTTGAAGCTGACCAGTGCCTTAAGGGACTACTTAGCGTTAATGAAACATTGATAACCAAGCACTGCCCTTTGGCGAAACAAACGTATCCCTACGCTTATGTACAAGATGGAATTGTCTTTACTAGCTTGAGTGAGAATACTAATCGCAGTCTAGAGAATGCATCAATAACTATTACATCCACTCCTTTTATTATAACAGGAGGATCATATAATCTCACATTGGGAGATACGATCACACAATTCGCATTAGGCTATGACCGACAGACCACGGCACGAACTTTACCATTTGCGTCAGAATCACTGTGCCCACCAAAACCTAAAGAACCATTGACCATTAGAACTATCTTCGCTCATATAGAAGAAATAGCTATATACGTGACAATAACAATTATCATGGTCATAATATTAGACAGGATCACTACATTCCTAGTCAGACTCTTGAACAGAATATTAAGAGTATTTCAGAGGAGTTTGCGTATACGCGGTAGAACGCTTATCCCTCAACGACCAGATGCACATCATCATAACCTAACGGTAATCTACGGCAGGAGAGGTCACCCCGCCGCAACTACCTCTAGTTATCGACCTAGAAACTCAAACAGAATAGTCAGATAAATATACAAGTTAACATGATTCCTATGACTTAACTTCTAATGCATCCAGATGGAAAGACTTACGGACATTCCCAATGATATAAAAGATTTTGCCAATCGGAAAAATATAATACTCTCGTACTTACCTATACAATATTGTACTTATATTCTTGTACGTTCTTATAAAAATCTCCACGTTATTATTATATGATTTATCTAAAAGGGTAATGATAGAAACGGTAAGAAAATAAACCACATATATAGTAACTATGATACCAAAAGAACATAGTAGGTAATGTTATTACTCATTTAATCGTTATAAAATAAGCGAACTTTAAAACTAGGCTAAACGCTTCATAAAGGTAACAATTTAATTTAATTATTATCACTACTAACGTGACAAACGAACAAGTAACGCTTATAGAGTAGCTACGTAAATAGAATTTTACACAACATATATTAAACCAGTAATTAACAAGTATATATGTAACTTAAAATCTCTATATTTATTTTAACAAAAGTAGATAATCTTTAGAAAAAGGTATAAAAATTTGACAAATATTTCTCTTTGGTGAAAATTATAAAGTTAAGACAATTTCGAAAACAGAATATAAACTTTCATTTAACAAAATCTTTGGAAAACAAAATTGTGATAATAAGAAAGATTTCTGACAAGTTTTAACAAATTTAGTTAATATATCTCTTTTTTTTGGACTTAAGCTGTATACTGGCACATAAGAAAAATTCCGAGATCATTAAAAACAATTGAGCAATAAATGCAAAAACTTATATATATATATATAGGCACACAGCCTATCAACGACTCTACTTGAATCAGGAAAATTCTATTTGGTGGAAATAAAAATTTAGATTTAACTTTAATGACAGGCCTAAGAAAATTTTACCCCGAAACTTAAGTTTTACGGCTATTGTAGTAAGAATTAAAGGGAGGTAAAGTTCTATAGCTTTGAAGAAGAATGATATATACTCTAAACCTTAATAAGTTAAACAATTCTTCCTTAATGAAATTACCCGATCAATGATACTACTTTAATTGCTCAAATATTAAAATTTACAAACAGTCTTTACATATCTCTCTTTCAAGTACTTGAATAAGCATATTTAAATAGCTTTGTCTAACGTCAGTCTTTCAGTCTACTTAGATATTGGTTACAAAAAAAAATATATGCTATTTACAGGTCCTCTATATATATCACAGCACAATTAAAATTCACGATTAATGCACAGGGATGGATATAAATGAAAGATCAGAGAAAAGGTACTGAGGCGCAAGTTCGACTAAATATCTATATACATAACCCTTAAAAGCTAACAAGAATGAATAAATTGTGATATAAGGCTGAAATTAAAATTGTTAATATAATATTGAGAAAAGAAATTTAGTTCAACTATGACGAAAGTAATTGAGATTACACGAAGTTTTAAATTAGGGGAAAAGAAAATACAACCTTATACCATTATTTCCTTACATACTAAGTTCCTTACAAGCTAACATGTAATGATATAACAAAATAACAATGGTGTAAATTATTTGGTCTTGTACAGTATGAAAGTCATAACGTCTAATATTTTACTAAATAGTAATCACTATTTTGACTAGTTACATAGATTAAGAATTTTGTCACACGTGTCTGAGCAGTCTTTGTCTAATAAAAAATTACAATGTCTATGACCAAGCTAACATTCGCCACTTCAACGCGTACGCTTAGGGCCGGCAGAACCCCGTCGCCGAGGGACACCTTCAGCATCGGACTCCTCCCTGCTATTATCCGACGAACGCACAACTGAAGTCAGGCTAGCCGTCTCTGAGGCAGTCTCTGGCGGAAGAGATGGGGTGGGAGTCTCGACTGTAAGACACAGCCGCTCTAAACCTCCAACAATTCTCTCCGGCAATGGGAACCGAATCTCACTACCCATAGAACCGAACTGGCTGGATGGTATATCGATCTCGAACACGTTCACCAGAGGAAGTGTATTTTCCGCTTCCTAAAATAGGGAAGTAAATATTAGTTAAAACAGAAAATCTTAACAAATAATCAGGGAGAAATATAATAATGCTTACCCATATAGATAATTGAGCAGCCCTGATACTTTTAGAAAATTTTTATTAACTCCGCTAAAGTCATAATGCTAACCATTGGAAAGGGAATAGCACCATGGTTAAAATAACTTATTGTATATACGCATAGCTAAAGTCACCAAATTCTTTACCTCAAGTCACGTAGTTTTGGCGACTAATAATATTAAACGAATGTAGCAAACTTACCGCTGAAAGGTCCGCTGCAGATGGGGAATCAATGCGACTAAGGCATAGAGATGAACTATAGCTGGATCCTTCTGCAGACCCTCCAGTACTGGGCGGGCTAAATCTTAGCATGTTTGTATAATGTTCCTCCAGATTGATTGAGTTGGTCGCCTAAAATATAATAGATTTTATTAGTTCAATCGCAACACCAACAAAGAATCTAGGAAAATCAGGAAATGAGAATGCCTAAAATCCTGTAAAGCTATATGATTAGGTAGCGATTCGACCCACTTTATACTAGAATTAAAATCTTAGATCGGTTCAAAAATGCTTATGCAACCATACATTTTAAGATTAATATTCTACCAATAAAAGAATTTTAGTTGCAAATACCTCTAGATACGTGTACAAATGTACGGCCTCTTTCTGAAAATTAATAGAAAACTAAAGCATGGATACTTACATGTAGACGCTCTGTTTGATCAAAGATCAACGGACGGAAGCCAGGACTTCCCGACGAGGTGTCCAATCCCGCAGGCACATTACTTCCAGTAACTCGATCCTCAGTGGCAGACAGACGGTGTACGGCAAACAGCCCAACTCTGGATCTCACTTCGGCTGGAGTCGATGGACTAGCAGAGGGAGCCTAAAACAAAAAGAAAACATTAAAGTCTTGATCTAACATTTAAACCCCCAATGAGAAACGTGCGGCACGAGCAAACTCTTAACCTTCCCAGAGGGAAATAATATTAGGTTGCTAATTAAGATTTTAGTAAATGTTAACTGGTATCTCAATTTAATTGCGGTAACCGAGCGGATTTCTCTGGCGACATAAAACGACGACAAACGGTGAGCGATATATATGGAAGAGCCGAAAGTCAACGTTGAGGAAGTGAGAATAGGACAGAACAACCCTGCAACAACATGATGCTTTATTATACAAAACGGGTGGCTAGAAAAAAAAAAAAATATACAAAACAGAAAAGAAATATACAACAGAAGAAAACTCACCTGTGTATCTGACAGAATATCATCCATCACAGAGGACGCGGCTTCATACATGGTATCCGACGGCTCCACAGTTGGCGACGTAACCCCAGATCTAGTCCTGTTGGTCCTGTTACCGCAGTGAAGAAGCTCAATGGTCCTGACGCCTATGTTTCGGAGGCGCATACATACATCTCTTATCCAGCGAGCCAGCGACCTGTCTGAGGTGTTGTCTAAACGTGTTAGAGTCTCAAGCCCTACAGCACTGAAGAAGACCACTATGAGAGCACATGAAAACAAGCCTAAACCCAACAACATGTTAATTAAGCCATCCATGTTGAGTGTGTCCAGACTCGTCTTCTGGTCTCTCCTCGACTCGGCAGACCCAGAATCACCTCCGGCAACATCGTCACCAATGTCACCGCAGGAGTTCTGCATCACCGAATTGAGGAGAGACCAGATGATTTGTATCGTTCTACTAAGCATCAGTGAGAGATGCTCGTTGCCAAACATCTCCCCTTGATCCCTTTCGGACTCTACAGATTCAAAAGTACTTGTACTCCCATAGTCATCGACATCAGCAAGGCTTGGCATCCCAGACGTGTCGCTGTACACTGAACTCGAGTCGTCTAAGGAGTTTTCAAGAAACGAGGAATTGGCAAGAGTGGCCGCAGCCGCTCTCATTGATTCCTCGAATCTTTCCTTAATATTCTGATGCGCGTCCAGGCTGTCAGGTATATACATTATGAGCGGATGTAAATTTAAAATAGAGGACTAGTGATTCTGAAAAGCAATATAGTAAAGTTGATTTTATGAAAGAGACTGTACACACGAATAACTTTTAGTATTTTAAGCAACTATGGTTGAGCTCCCTAACCATTAATACTTTGATTTATCATTTTAAAGTAAAATTCAATTAAGTTAGAGAATATGTAATTAATTTTACATGATTCAACGCCTAAAAATAGCTATCGCTGAGCTATCAAAAACATCTTCATTATGATGTATCAAGCAATTAAAACTTATGTACTAGCTAAATCTGAATATTTTCAATGACGCTTTAAAAGCACTTTCGATAAAGCTAGCTAACTATAACTTTTATAAGCAACCATTTTAACATAAATATGGTTGAGTTACTCGTAACGTAAATAACCTATCAATTAGCGTCATTATAATTGAATTAAGTAAACAGAAAATCTTATTTTAAAACCTATAGTAAAATTGTTTTAAAAAGATTTCAGTCAAGATTTAATAAATTTTGATTATAAAAAGGGACGCTGTAATCAAATGTTACAACGAATAAAATGATGGAACATATCTGTATCAATATAAGTTTTGCTTACGATGAACGAATTTAACTTTTGCAGACGGAAAACGTAAACAAAACAAGGTACGTCAATTTACCTGATGATTCAGATATGTCCTATCAAAACTACAAATATTATATAAAACAAAATTGTCATATATTGAAGATGTACCCATATTGCTTCTAACCCACTTTCGATCAAAAATACAGTGATAAAGGCCTTATCGACGAAGAAAATAAGATTCTTGAGTCTTAAATAGAGGCTAACGAATGCAATAATGGGCATATCAACAATCTATAACATAAAAAAAAAAAAAACATTCATATAAAACAAACGGGTTACTATATTTTATCACTTTTATATAAATTCTCTTGGAATTTAGCGGTAAAATTAAACACTCGAACGCAAGCTCCGCTCGCAAAGACAATTATTAATAAAATGAGCATAATTACTGGGCCGCCAGCTTTTATAACCTCGCTCAAATCCAACCCCTATCACTTTTGACCGCCCAAACATAAACAAAGGGTTGACAACTTATTGTTACGTAAAATTTAATTACGGACGTCGAGCGATATATTTTGTAGATATTAAGTCTAAAAGGTACACTTGACAGCGACGTAATGTAAGATATTAGGCTTTAAAATGATTAAAATTTATTCATGTTAAAAATAACATAAATACAGCTAATGCCACAATGGTATAAACCATATGTACATATACAAAATATACAAACAAGGGTTACCAACTATTGTTAGTAAAATCTTATATTTTTACATACATACGAGTAATGTAACCAAAGAAATTAATACGATATGTAAATACTAATTGTACTTATACATTTTTATATAAAATATTGTTTAAATTCAGGAAACAGTTATATTTAACAGAAATAGAGATAACTAACCAATCCATTATAGGTCTATCTGTAACGAAAAGAATTTCTAGAATATCCCAGGGATAAAAGGATTAATAAAAGATTATTAAAACTTCTTTTGTTTAGATTACCATAGCCAGGATACCCCAAGGAACCGGTTGGAGCACGCGCACTAACTCTTTTTAGGATCTACCATGGACCAGCCTGGAGATAACCTAGATGATCATGGAGTATTGGAGCCCTACCACCACCCTACCTTGGACGGATTGCGGTTGTGTTCCTGTCAATACCTTGACACTATAGACGAGAACAACAACATTATCACCACGCCAGAGTACGATGGATTCTCAGAGAACCTGTCCATCACCATCAGGAATTTCTTGTTAAATACAGCCCTGAATACCACAGAAGATAGTAGAGTGGAGACCGATAGTGACATCAGCTCCAGCAGCACACTATCCCTCTCTACAAATGACCTCAACCAACTCTACTATGACCTGGAAAATCACTCAATCACCTTGGACGAGAATGGTAACGAGGTAGCACAAGTGGATACCCTTGGCTACATATCTACCTCACCCCCAACCTCAACCTACACTTCGAAAGAGAGCATTTCACCACCTAGTTCATCATCAGAAGAAGCTGAACTATCCAGAACAACCAACGCAAAAACATTTATTGATGTGACAATGTTAGATAAAACTAAACCCCTCAAGAAAAGAATGTATTCTATTTGGGAGGTTTATCATCTTGTATACCCAGCTATAAAAATACGCAAAGCTTACTTTCTTAATGGAAAGCGTATTTAACTTAGCTTGGAATACATTTATAGTTTATTATATATGCCTATATACTGGGACTACTAAACTTTTTCTTTTTCTCTTTTTTCTTTTTTAACAACTTACCCCCATTGGAGATGCGATCCTCAATTTTCAAATTCTTTGAACGTACATATGAGACTTTTACAGAAATGCTTCGCATCCACAACTATCTATCTATGCTTGATATAAAGTCAACACTTTATAGATCATATTATGAACCTTTGATTGACACGTGCCCTGCAATTATCTAGTAGCACTCAGGGGCAAGACACAATTACTTTAGCTAGGCCCAAGGCATTATTTGTATCAATTTATGCATTCATAGGCCTATCTTTACCTATATGACACCATATATGGGTAACGCTAGCCTATTCATGGTAATCTGTATGTGATTTGCTAATAGTATATGTTTATTAAAGATATTATGTTTATAGTTAATGTAATCATATAAACTACCAGTTCAAATATGTATGCCTACAACCATGCCTGATTTACGTCACATATTAACACACAGATATTTAATTGCACAGACAAACACTAAAATCCTGGTCCAGAGCTAATGTTATAGCATGTACCTCTTGAATTTATTCAGTTATTTATTAACTCTCCTACCATCAACTTCTCTTTCTGGCTTTAAAAGGTAATGACTTAGTTGTTTGGCATGCATTGTAGTTTAAATTTAGGCCCCTTAGTACTTAGCATGAATTGAGCTCAGGCCTTATGTTAGAACTCTAACACTTAGCACAATTCACTGCTTGGGACTTAGGGCACATTTCTGTCCTACTCTACTTATAATTTTAACACTTATCCTGTAAATATTTTCATACTTAACTTATGCACTTGTAATATAAATACACTTTATAAAAACATTTTCCTTCCTTAATACTTAATATACTTATATAATTCTGATCGAATATCAAAACCAACCATTTATTCTTAGGTTAAAGCAACATAATACTTCGCGTGGGTCTTTTGTTGAGCTTCCACCAGCTCAACCAAATTCGTATTATACTTGTGGGAATAGAGGGTTAAGCATTCTAAACAAATGAACCGACGATGAGAATGTCTATGTGTATTGCATTAAAATTAGGTTTTAGTAGTACTCATAGAAGAGCGGTCTCCATACCTAAAATTTGGACAAACGCCCCATTCGCACACACATATTTAGCCATATTTTATGTATTTTATAAAAACAAGGATGACCAACATCCATAAAATTGAATCTCTGAAACGGTAGGACAAATGAACATTTATACTTTGAGTGTGTCAGAACTGAAAAATCTAAATTTTAATTAAATTTGTTGAAAAACTGCTTAAATACAAGATAAAGATTAAGGACATACTTACGTTTTAGGACTTGACTATGAGATGCTTTGCTTATAACATTGTACTTTGTTGTCCTAGTAATCAGTATTCCAAAAATCAAAACAATCGGATAATTTTTTCACATACAAGTTTGTTGTTCAAAAAGTTAAAAATCAACATGTTTAAATGGACATACGGACATTCTGGTAACGATTATATAGTTGCTACGTTTTCTAAATCGTACCTAACTACTACAGGAGTCAACTTGCAAAGTTTGAAATCGATAGGACAATTCTAACATGCCTAAATTAACGAAACGGACGGACCGACCCTAATTATAGAAAAGCTTCACTTTCAATAATATATTTAATAATTTTATATTGATTTTGTCGATTGTATATCTGTACTAGCGGCTGCGCCCCTAGCATATAGGTAGCTTTGTATTCAAAGGGGTCGATAAAATAGCCTAAAACCACCCCAAGGATGAAATCTAAAATCAAAATAGCCTAAAACTATTCTCTGACCTTTGTGAAGCTTTCCTATAAAGTTTAGAAGTTAATCTTAAGCTTCAGACAGAAAAAAAATTAATAGTTATATAATAGGATTTTAAAAAGTATTTAAGATTTGATTTTATACTTTTTGATAATTGAAATAGTATAAAAGTAAATAAAATACATGAAATTTAAAAATCATTATGGTTTTTTAACTAGCTGTACAATTAAAGAAATAATAATAAATGCTGTGGTTGAATTTAAATTATCATCATTGTATTTGAATAAAAGGATTAATATTTTGAAAAGCTAAGCTTTTCTATAATTAGGGTCGGTCCGTACGTCTGAACGGATAGCTTTTTCAATTTAGGCATGTTAGAATTGTCCCATCGATTTCAAACTTTGCTATTCCTAGAAATGTAAGTATGTCCATAAACATTATTCTGTATCGAGTAGTTTTTCAACAAATTTACTTACAATTTTGCTTCGACATTTACATACATTTATATTCTGATTATTCAGTTCTGACATTCTACAAGTGTTAATGTCCGTTTGTCCTACAGTTTCAGTGCTTCGCTTTTATGGATTTTGTCATCCTTGTTTAATATTTTTTATGTTGTCATCGAATGGGAATATGAATTATATAACACTTTTTATTGCACTTTTTTATTTTCAAATTTAGGTCAATAGATGGTTTCAGGCTATTTTACTGTTAAAGTTAAGTTATTCATTTTTTTGGCGATGTTGCTCATAATTGGAGTTTGACTGTAAGTTATTTCATTGGTCCGTTTCTAAAAGACCATCATATAAATTTTTTGTACATTGAAATAACTCGTAAATCTAAATCTAAAAATCATGAATTGCCTATAATGATCTTTTATAACAATAAATGTATAAGTATATGCGTATGAACCAGACAACTACTAGACCCAAGTGGTGGATACCCTTTTCAACTGTTAGAAAATTACATTTTGTTCTTTTGTAGGAACTCAGCTGTTATGCATATTTTCTGTTCAATTAGCTTATTTCAAAGTTACATTCATGTCCCTTCTATTCTTTTACTTTAATTTCATAACATTAATTTTAATTTAAGAATCGTATTAACATATATTCTTATATAAATGAAACATAATTTAATTGGTCTTTTATGGTTTATCCTTGATTTTTCATCCCCCTATTCAAAACCTTCACCACATCTCCTCCACTCCTTCTGGATGAACGATCAGACCAATAAATTATGTCCATTAGCAACCTAAATTGACGACAACTTTTCCACTGTCATAATATCCACGTATTTTCTACATCCACTGTTATCTTACAGCATAGATTAAAAAAATTAATGATTATTGCACTTGGTTAAGAAATTTGGAATGCAATCTATTTTTTTGTTGTAGCACTGCAGCTGCAGATGATTCGCAATTATTACTATCATCTTTATTAAAATTCTTATAAAGATTTCCTAATTTAAAAAGCATCTGATCTATACATCAACTTGTTTTTTTACCTGTATTACATTCCATTTCTTCCATTAATTTATTTACAAAATTGGTAATTTTGTGTATCCTCATTGGGGATGCACTTCAATTTGTCGACAATTGTCTTATCCCTTTAGATATTACATTCCTCGGTTTTGTTCTCATTTGATTTTATCGATCTTCTTTAAATGGCAACTTATTTTTGTATAAAATAACTATCCTATTTGTCTTACATCTTAAACAAAAGTTCCTAAGACAAATAGGTACAATATATGGATCATGAAAAGAGGGTTTCATTGCATTTTCACGGTATGTGATTTTAGGTTAGGTAAAGGTTAAAGATTGCCCCGCAGGGTTAGAAAATTGGCAATGCAGGGTTAGTTAGAGCCTCCGGCAGAAACTAATAATAAAAGAAAAGCTACTGTAAAAGACGACAGACAAAACCCGCTACTTCGTTTTCTTTCCATGATCTCAATACTTTAAGCAATAAATTTAAATATAAATCAATTCATAAAAATATAAATATATTATAAAACAGAATCCTGCATTTAAGCAGTTTTGCAACAAGTTTATATTCTACTAACTGATACGATCCTAGCTTCTAGTGGCTCTGTATTAAACAAGGATGACAACATCCATAAAAGCGAAGCACTGAAACGGTAGGACAAACGGACATTAACACTTGTATAGTATCTGAACTGAAAAATCGGAACATAAATGTATAAATGTCGAATCAGAATTGTAGGTAAATTTGTTGAAAAACTGCTTAAAAACAGGATAATGTTTATGGACATACTTACATTTTTGGACTTGATTATAGAGTTGCTTCGCTTGTAATATTGTTCTTTGTTGTCCCAGGAATCAATATACCAAAAATCAGATCAAACGGATAATTAAAACACTTGAAAATTTGTTCTTAAAAAAGTAGAAAAATCAACATGTTTAAAATGGACGTACGGACATTCTGGTAATGATTATAGAGTTGCTACGCTTTATAAATCGTACCCAACTACTACAGGAATCATCATGCAAAGTTTGAAATCGATAGGACACTTCTAACATGCCTAAATTAACGAATAAAAGCTATCTATCTCGGACGTACGGACGGACCGACCCTAATTATAGAAAAGCTTCGCTTTTAAAAAAACAGAGAGGAACCAGAAACAAAAGCTTAAAAACATCCCAAGAGTTAAATCTGAAAATAGAATAGCATAAAACCATCACAGAATTTATTTGAAGCTTACTTTAAAAAGATAACTAAATCGTTTTAGTAGCTAATCAAATTTTAAGCATCAGACAAAAAACCTTCACTACTTAATATAATAGGATTTTGTTTGTACCTTTTAATTAATTAAAAAATTCTTTAAAACTAATTAGAAAACAATCTTTAAATTATAAAAGAAGTTTTTACTATTTTTCAAAATAAAACAAGGATGACAACATACATTAAAACGAAGCCCAAATACATTAAGTATTACGTTTAAATTCGAGATCCTTATGCAGTGGTGTGCACAGAGATTCAACAGAGGGGTATTAAACCTTTAGGGGGCAAAAAGGGGAAGGTAAGACTTCTCATTTTCAATTTTTAAAAGGGGCGCTAGCACTCTTCTCCGACTCTCTCTCACACGTCACTGTCCTTATGTATTGAGACTTGTTTTTCTTATTACAGAATGCCTGATCTACCTGGGATTAACCAATTCAAATATAAAGATAATACAAAAATTTTATAATGTAAAAGTTTTTGTCAAATAAACTAAACAGAAAAAAATCTTACAAGACGGGTGCCTTTATGTGCCTCATTTAAATATACTTTCAAAACAGACCAACTATAATCCATATTTTGGTATTCATGGTTTGCAAAAAAAAATAATAGTTATTTCTTTCATCGTATTATAAACCGCTTTCTGCGGATATAGAAATGTACAATTGTAAGATTAAAACTAGTTTTTTAGCCCCGAGGTGCCGAAGGCACGGGCTAAAAAAACTGGTTTTAATCTTATGATTGTACATTTCTATATTCGTAGAAAGCTGGATATAATACGATGCTAGACATAGTTTTTTCGTATCGATGAGAACCGGTTCCTATCCATAAACGAATTAAAAGTTTTGTTACAAAATCCAAAAGAATTGTTTTAAAACATTTTTTCCCCATTGGAAGTTCAATATTCACTGAGTTTCCCATAGGTAGTTGAATATCCAAAAATGACCTCAATAGTAGCTGAATATCCATGTGGATACATAGCTACTATCAAGCCAAGCAATTCTTTTTTATCTTTATAACAATGATTCCGAGGACAACAAGATACAACAGAATCTACAAGTGTTAATGTTTGTAAGTTCATTTGTAAATCAGAGATTTTCTTTTATGAAAGTTGTCATCCTTGTTATACTTAAATATAGGTAATATATATATTATACGTTTCATTTATTGGTTTATTGATAAATTCTTCATGTTTCAACACACATATGACTTGAGAAGTGAAAGGGCTAGTTGCAAAAGTTACAAAAATACAATCTAACATACCTAATTTTGTATTACAGTTATTATGGCAATCAATTAGGTACAACTAAAATAGTCATCATGCTGTTTTTTTGTGAAAAAAGGCAGCCATTTATGTTGCATTTATCCCAAAAATATGATTTTCAAGTCTTGGTATTTTAAAAACTACCTGGTAGAAAATTGAAATTCTTTTAAATATATGTCCTATAGGTGTAGTTTAAATTATTGAACTGAAAACAATTTGCAGTTAACTAAATTCAAGTTTAAATGCACTACCCCTTTTAAATTCATTTTTTAATTTACAGTTATAAAGATAAAAGTTATGATAAACAAATACAAAATTCACATTTAACAATAAACATATATTTTATCACCTTTCATAGTTATTAATTTTACTTAACTCAAACCAATACAAAATCTGTAAAATTTCTTTAAGTTTATCTGGACATATGATAACACTTTATCGTCCATTTGAAGCCAGAACAACGGGAAAAAATAAACTCCCAGTCTTTTCAGCAGCAATATAACAAATGCTGATTCTCTGTTATAGCTGAAGAGTGACACTAACAAAGCTACACTAAATAGCAAGGATAAGGTTGAAGTTCTAATAATGATTTGCTTCATTGTTTCAGCTATGGCTTTCTTGGTGATTTGAAAGGATTGGTTTAAGTTTGCTATGGTCACATGCCATGGTTTACCAACAACTTCATTTTTATTAACAACAAATGATCTTATTTCATTGTCAATATTTCTTGAAATAACATCAGATATGATCATTAGATTATCTTTTCTTTGGGTGTCCGATGGTTTATGGAATTCAACACTTTCAATGGGTATCATTTGTTCAATATCTATGTCAGTTGTCACTCCTTTCTTGATTGGGATTCCATTGAAAATGGAAGAATTAATTTTGGTTGTATTATTTGATTTTGTTAAACCATGAGTTTCTTTTTCTTTGTTACAATTTATAACTTTGTTAGAATGCCTTGATCTAAGTGGTTTATCACCATTTTGATTTGATGAATTGTTTAAATTCATTTGAATTTTACCTTCTTGAGATTTTTTCCTTATTTCTGTCAAATGTCTGCTGTAGTTTTCAATACTTTTAGAAAGGTATATTTTTGTTTGTGGGGTCCCAGCTAAAACACCGATTTCATACAGATATGACTCTTCATCCCCATTATCTAGAAAACATTGATTTTTAAAAGTATTTGACACAGTGTACAAATCTTTGTCAGGGGCATTTAAGCTACAAGGAGGAAAGCTGTCATTTCTGTTTAACATTGAGTTTGAAAGTTCAGCACTTGTTCTTTCCTCAGAATCAATGTTAGGACTTGAATAGGATCTTAGTTCATGTTCTTGAGAGCTATGCGTTTCACTTTCCTCACCAAGATTATTCTTGTAAGAATCTGAATCAGAATAATTCTCTTGGTTTGAATCAATGTCAGAATAAACTTCATCATCAAATGATGATATAGTGTTATCTTGAAGTGTCATTGTTATTCCATTGTGGCTCTCATGTAAATATAATTTATCCGTATCAGGATGAAATGATATTTGATAATATGGTGATCCTATTAAATCTTCATCCTTTGTGCTTGTTACATGTTTCAGCTTTTTGCTTTGTCTTGGCTCATTTTCCATGCTCAGCTCATTGACTTTCAATTTGAGTTCTGAATTTAGGATACCATTACCGCTAATGTCATTACTTATTCTTTGTAATTTACCAGTCCCCTGATCTTTCAATTCCATAATATTGGGATCATCTGAATTGAATAAATTGGTCTGTCTCTTTGCAGGAGCTTTCTTATATGGTGATCCTAATGAACTATTTCTTCTTCCAGAGCACCCAACAGTTGTAAATGAACACAAAGATTCTCCCGTATCATTTTCCTGTTGAATTTGATGTGTTACCGGCTCAATTGCTCTTTGATTCATTCCTTTCATTAGGATCTTATGAAATCCAAAGATAATTTTGATCGTTTCTAAAACAATGGTACTGAAAAGCATTATCCTTATGGTTGGAATGTCAAATTTACATGATCCCCCATCTTTTTTCTTTATAATATTATTGACAGGATATTCATCGTTGACTGTTTCATTAATAAACAACATTTCATCTAGATTATCAATCATAGAAGAATTGAAAAATACTGAGTTATCCATCAAGGAGTCTGTTTCATTTATTACTTGGAAGATTCCGCAGTGTTTGTACTTGAACTCTTCCTGGTAACCTTTCATATTTGGTATGTCAGCACAGTCATTGACTACAAGTAGAAAGAACCTGGCACTGAAGTCTACAGCATAGACAATGAGAGTAAATGCCATGGCTACATTCACAATGATGGGCTTATTCAGGTTGATGAATAAGGCTGAGTTCATGTTCAGGATAACCTTGGCCAGAGACATGCAGAAAAATGTTGAGAATTCAATCAATATACCAAACCTAGTGCATTAATTATTTAAATTTGTTTTTGAAATCTCTTTAAAAAGTACTAACAAAGGCTTCCTGTTTACATCATTAGATTTTAAAGAAAAGATTATCCCTTTTCAAGTACAAAAATCCCAGTAAAGTCTAGCTTAAGTATTATGTTTATACCAACTCAAAACTGTAAGAAAAACAAATTTAAAAATTCCTTGTAAGAAAGTTATACACAATCAACCAGGAGAGGGAGTACAGCTCCAGACACATGGGGCTCACAAAATCTGAGATGGTAAAGATGTAGTTGATTACAGTGTACAGGATCTTTGCGCAGAAGTTCAACAACAGGAACCGGTCTAAATAAATCATTATAAAAGTATAATGAAACAAAAACAGGCCTTCATGATGATGCTGTGAGTATTGGTTTAAAAAATATGACGTAACAAAAAAAATTAGCCAATGAGAGGCCCTTATTGACCAATGGCGGCATGCGTAGTGGACTCTCATTGGCTAATTTTTTTTGTTACGTCATATTTTTTAAACCAATACTCACAGCATCCTTCATGATCGTGTAAAAATATTCCATAAACAAACATCTGTTACCCAACCTAGACAAAAATTTTGATGCTGCTATCTTAAGATATTTAGAAAAATGTTATGTACAAAAAATCTTCCAAAATATTTGTAGAAATCCCTTAAATTATATTTAATTATAAACTTTAGTTTTACATTGACATCTAAAGAGAGCAAACATGCTCAAAACAATTTGAAACGTCAGAATATAAAAATGTAAAATTCATATTTTGTGTGTAAGTTAACCTTTTAAAGAATATCATACATATTTGAACAATTAGAAAATATGTTGAGAAACCATAAAACAATCAGATATAAACAAGGATGACAACATCCATAAAAGCGAAGCACAGAAACGGTAGGACAAACGGACATTAAAACTTGTATAGTGGCAGAACTGAATAATCATAATATAAATGTATAAGAGTCGAAGCAAAATTGTAAGTAAATTTATTGAAAGACTGCTTTATGCAGAAAAATGTTTATGGACATACTTTTTATAACTTGATTATAGAGTTGCTTTGCTTATTATGTTGTACTTTATTGTCCCAGGAATCAGTATACCAAAAAGCTTTTAAAAATGATTACCTAGAACAGTGGTCTCCATGATACTTCTGGTTGAGAGATAGTTGATATAGATACCAGATGAGCCTAGAGACACCAGCAAGAAAATTGTGTCTGCTCCAAAGGCAGCCCAATGTGGCAGTAAAGTCTAAAATTAGCAAATACAGATGAAACAAATTATATTTCATTTTCAATAGATTTCAATATCTTTGCTAAACCCCAAAAGCTACAAGAGGATGGCAAAAAAACACACATTTTTCTCTCACTTTTACGAGTGCAGTGTGTAAAATATGGAAATCCATGATTGACTTTTTGGCTGTAGTATTCTGATATAACTGCGAGAAATAAGCAATTATGAAGAAATTACGATTTGAACAATTATTCCTAGTTCCAGACCGCATTTCGATAATAAGATAATTTAAACTTATCTTAAACTATCTAAGAAGTCTACATGAAATGTCTAAACAATATGAACAGTCTTTTTATAGGATCTATACAAAAAATCAGATTTTCACGTACTCAAATAAAATGGATCTTCCAGCTTGCTAAAATAATTGTACCCTATATCTACCCATTTTTACCCATACACTCCCCTCCTACTAAAAGAACGTACTGACCAATAAATGAGAACTATTGCAGCAACTAAAACAAAACTATACCTGTAAAATGATGAGTAGAGCATAAACAGCCAGGCATAGCTTGATGAGAAGTGGATGGGAGGGATGCCATGTGGGGGACTGTGTCATGCTCGAAGAATCAACACCAACAACTGAAATAATTGTTATTACTCAGGGATCAAAAGTGATAAGACAATGGACGATAATTTGATGTACATCCCCAATGGTAATACACATAATTATACCTTCTGTACACTTAACAAACAAAAGTTCCCAAAGTTGTAAGAAAGAGTTATAATAAAACTTAATTGACTAGTGTAATAAACAGCTCACTGTCCCCACCCTCCCAGATAGGATCTACATATTCATATTATGTACGCAAGTGAAAAGACAATGAATGCTAAATTGTTATACATCTCCAATGATGATAAACAAAATTACTCTTAATATTAGCTTTCTTGCTTAGCATGACAAGTTGACACGGTACAAGTTGGGAAAGCACCAAAGTTTTGAAAGATTTTTTTACTGTTGTAAATTTGGGTAAAGTAGTTTCTCTTCATAGGAAACTTTCTATGTTAAATTTAAGGTAAACATTTTATTTTATTATGAGCAAATATAGATAGACAAGTTGCTTTGATCCTAAGCTCCAGGTGAAAGTGGGAAATAGCCTAAAACCATCAATATACATTTATAAAGCTTCCCTGAAATGTACAACATATTCGGACCAGTATTTTCCAAGATCGTTCGCTTCACACAAAAACCTTACTACTTTATATATAAGAGGATGGTAAAACATCAATCATTTAACCAATATTTTTAGACTATTATTCTATATTATAAACGTATCTAAACTTGTTTAAACTTTATTTATAATACTATCTAGAAGCTCTGTTTTTGAAGAAGGGAAAGGTGATAGAATTATTTACTAAGTATATTTGCGATAACTTTTATTTAATGAAATCTTCCAATTTTTAACATGTACAAAACGGCCTGCTATATTGCTTCAAGATCCATGTCAGATCTATATAGGAAATAAATGTCTATAAACGAGCTCAAGTTTTCCAAGGAATATTTGTTTAAAACTCATAGTGCTCCAATAATCCATAATAAACTCTCATTGCCCAGAACGATAAGACCCATTATTTTACTTTATTAAAAATAAATTCCTTTTTTTAATTCCATGTTGCTATTTACCTTATATCAATGTATTTAATTTCTAATCATAAAAAAGAAAATTTAGATTTATAATATAATAAATTTAAGAAAACTCTATTTTAAAAGAATTCGATTGTGGCGACACTTTGTGTGTTCAAATATTAAACTAAAATTGTAATCATCATCATTAACCCTTTGGTGATGGTAATGTAAAGAAAAAAATATAATTTAAAAAATCTTTTTAAAATCATTTAGATTATTAAATATTTACTTTCTTTTAGATAGTAATGCCGGGTGAGGAAAATAGATTTATTGAGAAATAGATATGCATATAGAAAACTAGCCAATAGGGAGATAATTATATCGAGCCAACTCTAGTAACCTATACTATCCTTTATATCTAGATAAAAAATTAAGATAGCATAAAACCTACGTAAGTTTACAAAGTGTTTCAAAAATCAGCCATGTGACGTCATAAAAATGAGGGATTATCCATCTCTATTTTAGGGGTTTTCTTTCCATTTCTCCTCTCATCTCCCTAATTTTTATGATGTCACATGGCTCATTTTTGAAGAGGGAGTTACTTTTAATTCTTTAAAATAAATGAAAACCTTTCTTTAAAATTTGGGAATCTACATACCAAATCAATCCAGCTGTTAACGATATTTTTCGGTACAAACACACACTTATACTTTATGCCTTTTCATAGGCTGACAGGGTTTTCTTATTATACAAAAAAAGGTTGAGTATACCTGTTTTATATTTCAATAATAATTTTATTTTTACACAATTAAAACAGAAATTGACCCTTAGTCTGAGACTTTAAACACTTATATGCGAAACATAAACTAATCAATTAGACTTTTATACCTTTTTGTTTCTCTCTATGATAGAGCTCTCACCTCTAATAGGAGAGTAAATGATCAATTATGAGGTTTGTTTACACGTATTGACGGACTAGTAAACTTTACGAGGCCGGGTTGATGTTACTGACCGATGATATTAAGTTTTTTTATGGTTCGGTAGAGATAATAATTATCGTAGATTTTACGGAGGTTAAGATCAACTCTCAGAGATTTGAAAATAACAAGTAATATTATGTTCAATAGCAGCCAAACTGTTTGTTAATATCAGGGATCTAAAGGGATAAGACAATAGCCGATAAATTGATGTAAATCCCAAAGGATGATTACTATCTCTGTAGATAACAATTAGCGGTTGAATTGTTAGGACACTCAACTTAATGAACCAACCAATCAAAATGCAATAAAAGTCAATTGTTAAGCCAACGAATAAGAAAACGTTATCATAAAACATTGGGAACTAGTGTAATTAAGCGACAAATGTCCCCTCCATCAAAGTTGGGTCATATATACACAAGAATAAATATAGGTCATATTGTTTTTAAAAGCGAAGCTTTTCTATAATTAGGGTCGGTTCGTCCGTACGTCAATAACGGATAGCTTTTTTCGTTAATTTAGACATGTTAGAATTGTCCTATTGATTTTAAACTTTGCATAGTTATTCCTGTAGTAGTTAGGTACGATTTAGAAAGCGTAGCAACTCTATAATCGTTACCAGAAAGTCCGTACGTCCATTTTAAACGTGTTGATTTTTTTACATTTTTAACAACAAATTCTATGTGATCTAATAATACGATTGATCTGATTTTTGGTATACTGATTCCTGGGACAACAAAATACAATATTATAAGCAAAGCAACTCTATAATCAAGTCCTAACATGTAATTATGTCCATAAACATTGATCTGTATCAAGCAGTTTTTCAACAAATTTACTTACAATTTTGCTTCGACTCTTATACATTTATAAGTGATTATTCAGTTCTGACACTATACCAGTGTTAATGTTCGTTTGTCCTACCATATCTGTGCTTCGCTTTTATGGATGTTGTCATCCTTGTTATAACTATTATATGTTTCAGTAAAGGGTTAGTAATGGAGGATTAAGAAACGAAAAGGAATGGAAGGACATACAGACACAAACAAGTTTTAAGTAGCTTCGTTATGAATTGAAATAGCTCTACTTTTATTTAACGCATATAAAAACTTCTATCTATCCATTTAAAGTATATAAATCAATGTATGCTTTAATTAAAAGAAGTACTTAAACTAAAAAATGTCATATTCTTAAAATTTCTTTATTAACTAAGAGCTTTAAAATATTCTGTGATCAAGTAAAGCAGAGTATGCCAATATTTCATCAAGTAAAGCAGAGTATGCCAATATTTCATCAAGTAAAGCAGAGAATGCCAATATTTCATCAAGTAAAGCAGAGTATGCCAATATTTCATCAAGTAAAGCAGAGTATGCCAATATTTTATCAAACAAAGCAGCATGACAAAAAGAATAAAAAAGATGATGAATCTATTTACCTTTTAGTTATTAATAATAGACCCCTAATTTTTCTCCTTTTTAGTAAATATTCTATGTTTCTAATCTGTTAAAAACACTTTGTTTGAAATAGCAAAATCCTACATTCTTTAAGATGACCTTTGGATCATCCCCCCCCCCCCTTTCCAGGTCTTAATTTGATAATGTTATCTGAATGTCAGGGAGGGAGGGGATATTGTGCGCTTCATTACACAAGTCCCAACGTTTTATAATTACGTTTGATTATTCCTTGTCTTATTAACTTTGGGGACTAATTGTAATCTACAGAAAGTATAATTTTGTGTATCATCATGGAGGGTTTACATCAATTTATCGGCCGTTGTCTTACACCTTAATAATTTAATACATTTTTATTTTTTATTGTGGACATAAACCAATTAAATTAAATAAAAATCCCCAAAGTTGTTAATCCAGCGAAAAACAAAACGTTATTTTAAAACTTCGAGACTGGTGTAATAAACAGCCCAATGTCCCCTGTTTCCTCCATGTAAAAAAGACAGTAAATATCCTCGTACATATCAATAAGATTTGCATTTTTTCGCGCTTAAAAACGGTCCATTTAAAAAGAGCAGGAAACTGAGGTAGAATTGAAATCCATTTATCGATTTTAGTGCAATAAAACTTAATTTGCATCTAATTTGCACACGCCAATATCTTTATAGAAAATAGTAGAGCATCTAGGGTTTAGTATAACTTTATAGTTACTAGCGGCTACGCCATAAGAGGTCTCTAATCGAACCCCCTCCTGCATTATCAATTTTGGTTGTGTAGAGAAAAAGAATAATCTTTTTTAGAAGCTTATTTTGGCAGAAACTTAGGATGCCAGTAACTGATAACATTTTTACAATAAAACACTCTTCTTTATAGTAAAACTCATTCAAAAAATTCAGTTTGATTTGGGTTTTGGGTCTACTCGTGGCAGGCTTTCAGCGGTTAACGCGGTGTATTTCTTGCAGGGTTCCTTTAAGCAGCCAATGTATTGTTTTCAATACTGATAACGAGTATATTTTGTCTGAATCGAAGCTAGAAAAGGGTTGAATATGCAAATACTGTTTGCGGTGTTTTTATTTTCTTGCAAATTTAAGGGTGATCGAATTGCCTATTAAAATAAAACTTTGAATGCTTATATATTTGTTATATGCAATATATAGTTAAGAGTATACAATTAAGAGAGGGAGTTGAGTGTTCAATCGTTTCAACCACTAATTGTAATGTACAGAAGGTTTAGTTTTGTAAAGCATCAATGGGGATGGACATAAACTTATTGGTCATTGGCTTACCCCTTTAGATCCCTGTTTCAATTACATTAATAGGCACTAATTTTTTGCTTTTTTGGCCAATTTTTAATTTGTTAAAACACTTTTCTAAATTATAGGTAAAACACAAGATAGGCATCTAAAGGAATAAGACAATAGTCGATGAATTGATATCCATCTCCAATGATAATACACAAAATTATCCCTTATGTTTTTAGATTAAAATTAGTGATTGAATCTTTGAAAACTTAACCTGATGAATCAACTTATCAAAATTCAATAAAGTGAAGTTTCCAAAGTTGTGAAGCCAACGAATAAGAAAACGTTGGCTTTGGTATTTAGGTACAGCAAGGTTGTCTTTTTGTTAAGATAGCACAGACAACTGGGTTATATGTTTCTCTTTCGATTTAAGGCTTTAGACTGTTTTTTTTTTAAAAGAAATATAACCATTTTTACTGTATGTGCGCATCCGCTAGTCTAAATTAAATGTATATTATGTACAGGGTGGGGCAAATAAGACCGGACAAATTCTAACTTCTAAACAAATGAACATAAAATCGTCAATTTTAAAGATTTTATTGAATTTTAAAAACTGGCAAGCAAAATAGGTATAGGACTATTAGATTATTCAATAAAATCGCCGCCAGCCTTAATCACCGCCTCTACCCGCCTCCTCAACCGCCGGCAGGTCCAGGTCAAAATGTACCTGTCCAAGCTGGCGTAGTTCTCCTTGATAGTGGCAATAAGGGAGGTCTTTTTGGTATGGGCACGTCTATTGGTGCATGCTTCAAAGTAGCCCCAGGCCCAAAATTCCATTGAATTAAGATCGGGCTGCTGGGAGGCCACATTTCCTTAGGAACGTGAGTAACCGCAGGATCCAAATTCGCCCTACTTTCAAGCTATCCTTATACACGGAGACTCTTATTTGGACCACAGATGAGCTAGAACGACGTTCTTTACCTTTTTGGAATTGGCATGAAGTTTTAGCTAGGGTTATCAGCGCAACCCATAGTTTAAAATTAATTTTAAAGTTCAATATGGGTCCCTGAAGTCAAGAACCGAGATTTTTTTTACGCATTTTCATAGTTTTTGAAGTTTTTTACATCTAAAAATCTGTCCCGTTCCACTTTGCTGGAGTAATACGGCCAAGCCATTTCAGATAGAGAGCTCTAGTCTTTTCTAGTGTCTTACTTATGTATCTAACAGTATCCCCAGCAAGTTGCATAACTCTACCTCACCTACAGATGGGCTGAGGTCAGATTTAGTGGGCCCTAGTCGAGAATCAAGATTAAACCACCGGCGCATTTCGAATCTGCCTTGTTGAACATATGCGCGGCCAGCTCGTTGTACACGTCCATCTTCGTCCAAAGATTTTTTTGTGCTAAAAGGTCATTACCTAAGCTTTTTATAGTGTGGTCAAACGTCCTGATTGGTCAAGTAGTTTTGGCGCTATAGCCGTTTAAAGTTTGTCCGGTCTTATTTGCCCCACCCTGTATGTGTATATTATTAACTATAAAAAGATGTAAGGTTTTTTTTCCGTAGGTTAAGATTTCAATAATGTATGAATTGAATGATTTCTTCATTCTAGGAAAGCTTCACGAATGTACCGGTATAGCTTTTTGCTAGTTTATTTTATAATTTAACCTTTTTTGCTTTTTAAAACTTAAATCAAAAGGGTTGAATTAATCCACACCCCTTCCCCATACCTTACCTCTAGGGTCATAGCCGCTGGTAAAATATATAGAACTTCGCTCCTATTTAGAACATATATCATAATCAAATATACTACCAACAGAAAATTGCGTTTAATTTTTCGAAAATTAGGTTAATTCCATAACTTTTTTTTTAGTTTTACAGGCCTCTAAAAAGCCGCGATAATTTTTACATGTTTGCATAAATTTAAAACCTGTGCGAAAATTATAAAACTTGCAATTTTTAACAAAAGAAAATTTTACACAGAAAAGGAAAATTTGCTCTTTCTCCCTCTCACCTTCTCTCTCTCTCTCTCTCTCTCTCTCTCTCTCTCTCTTACACTTCCTCTCTATTTCTTTGCCCCTCTCTATCTCTCCCCTCTCTCTTTCACTTCCTCTCTATTTCTTTGCCCCTCTCTCTCTCTCTTACTCTTTCTTTCCTTGCCCCCCTCTCTCTCCCTCTTTCTCTTGCCACCCCGCCTCTCTCTATCTCTTTCTCCTTCCCTCTCTCTTTTTCTTCCTCACTCTCTCTCTCTCTCCCTTACTCTCTATCTCTCGCTCTCTTTCTCTATCAATCTCTCTTCTCTCTCTCTCTCTCTCTCTCTCTCTCTCTCTCTCTCTCTCTCTCTCTCTCTCTCTCTCTTTCTCCTTCTCTATAACTCTCTTTTTTTCCTCCAATCTCTCACTCTCTCTCGCTCTCTTATCTTTATAATTCTCTATATCTGGCCAACTCTTCAAGTTATATTCTTGGACATAAAACTCTTTATGACCTAAAATGGCTTCTAACGCATTTTTTACACCCTGCCGACCAATGGTAACCACCCGGGCACAACCATTACATTTCTGTTAAACGTCAAAAACATAAGATATTGTAAATTTATGCGGTTTTTGTTATTGACTTTACGTTCATAATATACTGGGCTATATAATATTATACATTGTTCAGCATAGCAAGCATTATATAGGCCCGTAACCCATAATTAAAAATGTTTAAAACTTATATTGGGAAAGTAATATCCTAGTTAAGAGGAATTGAAGTCCCCTAGGTCGACACCTCTATTAAATTAAGGGCTCGGCAGCCACGCGTCAGCCGTCTAGAAGCCTCAGGGAATTCAATCTTTTACAATATTAAAAATCAGATGGAAGTTTTAGGCTAGTTACGAAAGACGCGCGGCTGTTCAGCCCTGATTAAAATCTTTGTTTTAATTTGAAATTAATTGAATAATTTGTTTTTAATAAAAATGATACATAAATATATAGAAACCTTATTTATTCAAAATCAACTTTTTTATAGATAAACCTAAATACAGAATAGGCATACAAATAAAATTTCAACTTATTGTTTTCATATAAATTAAACTTAGAAATGGAAAAAAACAACCCTAATGATCTTTCTTATATAAAAGTAACAGGAACTGTGTCTGTCTATCTATTTTGATTGATCTCGCTAACCGCTGAACCGATATGGACATGGTTCTCCTTTACAGTGTAGCTACTAATTTCTATGGCCTGAATTAAAAAGTGTATATTATAGAGGCGTAACCACTAGTATTGACTTAAAATATCTTGGGTCTGTCAGTCTGTCTTTGTTTATCCAAACGTCTGTTCGACCATTTTGCATAAGTAAAATGCCAGAAATATTCATACTTACTGTCGTTTTTTTTACTAATTAATTAAATTCACAATGTGTATATATTTGTGTCAAGCCACGTGACCTTGAGACGTAAGAACTATAATAAGATATATATTTTGACGGCTAAAGTCAAAAGAAAGTATCATAAAATGCATATTTTATGAAGAAAGGTGAAAACTGTCAAAAAGATAAAAGTTGTCCCAATACGAGCTATAACTACAACAACCACATACATTCAGGGGGTAGGGGTTCAGGTAAACGGGTGTTTACCCCCCCCCCCCCTCAAACCTTGAAACTCCTTAATTTACCCTTTTCAATTTTTTAAAAATACATTAGAATACCTCACTCAAACCTTTTAGACCCCTCATTTTACCCCTCTCAAAATTTAATATAATACATTCAATTCCTCTTCAAACATTTGATACACCTCATTTATTCCCTTTAAAAGAGCTTGGACGTCCATGCGTCCAACCGCTTTTTAATTGTCAAAATTAAACCTAGTCCTACACTTTATTCCCTTTTCTCCAAAAAAAACAAGAACACAACATCAAAATGTAGCACAGCTGTTCGTAAGTCAGTCTATAAACCTTTCTTATAGCCCACTTATAATATAAAGACATAATAGGAATGGAGTTGACATTGGACTGTTTATTACACTAGTACCTAAAGTTTTATAATAATGTTTCCTTTGGCTTAACAACTTTGTTTACTTGTATTAAATTTCAGTTGGTTGGTTTATTAAGTTGAGTGTCCAAACGTTTCAACCAGGAATAGTATCTATAGAAGGTTTTTTTGGGGGGGTTGTACATCGATGTATCGGTCATTGTCTTATCTCTTTAAATCATGATATAAGGACAAACAGACCATCCACAAGGACCACATAGAGTAGCTGCGCTGCCAAGAATTCGCAGATTATATCTTTGTAATTACCATTACTTGCACTTTTCCTAATATCCAATAATTTTTGCATGCAACAATTTTTATTTTGCACTCTTTTTTAATGCATTAATAGCAAAGGGCCGGCAACATTGGCCATCCAAACAAAATGCCAATCAGAAAAGGTTTCTAAAAAGCATTAGTTTGTGGACAAAAACGTGTGTTTGGTGGGAGGGGGGAATAAGGGAAAATGCCCTCCAAAGAAAAGATATTTTCTGCTTAGATTCGTGTTTTAACAAATTTTTTACACCAAAATGTAGGTTTCAATCCCCAGTACCAGCCTCCCCCCCCCCCCTACCTTCCATAAAAAAATTTAGGAAAAAGGCATCCCCCCCCTTCCCGTGAAAAATTGTAAACCCTTTAAGAGATAAATATCAATAAGTTACTCGCAAAAAAGTTGAATTACCCACATTATTCAAATTTTTAATCCCCCCCCCCCACCCAAAAGAAAAAAAAAGCTTTGAGGTTTTTGTTTGTAGAGGATATCTAAGAAATTTCAATTTTACCAAAATATAATAAAAAAAACTATATTGCAAAAAAAATTGCCATAGGTTGCAAAGCCTTAGTAGGTCGAGCGCGCGATTCCTTGGTTTATGGAATTCAATATGCATTTATAAAATCTGCGCGCGCGCGCACTCTCACCCACCGATTAAAGGTGTTTTCTAGTGTCAACAAAAATCTAATGCTGACAAAATGATGATTAAGTTTTGAGGTATAAAATAGTTGTCTGATTCTTCTAAAATTTTATCACAATAGTTTATTTTGTGATTTGCCATCCTTTATATAAAATAGCATTTTTTTGTATTTTAGTGAAGATTAAATTCCTTATTATAGCTATTTTTAATTTAATATTACTTATGCTCCCTCAGGCTTAGAGCGCAATCACTAGCAATATGTAAAGCATAACTAAATAATTGAAACCGTATTGGAAAAATAAGTTGGAAGAGGGTAGGAAAATAGCCTGAAACCATAACCTATCTATATATAATAGGATTTACAGAATTTAGTACATCAATTATAGCTAATTTTTGGTTTGAAATCTGGATATATTAATGTTTTGTATTTAATAATACTATATTTGTTTTATCAATTGTATAAAAAAATATAAAAAACGGTAGTTTAGCGTAAATAAATAAACACCCCCTCACCAATGCATCTGGTCTTAAAAAAGCATATTTTCAAGATTTTAACTAGTTTTTAAATAGATGTCTGGATCGAATAAAATTAGACCAAAGTTGCAAGGAGGGAGGAGACATTTGACTGTAAATTATACTGATGGTATTTTAGAAATGCTTTATTTCAATCTTAGGCTCAAAAACTTTTGTAGAAATTTTATTGGTTGTTTCCAGGTAGCAGTGTCAAACTTTTGAACCATTTTTTTTAATTAAAGAAGAGTCAAGTTTGTTTATCATTATTGGTGTTAAACAACAATTAATTATCATTGTCTTATCCCCTATGATCCCTGGCAAAAAGTTGCAAATAAAACTGGATTCCCAGATAATAACTTTATTTTTACACATTTTATAAAAATAAGAGATTTTGAAACTTCAAGAATTTTAAATCTTTAATAATTAGGCCGCAGTAAACTCTGTATCATCACTTTACCTGATTATTTTATCGTTCATTGTCTTATACCTGTTAAATCAAGGGCGTTCAAGCTTTTTTATTTGGGTGGGGGGGGGGGGGGTAATCTTTACATCATACAGGCAAGGACGTCCAAGCTTTTAAATTTTTTTTGGGGGGGGGGGTAAAAATTCATTGATAGGAGGGGAGGGGGGTAATCACCCTTTTACCCCCCCCCCCCTCCCATTGGATATCCTTGACCTGTTTGATTAGCAATTCAAAAACCATATAGATAATTACGAAAATACTTTTTAAACGACATGGCTAAAAACGTATCAACTTTGATTGGTCTTTTAATTGAAGGACTTTTTTCTTTAACTTTATGGTGTACAAACAGATCTATTGTATAGATGTATATACAGACAACTACCTCCCTTCCTTTTTCAAATGCGTCTTTCGTCTGCTTCTAAATTATTTTCTGCTACTTGGCTGTGTTAATATAAGCGACTCAATTGGTTGATTTTCAATGACCCAATAGAAAGGTTGCACGAGGCGGTTGCGATGAGGAGATACAGTTATTTAACCCTTTCTCCCTTTAGTGTTTTACTCTAATGTGTACATTCATAGTAGCTAACTAAAATTGATCAAACCTTGAGTGTTTATAACAGAAGTAAAACAAAATTCAGAGATGGATGTGACACTAGACTGCAAATTATACTGTTGTCCATAGTTTGATAATCATTATGAACATGTTTTATCATTCGGAGGTTGTATAAACACATCTTGGGAATTGAATCTTGTTTTGGTTGTACAGACTAAGGAGTGCCCATCTTTTTAACCAATCGTTTTAATCTACAGAAGGGGTTATTTTGTATATTGTAATTGGTGGTATACATCAAATTATTACTTGTCTTATCTCTAAATAAAAATAGTTTTTGTAATTGTACATTCCAGTTTAAAATCATAGTGAACTTTTAATTTTAAGGTCTCTTCAGCTAGTTAATTCAAAATTGATTAGACAACCGAATTTTTCAGGGTTCGGAAGCCGCAGCCGCAGCCTCAGCCTCAGCCACCATCAGCCGCGCGGCTTACGAGAAGCCTCAAAATCAGCCGCGCGGCTTCCTCAGCCACCCAATAAGCCTCAGCCTTAGTCGCAGCCGCGCGGCTTAAAGAAAACATAAGCCACTGTAAGCCTCAGCCGCATTCAGCCACTGTAAGCCTCAGCCACTGTAAGCCTCAGCCACAAAACTCCAATTCAGCCACATTAAGCCTCAGCCGCACTAAGCCTCATTCAGCCAACGCCCCTCTAAGCCTCAGCCGCAATCAGCCGCGCGGCTTATAGTTGGGGAAGCCTCAGCCACACTCAGCCGCGCGGCTGTTAATAATTTGAAGCCGCAGCCGCACTCAGCCGCGCGGCTTCAAGGAAGCCTCAGCCGCAGCTGCAAAGTTATGATTATGCCGCAGCCGCAGCCGCGCGGCTTGATATTTGTAAGCCGCAGCCTCAGCCGCAGCTTAATTTTTTTAATTCAGCCGCAGCTTTGACACAGCCGCGCGGCTGAGATATTGTAAGCCCCAGCCGCAGCCGCAGGTGCTAAATTAGTACAAGCCTCAGCCGTCAATTCAGCCGCGGGGCTTAATTTTCATTTAATTTTGTCTGTCTGAAGCTTAAGATCTCAGCAACCACTGAACTGACAATGTTGTCCTTCTCAGGAATCCTTTTACTAAAGTAACAGGATGTCTATGTGTCTGTGTATCTGTGTGTCTGTACCGAAGGATCTCTCTAACCGCTGAACCGATCGGGTTCTCCTTAACAGGGTAGCTTCTCATAGGTCCTGGGAAGGTTTATAACTATTTTTTTGGGGGTGGGACACCCCCAACCCCCCAAAAAAATTAAAAATCCCCCCCCCTCAAAAAAAGAAAAAAATTTTTAAATTTTTTAAACTAAAATTAAAAATGAGGGGGGAGGCCCCCCCCCTAAAAAAAAAATTCCCCCCCCCAAAAAAAAATTTTTTTTTTACTTTTCTTTAAAAATTTAAAATAAGAAATTGGGTTATTAAATTTGACTCTCTCTCTTCCTCAAGTGCCCCCTAAAGGCCTCTAGGGGCGTAGCCGCTAGTTACATATATATTGACATTGGATGGTTTTGACCTAATTTTGGGGTGGGAGTCAGACATTTCCATCGCCCAAAAATAATTTTTTAAATGTTATACTTTTAAATTTTTTTATATTCTTTTATAAAAATTTTATCTTAAGTTTTTTTTAAAATTACAACATAGAAACTACCATCTCGAACAACTACAAAAAGTTTGAACCTGTAATGTAAGAGCTCCAGTGGCGCAATCAGTTAGCGCACGGTTCTTCTACACTGTTATGCCGGGGTTATAAGTTCGAATTTCACCAGGAGCAATACGTTTTTGAACGTTGATACTTATGAATATTATTGAATACTATTTATAGGGTAACTGCCCTACTGACGTTTGCCTAATTTTATTGTTTTTAAAAGATACAAATTTTTCAGAATTTACTTAATATTCACTATGAATTTGCATTATCTTAAATTTTTTTTCTTGTTCAAGTGGCCTATTTAGCTCAATGGTAGAGCACTCGTCTTGTAAACTAGGGACCGTGAGTTCAAACCTCACAGGGGGCAATCAATTTTTGTGATACTCAAGTTATATAGTAGCTTCTCTATTATTTTTCCGTTTAGGTACGCAATACTTGTTCTATATAATTAAGCTTCTCCTACTTAGATATTTCTTCAATTTTAAATGTATTTAATACTTTGTGGTTGATGAGAGACACTAAAAAAGTTATGCAAAAAAAAAGATTTATACATATTTCATTTTTCATAGTATTTTTAAATTAATGAAAATAATTAAATTAAGATTTGAGGAGGGGGGAGGGTGTGTGTGTGTGTTTATTTTGAACACAAATTATCCTAATATGTTTTCTAACAAAAAAATTTAAACAGCGATGTATTTTACTTTTTAAAGTTGGTTAAAAAAGGTCTGTATAATGCAATAAATTGTCCTGTATAATATGCAAAAAAATCTACATAATCTTAGTGTACTCGATAGATTGAAATAGTTAAATGATTGTCATATATCATCCGATTTTGTTTATTTTACAAAGATGCTTACTAAAATTGATTTTATTTTCGAAACTGCAATTATTATAAACAAAATGTTTCTTTATCTTTATCATTATGTTATACAATTTCTGAATTTATAAGCAATACATGAATCGATATATTATTACTTTGATGTTGTCCATATTTTCATGTACTCTGATAAAGAAATAATCTCAGCTGGCTAAAATAACAATAACCCCCATACACCCCCTTTAATCCATCTCTCCCCTCTTATGGGATATATAAATGAACTGGCCAATAAATGAGGTCCATAATTTTATTAACAAATTTTCTTTTTTTTAATATATCCACATATTCTATTATATAAAGTGGTAATGTGAAGCTTCTTATTGATCCAGGGAAAGTTTATAATTTTTTTGGGGAAATGTATAAAGTATGGAGAGTTATTTTGTCTGTAGATTAAGAATTCGATAACTACTGAACTAATGTAAACTTTTTAAATTGCCTTTTCCAAGTTTTTTAATTTTTTAAAAAACTAAAATTAAAACTGGTGGGTGCTCAACCAAACTCCCCCCTATTTTCCCATAAAAAAATAATAAAAGTCACCGTTCATCCCCCCAAATTTTTTTTTCTTCTGGGATTCGAACCCGGATGATAGATGGTTCAAAGCTGTTACCGTACCAAAAAGCTATCAGAGCTCCAATATTTCAAAATGAAAATTTGTCTTATTTTTAGATCATTAAGTATTATGATGTCTGTTTGTTTGTCTGTCTATATGTTTGTACTACAGGATCTCGCTAACTACTAAACCGATATGGTGCTCCTATTCAGGGTAGTTTCTTATAGGTACTGGGAAGGTTTACAACTATTTTGGGGGAGGGTACCATCACACTACCAGAAAAAAATTGCCTTAGAAAAAAAATTAAACATCACCCCAAAATTAAAAATGTGATTTACTCGCCCTGGCCCTCCCCACCCAATAAAAATCACCCTACCCCCCAAAAAATTATTTTAATTCAGTTCTTCTTTTTCCAGTACCTATTGTTTAGTATTTTTTGTAATAACTTCATAATTACATTGTCATTAAGATTATGTGACATAAAAAGTTAGTCATAAAAATTATACCCATGAATAATTGTAATAAAAAGCACTTTTGTAAAAAAACATTTTTCATAAGAGGTAAGTTTTTATGAGAAATACATTTATTGCAAGTGTACATATGATAAGCATTTTAAAGACGATTATTTTTAAGACAAATTTAACCTGCGTACCATGGCTCAACATGTAGCGCATCTGCTTGTCATCATGGAGGTAATAGGTTCGAATCTTGGCCAGACACTGCGCGAAAACTGAAGACGTTAAATGGTTCCTACTGCAGCTATGCCAGGTATGCAACATGTAAAGTTAGAGTATGATTTCCTTGGCTCGTAAACAGGCGTAACTCATTACCATAGGACTTTCTGGCAGGTAGTTGGTTGCTGGATAGATGTCACTTAAATTGGAAAGAATTGGTTCCCCTTAATTATCCAAGGTTCAACAAGAAGCGCATCTGCTTGTCATCAGGGAGGTAATAGGTTCGAATCTCGGCCAGACACTGCGTTATAACTGAAGACATTAAATGGTTCCTACTGCTGCTATGGCAGGTGTGCAACATGTAAAGTTGGAGTAGGAGGATTTCCTTGGCTCATAAACAGGCGTAACTCATTACCATAAAACTTTCAGGCAGGTAGTTCAATAAAAAAAGTTGGTTGCTGGATAGATGTCACTTAAACTAATACAGAAAAAGAAAGAATTGGTTCCCCAAGGTTCAACAAGTAGCGCATCTGCTTGTCATCAGGGATGTAATAGGTTCAAATCTCGCGCAGACACTGCGTTATAACTGAAGACATTAAATGGTTCCTAGGTGCTAGGTGTGCAACATGAACAGGCGCAAAGGAAAGATATAATTCCCCTTAGTTATCCAGGGTTGTTGGACCTTGAGTTAATGTCATAGAAACCCTCGACCGTGGCTCAACATGTAGCGCATCGGCTCGTCGTCTGGGAGTTGATAGGCTTTGTACTGCATCATAACTAAAGATGTTGAAATAAATTCCTACTGCTAAAAAACTTGTATAAAACTTTGGGTACCAGTATAAAACTTTGGGTATCAGAATAAATTTTTGTCTATTAGTATAAAACTTTGGGTACCAGTATAAAACTTTGGGTACCAGAATAAATTTTTGGCTATTAGTATAAAATTTTGGGTACCAGTATAAAACTTTGGGTACCAGTATAAAACTTTGGGTACCAATATAAAATTTGGGTACCAGTATAAAACTTTGGGTACTCGTATAAAACTTAAGGTACCAGTATAAAACTTTGGGTACCAATATTAAAACAAAATTTTAGGTATTAGTATAAAATTTTGGGTACCAGTATAAAACTTTGGGTACTAGTATAAAACTTTGGGTACCAGTATAAAACTTTGGGTACCAGTATAAAATTTGGGTACCAGTATAAAATTTGGGTAACTGTATAAAACTTTGGGTACCAGTATAAAACTTTGGGTACCAGTATAAAATTTGGGTACCTGTATAAAACTTTGGGTACCAGTAAAAAACTTTGGGTACCAGTATAAATTTTTAGTACCAGTATAAAACTTTTGGTACCAGTTTAAAACTTTGGGTACCAGTATAAAACTTTGGGTACCAGTATAAAACTTTGGGTTCTAGTATAAAACTTTGGGTACCAGTAAAAAACTTTGGGTACCAGTATAAATTTTTAGTACCAGTATAAAACTTTGGGTACCAGTTTAAAACTTTGGGTACCAGTATAAAACTTTGGGTACCAGTATAAAACTTTGGGTTCTAGTATAAAACTTTTGGTACAAGTATAAAACTTTGGGTACCAGAATAAAATTTGAGTACTAGTCTAAAACTTTGGGTACCTGTATAAAAACTTTGGGTACCAGTATAAAACTTTGAGTACTAGTATAAAACTTTGGGTACTAGAATAAAACTTTGGATACCAGAATAAAATTTGAGTACTAGTATATAATTTTGGGTACTAGTATAAAACTTTGGGTACCAGTATAAAACTTTGGGTACCAGTATAAAATTTTGGGTACCAGTATAAAACTTTGGGTACCAGTATAAAACTTTGAGTACCAGAATAAAACTTTGGGTACCAGTATAAAATTTTGGGTATCAGTATAAAACTTTGGGTACCAGTATAAAACTTTGTGTACCAGTATAAAACTTTGGTTACCAGTAAAATTTGGGTACCAGTATAAAACTTTGGGTTCTAGTCTAAAACTTTGGGTACCATTATAAAACTTTGGGTTCCAGACTAAAACTTTGGGTACCAGTATAAAACTTTGAGTACCAGTATAAAACTTTGGGTACTAGAATAAAACTTTGGGTACCAGAATAAAATTTGAGTACTAGTATATAATTTTGGGTACCAGTATAAAACTTTGGGTACTAGAATAAAACTTTGGGTACCAGAATAAACTTTGGGTACCAGTATAAAACTTTGGGTACCAGTATAAAATTTGGGTACTAATTCTGAATCAAACATTTGAAAAAATCCTGCTGTCCTCCCCCCTCTTCCCTCCACTCTTATTCTCACAACCCCTAACCACCCTCAACTCTCCAAAAAATGTCCTAGAATGCATTTAAAAAATCCAATTTAGCCGAAGCCTCAGCTGCAAAGCTTATTTTATAATCAGCCATAAGATCAGCCGCAAGGCTTAATATTGTATTCAGCCGCAGCCGCATTCAGCTGCGCGGCTGAATTTAATTCAGCCACAGCCTCAGCCGCACGGCTTTCAGTAAGCCGCAGCCTCAGAATCAGCCGCGAGGCTTAATTATGTTATCAGCCACTCTCAGCCTCAGCCTCACTCAGCCGCGCGGCTTAATTTTCCAATCAGCCACTGTAAGCCGCAGCCGCTATGAGCCGCGCGGCTTTCAGTAAGCCGCAGCCTCAGCCACAAATCCTTCAGCCACTGTAAGCCTCAGCCACCCTCAGCCACTGTAAGCCTCAGCCGCTCGAAGCCTCAGCCACAAAATTCCAATTCAGCCACTGTAAGCCTCAGCCACCCCAATTCTTATTAAGCCTCAGCCGCATTCAGCCGCAGCCACTCTCAGCCGCACTAAGCCTCAGCCACTCTCAGCCTCAGCCACTTCCATAACTTTAAGCAGCCGCAGCCGCAAATTAGGATTAAGCCGCAGCCGCAGCCGCGCGGCTGATAGCGCGGCTTCCGAACCCTGGATTATTGAGTTCTGAGATATGACAGAGCAAAATCTGAGGGAAACAAAAATCTAATTTTCATCATGAAAATAATCTGCACACAAGTCTTATCAAAATTGCACATATTTGTGACATTTGTCGTTGGCATTTTTCTTAGCAAAGCTTTTACATATTTAAAGTTGTTCCGTCCCTACGTCTGTTTGTCGCGTAACGGATAGCTTGATTTTATTAAACAATTTTATAGTTAAAATCATTCTATTTTATAAACAAAAGTTTTGACCTATGAAAGCAAAATAGTTAAAATTCTAAACCAACATGGATGACAATATTCATAAAAGCGAAGCGATGAATAGGTAAAACAAATGAACATTAACACTTGTACATTATCAGAAATGAATAATCAGAATAGAAATGTGTAGAAGTCGAAACTAAATTGCAAGTACATTTGTTGAAAAAGGTTTAAATACAAGATAATGTTTAAGGACATACTTACATTTTTAAAACTTGATTATTGAGATATGCTTCGCTTGTAACACTGTACTTTGTTGTCCTTGGAATCTGTATTTCAAAAATCAAAATAATCGAATAATTATATCACATAGAAATATGTTATTAAAATTTTAGAGTTGCTACGCTTTCTAAATCGTACCTAACTACTACATGAATCACCATGCAAAGTTTGAAATCGATAAAACCACATCAACGAAGAAAGCTATCCGTTTCAGACGGACGGACCGACCCTAACTACTGGACACAACAGATATACAGCTTACATAACATTAATATATTATGTCAAAGCTTTGTCTTTTATGGACTTTATTGTTATTGTATGGAAATAACGGCGAGGTTAACTGGGATTTCAGTAAACCAAAAAAATCAACATATTTTTAAACGGAGCACGTTTTTTTTATATTTTGTAGAATTACCTACAGCACGACGGACAATGCAAATTTACAGATTGGTTGCAAGTTAATTACAAAAAAAATAATGAAAGAGGAAAAAACTTTTTTAAAAAGTATTTCAAAGTACAAATTTTATGAAATTTAACTGTAGATCAAAATTAATTTATAATTTTCCTTGTTTACGCTATGTACTTTTATTATGGGATAAAGAAATACATAAATTTACTAAGGAAACTAAAATGAATGATCGATTTACACCCCAAATGATAATAATCAAAATGACGCCTTTTGGTGATTAAAATAATTGGTTAAGAGGTTGGATACTGATAGGTTTGAACCAACTAATCAAAACAAAATAAAACATTTTTAAGCCAATAACGAGAGATTGTGATGATATAAATTTTTGTACAATGACATCCCCTCTCTAAGTTTTTTTAAGGGGGGGGGGGTAAGGTTAAAATTATCTGAGGGAAATTTCTCAAGATAATTAAAAGTGAATTTACCTTAGTGTTTAGTGTTTATCTCTGTTTAAGTGTACAGCTTGATTAACCAATCAGAATCTTATCCAATAAGAAACAATTGTCAGATGAATCGATATATATTTTTTTTTTTGATTTTGCACAAGATTTTCATGTACTAAAGTAACATTCTCAGCTGGCTTACCCACTTTACCCCATCCGCTCCTATAAGATGAAACATCTGACAATTGAGTGAGGTCCGTATAAGCTTTAATATACCACTTTAAGTGCCTGTCATGCACTGCAACCTACTCACGCATTTCAAAAAATAAATCGAAAATATGATAACGAAGAGGGGGTAGTTTTTTTACTATGCCTTATCCCTGCGGAGACTATACAAGAGGTGCCCTGACCCTGCAGGGCTATACAGTACCTAATGTCAATCTGAAATAACAGACAAAAAACTACCACCCTCATATTTTCGATATATTTCAATCTAAAAGTGGAATCTGTTTTCAAAATGTATAAATAATACGTGGATATTATGCCAGTGGAAATTTAGATTGCTAAAATATTGTTCATTTATTGGTCAGTAGATTAATCAAGTAAGATGGGAGGGGATGATGTAAAAAGTAAAGATTCTTAAGTAATTTATAACAGATTTGCCCTAAAAATAGCCGAAAAAACGGCTAAACGGCTGAGCTGTTAGCTGTTATTTTACCTATTTCTACATCCATTTATCTCTGTTATTATGTACAAATATAGCTAAAAAGACTATCAATCATTGTTTACGGTTCCCGCAAAAAGTTAGCCAATGTGCATTCTTAAATAACTACTAGCTTCCCCCTTTATATGTACTTTTTCACTACGAGACTTTTTCACATCATAATTCTTATTTTACCTCGTTTCTTGCCTTTTATGTATTTTTTGACTCATTAAATCATTTTTAGAACACCTTTTTTACTTTTTAAAAGCAAAGCAGTCACCCCGTCCATAATGTTTTGCTCTTTTCGTTACTTACAAATTTATCATCTACTTATAAAGTTCTAACCCAAAAGTTAACATTCATATGTTCTTGCTACTAATTTTAGAGCTTATAGATGTTGTCATCCTTGTTTACTAGCAGCAACGCATATTTTAGTTTTTAGAAAAAAAATATCAAGTCAAGACTAAATAAAAAAACAAAATTAAAAAAAAAATTATTAAGAGAGATAATGGCTTGAAACTTTAGTTTTCTATTAATTGCTTGAAACCAACAGTTTACAAATTTTTTAAACACCCTACAGGTTATTTGGTTCATCATCATTGGGGATATTTAACAGAAATTTATCGTCTATTGTCTGATCACTTAAGATAAGTTGCTCTACTAAAAAGCAGGGCATGGCAGTCGCGACTAAGCCACAAACTCAAACCTGTTGGTGTGTTTTTAATTTTTTTTAAAGAGGGATTGTTATATTAAAGTCAGGTTTATACTTCCAGCTTATTTTGAAAATTGTATAATGTTAATTTCCCTCCTAACAGGCGCCTGGCGTGCGGCTGCCGAGCCCTGCTAAAAAGTTCATTGAAATTATTTGTTTAACTTTCCTGGAAATATAATTTCATATAAAGGTTATACTCTAAATATGAATTGGTAAGTTTTATAAATCACGAGAGATAGGACAATGGACGATAAATCAGAGAGGGAGTGTACATTGGGCTGTTTGTTTATTACACTAGTCCCCAAAATAGTACAATAACGTTTTCATTGCTTAACAACGTATGGGACTTTTTTTGAATTTTGATTTGTTGGTTCAAAAGTTGAGTGTCCAAACGTTTCGACCACTTATTACAATCCCTTCAGTCCTATCTATATAGATCCCTGGATAAAAGTAAAGGTTGGTCAAAACTTCAGCAGACGCTTTAAAAGTATGCCAGAATCACCTGTCTAATTTTGAAATTAATCCATTGCCAGTAAGATCTAACTAACCACTGAACTAATTTTGTCAGTTTGTTTTAGGGTATTTATCTTTTAGAAGTCTTGAGATGGTTATAGAATATTTAAAAAAACAGCCGCAATTTTAAACAATCCGCAGCTACAACCTACAATTGCGGCTGCTAAACATCACACAGAAAGTTAGAAAAATCCTAAAATATCAAGTTTTTTAACATTATCTTTTTAACTAAATTGATTCCTAATCCAACTTTAAATGTTATTTGACGATCCAAAATTGGAGTAACTATTTCAAAATTATTTACCCGCCGTATTAGCTTAAAATATTGTCGGGATTGAGTCTGGTCAACACCTCGTCATACAAGATACATTAAAAATGATACTGCTAGTCAAACTCTGTCAGAGTAGGTGGGGGGATGCCTTGGCCCTAAAACATGCACCACCCATTGATATGCGCGGTTAGGACTTGCAGACAAAGGTTATGCAATCCTAGGGTTGGTTGTCTGTTTGAGGTTACTTAACCTAATATCCTTGAGTGTTTGAGTATTGCATAGCATAGCAAGCTGTTGATACTCTTGCATCTCTAGATCTAATCACTTTAAATCGAAGGAGAATCCCTCCCAAACGACCTAATTGAATAGGTAAATTTTGAAATAATTTCATGTTATAAACCCCTAGAAAAATTATTCAAAAGTTGTAAATTGGAAGTATATAAACCCTAAGTATTAACGTGGGTTTCCAAATATTTTTGAGAATGTTTAATGATAAATATCAGATGCATATATAAGCTTTATGTTTTTAATTAACCTAACACCATATTAATTGTACAATAAATTACAATGGTAATTATGAAGCAAAGAAGATAAAATTTTGCATATGTTTACATATGACCCCTAACCCCGAGCAAAATATCTCTAATTGTCTTTTGGGCCATATATTACCCCCCCCCTCCCCCACACACACACAACCTCTATTTATTCGTTATTATCTTTGAAACTTTAACATTAACCCTTGAGTTGAAATTTTTTGAATATATCCATCCTGGCGGGCACAGGATGCCAGCAAACCTGGTAAGATCATCCAGGTAAGAAAAAAAATATTTTTTGAATAATTCTAAGCCTTTAATGTTGTAAAAATACTATAATTTCAGATTCCAGGTATGATTCTCCAGGTCTCCATAAATCTTTGAAAGGCTCATGTAACTGCAATTTTTGACTTAGATACTTCTAATTTGAAACGGTTTTCTAACATGTCAAAAAAATTCGACGCCGTTTTCCCGGGGATTGCCGACTGTGGCAGCTGGCATCTGCCAAGTAAAGCTGATTCCTTCTGAAATTTATTGTTTTGAGATTTCTAATATTGAATTTACATAAAGATAAACATTGTTGTTCTAACTTCTAAAATAAGAAAGTTACAGGGTTAACATATAAAGTTTCGTTTTAAACTTTGAACTCTATTACTGCATTTGTTTATCCATATATCTCTGTTTAAAGTGCATAATTCTATTGACCCCTGCAATATTTTGAATGTTGAAATAATGATTACAGATTCGAGGGGGTGAGGGGGGGCAAAAACCTTATAGTAAACATCCACCCCTCCCCCCCCCCCCCTTAGTACGCTTTTCAATATTTATAAATTTTAAACTGCTTTACCCCTAGGCTCGAAGGTGTTAAAAGTTCTCAAGTTATTCAATGGTAATTTTTCATGTTAAGGTCCTTTCTTTAGATGAAGTTATTCTACCCAGTGCATGAATAGCCTAAAACCTGCAAAAGAAAAGGAAATACAATACGCTCTCTTAGTATACTTCATCTGAATCTGAGCTAACTTTTGGTGAGTACAAAGTAAAGTGGTATATTAGATCATATTGTATTTATTGCTAGCAGCTACGTCCCTAGAGGCCTCTAGAGGCCCTTGAGAGCAGGGGTGATGGGAAGTTCGCTTTCAATTAAAGGTTCAGAAAGAAAAAGTAAAATAAAATTTTTTATGGGGGGGAAGAGCTAAACCTCTAGGGATTGTGTTGGTACCCTCCACCAATATAAAATCTTTCTAGCTCCTATGAGAAGCTCACCTGTAAAGGAGAACTATATCTTTTAAGCTGTTGGTAAGATCCTTCGCTACAGACAACAAAAGCTTACTACTAATTATAATAGTATATGTTTTAATGTTTTTTTAGAGCACACATTCATTTTCTTGATTTTTCAAGATGTCTAATGAATTCTCCAGGTACTCATCCCTGATTCCCTGCCTCTGTATTGATGGATCGAGTAGAGATGTGCATAAAAAATTGGCGCGAAATATTCTCTCAAAGCTTGCACTCATTTGCGGTGTGTTCTTACATTGGAAATATTTTACTTGCTTCATTAGTAGCTATTCCCATTTTGGAATTTATTATTAGGAACCATGACAAGCAGGAGGGAGGGGACATTGGTCTGTTTATTAAACTAGTCACCTAAGTATTGTAATAACGTTTTCTTATTCGTTGGCCTAACAACTATGGGAACTTGAATTTATCCATTGGTTGTTTTATTAAGTTGGGTGTCCTAACGTTTCAATCACCAATTGTAATATACAGATGGGGTAATTTTGATAAACAAACATTTCTCTAAAATTTAAATCTTGATTTTATGTTAGTTTGTCTAAACACCATTTTCTATCATACTCCGCGAGTGCAATTTTGCTGCATATCGACGTAAATGGTCACAACGTATTAACATAAATATCACAGCACTTTGTGTATTGATAATTAGGATGGTTCAGTTTTATAAGGGTTAATACAGGACCAGGCTAATGAAATATCTACATATAACATATATATGTTCTTATATCGTAAAATCCCATTCAGAAAAAAAACCTTTAAAAATTTCCTCAATTTTTTATCACTTCAGGCCAGTTTAGGTTAGGTTAAATTGAATACTGAGTAATCCCGCAAGATTAAGACACCGGAGGTTTATTCCCTTTCAGCAGGGCGTAGGAATAGGAACTCCCTACCCCCACCTCTATTTCAGTTTATTTTCTCCAATCTCTAAAGTAAGACAGTAGAAACGAACTTAAACACTTGTAGAGTGTCAGAACTTACGGATCTTCTGATAACAAGTTTCTACGCTGTCTGAATTGTACCTAACTATTACAGGAATCAGCATGCAAATTTTGAAATTGATAGAAATATTCTAATTGCCAAAATTGTTGATAAAAGCTGAGAACGGACTTACAGACCGATGGGCCGACTCTAATTTTGGAAAAGCATTGCTTTTAAAAACGGATGAACTTCTAAAAAGAAAAAAATATTAATAATCATCTTAACATAATATTTTATTGCAAAAAATGTGCAAATCAATAACACAAATAGACAAACCCTACCCAGGGATCTAAAGAGATAAGACAATGGCCGATAAATTTATGTACATTCCTAATGAATGATGATACACAAAATTACCCTCTGTAGAATAGAATTACTGATTAAAATGTATGGACACTCTACTTGACGAAACAACCAATCAAAATTTAATAAAAGTCACCAAAGTTGTTGTGCCAACAAAAAAACTTTGGGGACTAGTGTAATATACATCCCACTGTATTCTCCCTCCCTGAATCCTACTTTGCTGCATTTAAAATTGTGTCCGATAAACTGAAATATTAGCAAGGGTGTCAACATTATTTTAACAAAGAACCGTAAAATTTTTATTTTTTCTCGTCTTTTCATGTGAGGGCTTTAAATAAGCAAAAGTTAAATGTCTTATTGAGATCAACATAAACAAGGAAGACAACATCCATAAAAGCAGACAGACAAACAAACATTAAAATATATAAAGTAACTACGCATTTAATATTGAACAATATTTAGAAGTTTAAATAATATTGTCCCAAAATTGCTTGAATGAAGATTCTTAATAATTACATAAGAGATATTTTTTCAAATCATTTTGCTTATTCTTTCATTCAGATAAACATTATTAAAAAAGCAGATGAATATGATAGTTGTATCATATAAGATAATTGATGTAGAAAAAAGTTATAAATCAACTTATTTTAAATGAACTTACGGACTTTCTGGTAATAATATGAGAGTAGTAACTCTTTCCAAACCTTACCTAACTGTTGCAGGAATCATCATGACAAATTTGAAATTGATAGGACAATCATAACATGCCTAAACCAACCATAAGAGTTAAAAGCTTCTTAAATGTAATCTTTAACAAATTTGCAGAAAATTCACAACAAAAAGTTGGCACCCTGGTTAACATTGCATCGATGATTCTTGGAACACTCTCAACTTCTGGGAACTCGGCGCAAGAAATCTCAAGAATTGGAGCACAATCCAGGAATTACATTTTTCCAAGAAAGCCCAAGGAAGCTCACAGAGGAGAGGTTCAGGTTTCATTTATACAACAGCTGGAGATTCTACAGGTAGTTTTCAAACCCCAATCCCTAAAAAAAATAACAGGAGGTCTGTTTTCCTTTGTAGAAAAGCTTTCTTACATAAAATGTTTATATCTATTTTTAGGAGGATACCTTCACCCATTCTAGAGAAATTGCTCCTATTTTTTTTATTTTATTCTTTTTAAAAAATCTAAACTTGAAAATGGAGGTTCGACATAAATTCTCTAATTAAACTTAGTGCTATTTAAAAACTATAGAAAGAAAAATAAATTGCTAAAATCCAATATCCATTTCTTTAGGGGCATTAATTGACCTAACCTGAAATGGAAGTACATACAAATATACCTTATTTGATTTTGACCAAAATGGACCCAGGTTAAAAGAAACAGACCTGGGGTATGCTAGAATCTAATATCCATATCTTTATGGCATGAATTGCAAACTTCACACCAAATGAAAAGTGATATTTGTGTAAAGCAGAAAATTATAATCTTTCTGGCACTTGACTCATGCACATTTATGTGTGTGTGTATGTATGTGTGTGTGCATGACAGTCACATATGCAGCTTGCATGTAAAAGACAAACTAAATTAGATACCTACTTACAATTATTCTAAACATGTTAAAGCAATTGGATGTATGTCTGTATGCCTGTCCTATTGTCAAGGATCTAAAGGGATAAGACAATGGCCAATAAATTAATGTACATCCCCAATGATTATATACAAAATTTCTTGTAGGGGTTAAAGAGTTTAGACACTCAACCAACCAATCAAATTTAATTAAAGTCCCCCAAAGTTCTTGAGCTAGAGAAAAGAAAACTTTGGATACTAGTATGTAAGTGGTCTATTTTAGTAAAACTTCACATAGATCCCAGGGTGAGATTTAGGCTGTTTTATTTCTAAATTGAAATTTGAAGTCTTCGGATAAATTTAGGCTTTTTTCTGCCAACTATCTCTCACCCTGGGGAAGCAGCCGCTAAGTGAATTGATATAGTAAATCTAACTCTAGTCTTTATTGTCGTTTATACATATTAAAATGATAAAGAGAGTAATATTAAGAAGGAGAAAGAATAAGACTTTTTTGACAAATAAATTAACTGCTTATCAGGGAAGAGGGAATGCGACTCTGACATACAGTTCTAAATCAAAATTTCCCCTCAACCCCTTTCCCTTTTTTCTCCTCTTCCTACCCACTTCCCTTTCAGTTACACCAAAAGACAAGTTTTACTTCAACTTTACTCCAACAAATATTTAATTTTCTTCAAATGGAATAAATTGGCTGAATAGCAGCCCCTGCTGCTTATAAGAAGTGAAGCTACTATAAAATGATTACCTGTTGGTAAGAGATTCTCGCATACCCTGATAGAATGTTTCTCCCAGCTGTCTAATATCACAATATCCCAATCCCATCCCCTTTTTGAATTTACCCTATTCCTCCCCTGAACATGAGGGAAGTTATTGACTATTATCTGAGGACTATATTAGCAAACTAAATTGACGACAAAAATTCTCCTGTCACAATTGAAAAGAAAGGGAAGGGTGGAGGGGAGGGGTTAGTGTTTTTCTTCTTTAATTTAATTAATAAAACTGTAGCTATTTGTGACTGAAAGCGAGTATAATCAGGCACAACTGGTAGAAAGTAAAAAAAATTCAGCCGCGGTTACACTTCAACTACCAATCTTTTTTTATATTTTGCTAAAAAGTTCAAAGAATCAAGCATTAATAATAAGAAAGAAAAGACTGCCATTTTGTAATTTTATTTTAAAAATACTAAAAAGTAATTTCAAAACTATATAAACAAAATAAAACTAATATTAACTAGTTGTAACCAAATTTACCGTTAAATTTTGATATTTTTTTTCTTCCAAAGAATGAAAATATATTTTTTTTCATAAAAAAGATCAGTTAAAGATATAAACAGACTGCACTTTAGTAGAGCCTATGTAGTCTCCACCTTCTCCACCTGTTCTATGCTATTGATATATAAAACAAGGAAAATCAATTTACCTGATAACGGGGCTTCTCTTCAATTAACTCTAAGCGGTGTGGCCTTACTACAATAATATAACTACTTTAATATAATATAGGCATGTGACAAAAATTATAAGGGGTTGCCACGAAATTTACAATTAGTAATACTCCTCCAAGAATGTTCTAGATTTTCATTTTTGGAGAGATAAAAAACCTTGATAGTGTTGGTTAATTTTACCCCACCCACCCTTATGTGTATATGGGGGGGGGGGGGGTGGAATTAGATGAATTAAAAAATCTTCCTTCAAAAAAAATTTTCCCTTGGATTAAAATTATTAGGGCAGGGTGGAATACTATTTTTTTACAAAAAGTTTTTTAAAAAGAATTTTTGTTTATAAAACAATTGTTCATAAAACATAAATATATGATTAAAACAAGTGAAATAACCACTGTATTACCCAATCGACAACTTAATGTCCTCACTTTTGATCAGGGAGGCAGGGGGGGGGGGGGATTTGGCTGTTTATTATTAATTTATTTAATAACGTTTTTTTTCTTATGTGTTTGATTAACAACTTTTAGGACTTTGAATATTGATTGGTCGGTTCATTAAAATGAGTGTTCAAACAGTAACCTTTCAACCACTAACTGTAATCTACAAAAAGGGGTTATTTTGTGTATCATCATTGTAGTCGTATGATCATTGATCGGCTATTGTCTTATCCCTTTAGATCCTCACTTTTTATATATTTTTATCACATAAAATCGATTGAATTCTGATAACCTATAAAATACCAAATTTTTCCAAACATCCGTGTTTCAGAGTTTCTATATAATTTAATAATTTTCAATAGCGTATCTTTTCTATAATTATGGTTGGTCCGTCCGTCTGTAAGTAACGATTAGCTTTTTTTGTTCATATAGACATGTTAGAACTATCCTATCGATTTCAAACTTTGGATGATGCTTCCTACAATAGTAAGGTACGATTTAGAAAGCAAAGCAACTCTATAATTGTTACCGAAAAGTCCGTACATACGCCCACTAAAACATATTGATTTATAATTTAGTTGACAAAAAAATTTGTTTGATATAATTACCTTATTCATCACATTTGGAATAATGAGACAACAAAGTACAATATTATAAGCGAAGAAACTCTATAATCAAGTCCTAAAAATGTAAGCATATCCATAAACATTATTCTGTATTAAACAGTTTTTCAACAGATTTACTTACAATATTGCTTCGACTCTTATACATTTATACTCTGATTATTCAGTTCTGACACTATACAAGTGTTAATGTCCGTTTGTCCTACAGTTTCAGTGCTTCGCTTTTATGGATGTTGTTATCCTTGTTTTTAAACAATTACTGATGATGACTAATATTGAAATAAAATATTGCCTTATTATTTATCATATTATTTTAAATTTGTTATCCCAACCATCAAATTGTCCAAAATTGAACGATAAATTGATAAACATCCCTTATAATGTTACACAAAATTACCCATTCCGTAGATTAAAATTAGTGTTCGAAACGAATGAGCACTGAATCAAGCAATCAAATTTCACTAGAGTCCCCAAAGCCAACAAATAAGAAAACGTTATTATAAAACTTTGGGGACCAGTGTAATAAACAGCCCATTGTCCCATCTCTCTCTGGTTTTGCCCATATCCCATCTACTCATCATCAGAATTATTTCATGCGCATTTGTCAGGGACAAGGGATCAATAACAATATATTATGCCCCTAGAGGCCTAATGGCACTTTAGATAAATGTTGGTGAGAGGGGGGGGGGAGGTTGTCGACTTCTCGATTTACACTATGTTTTTTTTATTTAATTCACGGCAATTAGTTTTTTTTCCAGGAGAGATTCTCTTGAAAGGGGGTGGTACCCTCCGACAAAACCTTCCCAGGACCTAAGAGAATCTTCAATATTGTTTTAATAGTGTGCAAGACCCTTTAGACTTAGTATAGATAGACATCATGATACTTTTATATAAGGACATCTTACATAAAATATGTACAACTAGTGGCTACATCCTAAGGGCCTCTAGAGGCCCTTGAGGTTGGGGGAAGTAAGGAGGATGTTGAACTCCCACTTTAAATTGTAGTAAAAAAAAGTTTAGCACCCTTGTACGAAGGGGAGTCCAGTAAGTCATACAGTGGCGATGCCTAATGGCACTTTAAAAAAAAAATTGCGGTTTCTTTTAGGGGGAGGGGCGGGGGGTTACCCTCTGACAAAATGGTTATAAACCTTCCCATGACCTATGAGAATATCCACTGTTAAGGAAAAACATATCAGTTAAACGGTAAGCAAGATAAGAATCTTTGGTAACTTGTCACCTAGCCCCCGATAGGTAATTTATTACAGGTAAGATCCTTTGGTACAGACAGACATAGATATTTTTATATCAGAATAAATTTAAATGTGTCTGGCTAACAATGAAAAATACTTTAACCTTTCAGTATTTGATATTTAATATCTTAGTACTATGTAGAAAATTAGGATCTACTGCAGTTTATGGTAAAATATTGCTGGTAACGAATATTGCCAAAAATCTTTGAATTTTAAAGGCTGCTAGCTGCCAAACGGCTGAACGTACATATAATGCCTGCACACTGGTTTAAGCGGCTTAAGAAGGCCTATAAATAATCTGGAATAGCCATAAATCAATATTGCATAATTATCTCGCAGTGCAGAGAAATGTGCAAAAAAGGCCTATTTTACGCGTTTTTTCTTCAGTGAAGCTTTCCCTGTGCATCATTGGATCTTGCCTATTCCAGATTATTTGTAGGCCTTCTTATACTGCTTAAAATGGTGTGCGGGTATCATCTGTACGTTCAGCCGTTTGGCAGCTAGCAGCCTTTAAAATTCATAGATTTTTGGCAATATTCGTTACCAGCAATATTTTACCGTGAACTGCAGTAGATCCGAAAATTAAGTTCAATATTTTCTAAAGATCAATAATACATTACATAATTAAAACTATAATGTTTAAAGATTTTTGACTAATTTATAGCAGGTTTTTTGCCCCCCTTTAAACATAAATCGAGGGTGTATAACAGACAACAAGAGTTTTTTTTATTGTTAGGGAGTTGGATACATGTGCCTAGATATCCACCAAATCAGTTAGAATTTGTTCCTGAAGTGTTAAGTTGACGCGCGAAGTGAGCAAAAAAATTGTAACACCTCCTTTAAATTTACGGCATTTTTGGCTGTGCAACAAAACCTTTGAAGACGAAGAAGGGAAATTGTCCAAAAAATGTTATGAAGTTTCGTTTTTCAATGATCATCCTTGCTCCCTGAAGCTCACTATACAAATATGCATTTCTAGCAATCATTTCAACTAACATCAGTTTTTTTTACAAAAAAATGATGAGAACAAAGAAAAAGTTTTGGGTGAATATTTGGAAGATTTCTTAGACTTAAATTGGACCGTGTAAGTAATGCCTCCCAACTGGAGGCTTGCACAGGTTTTTTGTCTTGCTGCACCTCCCTTAATCATAATGGGGGTGGAATTATTAATTTGGTACCCCCTTGACTGTTTTAGAAGGGTGTATCAGAAGAGTGTAGACCCTTTGAGTGGTGTAGATGGGAAATGGCGAGGACTCCTAGAATGTGAATTTCCGCCCACCATTAATTTTCAAGGGGGTAGAAACACTCCTATACAACCCCCTTCTGCCTGCTTTGGCTTAACGTTTGTCTTGAATGGCTAGGCCTTCCGCAATATAAACACATGATTTACTGCATTAAATAGGTCTATTTTTTGTTAGACACATCCATAAAAGCGAAGTTAATCGGATAATTATATTACCTAAAAATTTCTTAAGTTAAAAAAAGTTAAAAATTAACATGTTGAAAAAGGACGTACATTTATTAGTGATTATAAAGTTGCCATGTTTTTTAAATCGTACCTATCCAATAAAGTAATCACCCTGCAAAGTTTGAAATCGACTGGAAAATTCTAAGATGCTTAAATTACCAAAAAAAAAGACATCCATTGCGGACAGACGACAGACGGGCCGACCCTTATTATAGAGCTGCTTCGCTTTAAAAAATGACAATAAAAGTCTCTATCTTGCAAATAATGATATAAAATACTAGTTAAGGGGTATTATCAATCGGTCTATATCAACATTAGGGGATTTGCATTAAAAGTTTTGGCGAATATTTTGTACTTTGACTGACTGCATATACAGAGAAATACATATTTGTCCAAATATGGACTAAAGAGAAAATATCAGGGCTATTGGCAGAGATCTAGAGGGATAAGACAATGGCAGATAAATTGATATACATCCCAAATGATGGTACACAAAATTACCTCTACTGTAGATAACAACCATTGCATCGGTTGAAACGTTTGGACTTTCAACTTTATGAACCAACCAGTTAAAATTCAATGATAGTACCCAATTTTGTTAAGCCAACGAATAAAGAAGCCTTTGGGTCTAGTGTAATAAAATCTGTACCATGTATGCACCACTTTTGATTCCTGTGACGTCATAAAATGAGGGGGATGGGAGGAGAAGTGGGAAAGAAAACCCCTAAAAAAGAGATGAAGAATCCCTCATTTTTATTACGTCACAGGAATAAAAAATAGTGCAAAATTGGTACAGGTTGGGCTTCGTCAAAAATTATATAATCCCTCCAAGAAAGAAAAGTTACATATTTTAATCAGTGCAGGAAAAAAAAGAAAAAAGAAAGATTGTGAAATATATTTGTAACATAAATAAATCTAATATTTTATCATTCTACTATCCGTGGAAAGCTGTCTACCACACTATCCTATGAACTGTGTAAGCATTGTTAATAACAAAGAATTATCACCCAGACAATTTTAGATTTTTTTTTATTTCGTGTTACTTTTAAAATTTCTTTCTAGTGTCAGTTTTAGTTTTCAACATAAAAACAGTGAAGATATTATGCTGAAGAAATAAGATTCTTAATTTTTAAAAAAATAATTGCCGGTGACATTGAGCTGTTTATTATACTAGTCCCCAAAGTTTAGTTACTGTTTGTTTAACAACTTTAGGTTTTTTTTTCTAAAATTTTATTGGTTGGTTCATTAATTAAGTTTTCAAATGTTTCAACCACTATAATTGTAATCTACAAAAGGTGTAGTTTTGTGTATCATTATTGGGGATGTACATCAATTTAAAATTTGACACTTTACTTTACCATAATTAATACATCGCCCCAACCACAAAATAATAGTTGTGTAAAAAAGGTTGATTTGAAATGCAAATGTTTTGACGCAGGAAATGTAAAAAGACTGCTGTCATCATATTGGCGTCATACTTGTGCGGTTATATTCAGGGGTATCAAGGGATAAGACAATTCACTATAAACTTAAAACTTTTGGCACCAGTTAATTTAGAGTCCAACGTCCCTTTCCTCTCTGGTTATATTAGCGTCTCAGATAGCAATGGATAATTATAATATTTTCGAAGCCAATTTATAAAGAGGTTTTGTCCGTAAGTAAAAAATGAAATGATTAAATCATATCACTTTGCCATTTATACCCTAAAATCTAAGCTGTATGTTGATAGTCCATACTGTTTCCTATTATATAAAGTATTAAGGGTTCATTGTTTGATGTTTCAAATCTAAATAACTACTACATAAATTTGGTTTAATGTTTTGGGAAGTTTTATTTAGTTTCTTCGATAGTTTTAGGCTATTTTTTTAAGATTTAAGTCTTGGGATGGTAGAGCCTTGTATGATTGGGGTGCAACCGCTAGTCCTATTATATAAATGTAAAAGGATGTATGTGTGTAGCGAAGTATCTCTCTAAATAGCTGAACAGATATGTTTCTTTTTAATGTAAAGCTTTTTACGGGTCTACAAATAAATACAGTTCTTTTTCTTATTAAAAGAAGCGTAGCCGCTAGTATCATTGCATTTTTGTATACTGTTTAAAATGAATTGTCTCATAATTGCAAATTTCAGCACATTTCTCTAATTTGCCATGTAACCGCTTACCTTCTACCACCCTCATCTGCTATTTAAATTCCATATGATTAGTTTGGTTAAAGTTAGTTTGTATATAACCCACGACATAAGCGTGCCTACTTGCTGTTGGGGATGTGTTGGGTTCGGGTCTGGTCCACACCGCGTCATAATAGAAACGTTAATAAAAGTACATACTGCTGCTATGTCTGGCACTTGAAACTAATAGTTATAATAAGGGGAATGCCATGGCCTATAAATACGCAACTCATTACCATTCAGTTAGGACTTCCAGACAAAGGTCATACAATCAAAGGGAAGGTTGTTTGTTATTTAAGCTAATATCCAAAGGAGAATCTCGCCCCCAAAACTAGGCAATGAACTAGGTTAGGTAATGATTCTACTTATCCCCAGGGGGACTAAAAAACAATATAGTTAATAAGAAGAGTAATGGGGCGTTTTAGATGGTGTATTGACAATCAAGTGATTTCATCCCAATTTTTTGTTGTAATTTTTTCTGTCTTGAAGAGACAGTGAGCACAGCATGAGTTTAGACACTTGATTTTTTTTAAATAGAGAACAAGATAGCTTTAACTCGGATCCCTTTCCGGACCTTAATCGGTCGGAAGGTGGTAGTTGAAGCTTCATTTAAAAATATCTTGGTATTAGTTAAGGATTTTTTTCGGCCCCTATCCATTTTCACTTCAAATACTTATATCTCAGATGCTAGGAGATTAGTCGATATCGATGACTTTTGAACAGAGGGATTTAAGATATACATGGATTTTACGACAGGGGGAAAATTGTCGACAATTTAGGTTCCTAACATTGAACCCATTTATTGGTCAGTTTGTTTATCCAGTAGGAGGGGAGGGGATAGGGTTAAGGGGTTAGATTGGAGAGATCATTATTTAAACCTGATGGCAATTTCATTTTATTAGAGAATATGAAAATCTGGTATAACATTCAAGTAATAATAAATCCATTAGAGGGATAGACTTTCATACTAACATACTATCTAATTGCTTTATTTTCTATGTTAATATATCCCTATTGTTGTAACTTACGAACGAACAATCATAAATTTTCGGCACAAAGTAGCTTTGCTGCTAAATATATAGTCATACATAGTAACATTGAAATTTCAACATCCATGAAAGCATCCATGACAACACCCATGAAAGTTCTAAAATCTGAAAAAAGGACAAACAAACAATAACTCTTGAAGAGTGTCAGTACTTAATAAATAAGAGAATAGTAGTTTCGTAGTCTAAACGAAATTGTACAAAAATTTGTTGCAAATTTGCGTAAGTGCTTGATACATTAAAAGGACATATTTTCGTTTTTAGGATTTGATTATCAAGATGCCTTACTTATAATTTTGTACCTTGTTATCTAAAGAATCAAATTCTAAAAATTAGCTGAATAGAATAGTTATATCATCATATGAAAAAAAATCTGCTTGTTTTAAATGGACATACAAACTTTCTGATAACGATCATAGAGTTGCTACGCTTTCTAAATCGTACCTAAATCTCCATGTAAAGTTTTGAATCGATGTGGGAATTTTAACTCGTCTATATTAACGAAAATCTAACCGTTACCGTCTGACGTACAGACGTACAGAGGGACTGACCCTAATTATAAAAAAGCTTCACTTTATAAAATGTAGCCTTAAGGTTTATAAGAGATTATCTGTTTTTAGAGGCTGAAATAACCAGAATTTAGGATGATATGAATTTTAGATTTTAAGTACACAGTTTTTTTATACATTGGATATTTCTGTAACAGGGTGTCTGTCTGTTTTTATGTGTGTGTTTGTCTTTGTGTACTGAAGGATCTCGCTAACTACGCGACCGATATGGTTCTCCTTTACAATGTAGCTTCACACAGGTCTAGGTAAGGTTTATAACTTTTTTGGAGGTGGATACTAGCCACTAAAATATTCCTCCGCAATTTTTAAAACCTTTTTTAAAAATAGGGAGTGTCTTCTCCCCCCCATCTCATCTTCCTGAAATGCCCCTAAAGGCCTATTGGAGGCAAAATAGTACCACATAACTCATGGTTGATAAAAATGTAGGCCAGACATTTAGTAGGTTCCAAATCTCTAATATAACAACTATTGCAGACAACCAACTAATGTAACGTCAAGAAGTCATAACTATGAATAGTAATGAGTTGCATCAGTTTTCGGCCAAAGTATTTCCCGTACTCTTACTATTTGAGCCAAGATTCAAACCTACCACCTCCCTAACGATAAGCGGATGCAAAACGCGTTATGCTACAGTTTATATTATATTATAGTCTTTACAATAGTATAAGGCACCTTACTTTTTTTTACCAAACCTAACCTATCTGTTGGCTATTGCAATACAAACGGCACAAATAAGTTCTGATTTATCATTATTATCAGCCAAATTCAGCCTCGCGGAAATAAAGTTAAGCTAAGTCTCAGACATTATCAGCCCAATGGATTTATTTATTTTTTTGGATCTTACACCAGCTTATCATGTACCCTAATAAAGTGACACTTGTAGCAGGCTAAAATAACGATCCCCCAAACCCTCCCTTTATCCCATCTCCTCCCTTTCTACTGGATAAATGAAATGATCAATATACGTCCAGGTAAGCAACCTAAATTGACGACAATTTTTCCCTATCATAATATCCACGTATATTCTATATATCTCAGCTGCAGGCATTCTTAACCATCATCAGCTATTGCTGCCCTCTGCCGCAGCCATAAAATTTTGCCGAGCTTTGATTATTTAAAAATAATATTAATGGAACATTTAAAAGCTGGCTTTATATTTCTAAAAAAAATCTGCATGCAATAATCGTGATCAGTAAGACATTCCATTCAATAATTTGACAGGTGCTGTACAATACTTTAAACATGGATCTAAAGGGATAAGATAATGGCCGATAAATTGATGTACATTGAACATTCCCAATAATACAACACAAATTTACCCCCTTCTATAGATTATTATTAGTGGTTGAAATCTTTGTACACTCAATTTAATAAATCAACCAAACAAAATTCAATGAAAGTCCCCAAATTTGTTGAGCCAACGAATAAAAAAACGGTATTATAAAAACTTTGAGACTAGTGTAATGACAAACCCAATGTCCCATCCCTACCTGAGGAAGAATACATACGTAGATATTATGATAGGGGAATATTTGTCGTCAATTATTGGACATTTCTTTCATTCAGTAGGAGGAGAGAGTAAGGGTGGATGGGAAGAGGGTCCTTATTTTAGCCAGCTACAAGTTTTAGAGTATATGATAATCTGGTGTAAAATCCAAGTAATAATAAATCTATTACTGTACAATACATTAAACACATTTAAAACAAGGATGACATAAAAGCAAAGTTAAAAAATCAGTTGGACAAACAAATGTTAACACTATTGCCTAAAATAACTAAAAGACAAGCAGTGACGTATAGACGGACGGACGGGTGGAATGACCTTAATCATAAAAATAATAAAATCTGTCACTATACAAGTGTTAATGTTCGTTTGTCCTAACGTTTCAGAGCTTCGCTTTTATGGATGTTGTCATCCTTGTTTGTGTGTATTTGAGACCTAAGGATATTGTTGACTGCATAAAACTTACAAATAACAGAAAATGATTGTCCACACATATGGCTAATGACTGACTTGTCAAAACTTGTCGACCATTTAATGGAATTTAATAACAGTGACACATTACTGACTCATCATCGAAAAATCTACATTTAACGACAATTTGAAGAAATTTTTATATAAAAAACTAGCGGGTACGCCCCCCAGAAGCCTCTAGTGGCACTTTAAATGTTTGTTTTTTATTTCAAATATATAACGAGAAATAATTTATATGTTGCGTTCAAGTCTCTTCGCGAAAATTTTTTTCTTCTCGATTTTTAATGATTTCTCTTGGGATGGTGGTGCCAGCCACCCCTTAAATAGTTATAAACCTTTCCAGGACCTATAGGAAGGTACCCTGTTAAGGAGAACCCGATCGGTTCAGCGGATAGCGAGACCCTTCGGTACAAACATACAAACACACAAATAGACATCCTGTTACTTTATTATAAGGATTTGCATCCGAAGTCATTCGGAATATGCCCTGCTTAAAATACCCATCTCATTGATTTAACCTTAAGACTTGAAAATCATTAAATATTTGGTGATTTCTTTCGAGCACTGAATCCCTCCCCCACCCCTTTCTTTTAATATCTATAATACAAAGTAGTACGATGTCTGTCTGTCTGTCTGTCCGTCCGTCCGTCCGTCTGAAGCTTAAGATCTCGGTAACCACTGAACCGATCGGATTCTACTCTTGAGGGTATATAACTATTGATCCTGTGGTGGCATTAAGCTATTTTCTTGGGGGGTGGGACACCCCTAACCCCCCAAAAAACAAAAAATCCCCCCCCCCTTATTTTTTATTCCAGCATTTATTTTGAATGAAAGAATAGCAACATTCTCTCACTAAAAACAATAAATATTAATTTTTTTATCACCTCTTGGGGCAAAGCCCCTAGAAGCTAGGGGCGAAGCCGCTAGTTTAAAAAAAAGTAATAAACAAATTGACAAAAATTATCCCTCCTTATACTCAATTTACATATTTCTAAAATAAATGTCTGGGGGGGGGGGGGGTGTAGTTTTGCTCAACAATGCACTTTTAGGGACAATGTCAACTATTTTAATTGAAACAAATTTGGCTGTCATTACATTGCACATGTACACTCTTAGACTTGGGATTATTAAAAGCGTAGCTTTTCTTTTCTAAGTCCGTCCGTCCGGTAAAGTTAGCTCTTTTCGTTAATTTTAACAGGTTAGAATTTTCCTATCGATTTTAAACTTTGTATGACAGTTAGGTATGACTTAGAAAGCGATGCAACTCTATAATAGATACCAGAAAGTCAGTATGTCCATTTAAAAGAAGCAGATTTTTGTAGGTTAAAATTATCCTATTCATCTATTTCTTTGAATACTGATTCTTATTACAACAAGATACAATGAGATAAGCGAGGCATCTCTATAATCAATTCCTAAAAACGTCAGTATATCCTTAAACAGTATCAAATATTTAATCAGTTTTGCAACAAATTTACTTACAATTTTGTACATATAAGCTTATCCATTAATATTCAACTTATTCAGTTCTGACACACTACTAGTGTTAATGTTCGTTTGTCCTTCCATTTCAGAGCTTCGCTTTTATGAATGTTGTCATCCTTGTGTTTTCCAAATGAATTATCGATCTATACAAGGCTGGGTCATGGACAATATGGGATTAGGCAATCTGATCATTTCATTTGGGTATTCGATTAAAAGCATGGATAAATTGATTGAAAATATTAGTATAAATGTGAACAATTGATCGAAGCATATGTAGTACGCCTGTCGATTCGTCCGAAACGGATATATCGTTATTCAAAGGCCCAATTGAAAGTCGGCACAGGGTCTCTTTGGTGGGAACGTACAATTATCTAACCACTTACCCTTTTTCTTTAATGTAACAACTATCAAATTTACTTGATTTGTTCAAGTAAAGATTCTTGGAACAATTAGGCACAGTGTTATGAGCGAAGCATCTCTAGAATCAAGTCTTAAAATTTAAATATGTCCTAATAAGTTTCTTTAATCCTTGTTTTCCCATAATTCTGGAAATCACGTAATTTACAGATCTTTAAAGTAACAGGATGTCTATTGTCTACGTGTGTGCCTTCTGTATCCAAGAATATTGGTAACTGCTGAACCAATATGATTCCTTACAGTGCAGTGTAGCTTTCTATATGCCCAGGGAAGGTTTACAACTATTTGAGGTGGGGTGGAGGGAGGGAAAAATTTTTTTTTATGCGAGCCTCCCAAAAATGTTTTAAAAATTATCTTTACAAACTCAAAAAAATATGGTGTCAAATTAACCCCCCCCCCCCCCCCCAGTACCCCTGGAGACTTCTAGGGGGGCGTAGCCGCTAGTAATATGATTTAAAAGCAAAAAAATACATTACTGAATGCTGTAAAAACGTCTGAACTAATTTACGATCTATTTGATTATCTTTTTTATCTGTAGAAAATTAAGCCTAGAGGATTTTTTGGTGCATTACCTACCCAGGTCAATTGCATACAGACATGGACAATCCATATATTACTATTTGGATGTTGCACCAGATTTTCATGTACTCTAATTAGGTGATGCTCACAGCAGGCTAAAAGAATTATATTCCCAATCCATTCTTTTACCCCACCCCTCTTTTAATACTGGATGTATGAACTGACTAATAAATGTGGTCCACATTAACAGACCTAATTGACGACAAATTTTCCACTGTCAATATATCCACGTATATTTTATATCCATTACAAATATTTATCACAAATTGAAAGCGAGTTATTGCGGAGCCTTCAGGAAATATAGGACAGAGAGCTTTGGAGATAGTGTTGTAATATTATGAAATTTAGAGATTACGCCTCAAGCATCTAGTGGTTGTCCTAATAGAGATAAATAGGGCAATAAAATAGCCTAAAACCATCACAAGGCCTTAAAAATAGCCTAATTATCCTTGGGCCTAGGTAAAGCTTCCCTTGAAATGAGAATTCATCCAGTTCAGTACTTCTTGAAATCTTAAGCTTCATAGAATAAAACCATTACCTATATTTATTAGAAATAAATGTATGTACTAAGAATATGCAACTTCCCTTGCATATTTGCATTGTCCTTTGCTACCCTATTTGATTATGTTATGTATGCAGTTTGCAACGTGACTTGCAAATCTCTGCCAATAATTTCTAAGCTTCATGCAATACTACCAAATAATGTCCAGTATGACATCGAAACCGATTAATATCTGCTGGATTAGAACCGGTTCTAAGCCATACTGTAAAATGATGTATCGTATCGTATTATATCAAGGTTTCTATGGATATAAAAATTGTATACAATCATAATATTAAAACCAGTTTTGTTAGCTCGTGCCTTCAAACTAGTTTTAATCTTATAATTGTACATTTTTATATCAGCGGAAAGCTGTTTATAATAGGTGCGATAAATTTCTACTTAACTGATTTGTAAAACGTAAGTGAGGTAATAGGTTCGAATCTCGGATCAAACCTCTCCTGTTTAAAAGATATTTATCGCATCGTAATATAGACATCTTTCCGGGGACATGAAAATTTAAAAAAAATAATTAGATCAAAACCCGTTTGGTTGGCACCGAGGGGCCAAAGTCTTAAGCAAATAAGACTGGTATTGATTTTAATATTAATGGAAAATCGTCTTTAAAACGACGTTATAAATATACAGTATGACTGAGAACCGGTTCATATCTAGTAGATATTAATCGGCTTTGAAGCCATACTGAACATATTTTTTCTATTGCTGCTATGTCAGATGGACAACATTCATAGCGTGGGTATGGAAAATGCCTTGGCCCAAAAAACAGGCACAACTTATTACACTACACATTTAGAACTTTCAGCCAACGGTCTTGCAATCCAAGTTTTTGTTGTCTGATAGTTTTTGCTAAATTCTAAAGTCTATCCATTAGTGTAAAAGAATAGAGGGGGCATGTATTAAATAACTGTATATTTTAGAGATGGTGACCCTGTGCAGACTTTCAATTGGGTGAAAATCAGACAAAAGCGTGGGAAATATTAACACAGAAAAGGAGCATGAAATATACTAGCAGACGAAAAAGGTCCCCACCACTAGAACCAGGTAGTTGTCTGGATTATGCACACGTTTTTATTTATTGTCTATCCGTCTAAAAAATATTAATTGACAATAAAATTTTTGTTGTATTGAATGAAGACAAAATATTTCGTGGTATTAGATTCTACAATTTTCTACATATACATGGAAAAAAATTGTCAGTATGGATTCGAAACCGATTAATTTCCGGTAGATTAGAACCAGTTCTCAGCAGGGAGTAAGGGAGGGGACAATGGGCAATTAATTCAATATAAGAGTTATCAAAGAAAGGGCATGAAATCCAGTTTAATCCAATAAATTTGTAGGAAATTATAAAGGGATTGTTAATTGAATAATAGATTTCCATAGCGTCATGTAAAGTGAAATCACAACTTGTTATTGATGAAATATATTGAGGTTTTTTGGTGTGATTTTTATATTAAAAGATTATTGGACCCGGCCAGCTGCTAGCAAGAATATGAGAGTCCCTTTTTATTCTGTTTATTTCCCTTGCCCCTTGCCCCCACCTCCCTTCTCCCTTCTCCCCGTCTGCTACATTCCAAACTAACACAACGAGTGTTTATTTCTCTTCCCCCCACTTCCCTTATCCCTTCTCCCCGTCTGCAATATTCAAAACATACATAACGAGTAGCGGCATTTTATGCGCAAGTACCCAAACTCAGTCAGAAACTGCTAAATTCTTGCACATTCCCTTTAAGCCAGTCCCCAAAGTCTGAGACTCCTAAAAATTTAATATTCGATCCATTGTCCCCTCCCTTACTCCCTAAGTTCTCAGTCACACTAAAATAATCATCCATAGCATTGTATTACAGACAATTTTCCATGAAAATATAAATAAAAATCATAAGATTAATAACGGCCACTAACGAAATCATTACTTTTTTTTTCATTTTAATATCCGCGGAAAACTGTCTATGATACGACGCGATAAACAAGATTCTACATATAAATGGAAAATCTTTAAAATATATACATTTACATAATATAAAATGCATTAGTAAGATTAACAAACAAGCAAGTAATTTTTAAACAATAAATTAGGTTATATAATAGTTCTGCTTATGTAATCTATAATACAAAGATCTCGGTAACCACTGAACCGATCGGATTCTACTCTTTAGGGAATATACTTACTGGTCCTGTAAGGCTATATTCTTAGGGGGTGGGACACCCCCAACCCCCCCAAAAAACAAAAAATCCGCCTAATTTATTTTCTTCTGAATATTTTCTTGGTCCTTTTTTTTTTGCTGAAGATTTCCATGGTTCATTTACGAATTTCGGCAAAACATTTTTTTGATCACCTCTTGGGGCTAGGGCGAAGCCGCTAGTATATAATATTTCAGTATCTTCGCCACTAGCCTTAAGTGTTCTTTTATCTCTCTTTATATGTATTGTGTTTTATCCAAAAATAGCCGTAAATCCCCCTTGGCACAAAATTTGTTGATGAATTAAGTTTTTTTTGTCTGTCCCTTATTCCCCTATCAAATTTAATTCTTCATTGCAGGGAAGCTTTATATTGGTTAATAAAATATGCCCATAGAGGCTGAAGCCACTGCCGCTAGTTGCTTTATTATCCTTATATAAAAGTAACAGGATGCCTATCTGTCAATGTGTACCGAAGGATCTCACTAACCGCTGAGCTGATATGCTTCTCCTTTAAAGTGCGGCTTCTCATATGTCCTGGGAATTTAAAATTATTTTGAAGAATTGTTCCACCACCCTACTAAGATAAATCGACCCTAGAACAAAATGAATACTTTAAAAAAACAAAAGTTAAAAGTTGGAGTTTGATTCCCCCCCCCCCTTTCCCCTCAAATAGTTCTAGGGGCGATTTCACTAGAAGAGGATAATTAAATAGTTTTATCTAAGTACTTAAAATGTCTAATCCTTTATATATTACGCCTACTTATAAACTAAAGTGCAAAATCCAAGAATTTGAAAACGTTTTTAATAAATAAGTGTGGTTTTAGTAAGTTAATAAAAAAATGTTTTGTGGTAGGATCTTATTTTTTTAAGAAAACAAAGCTGACAACATCCATAAAAGGAAATCTCTGAAATCAAACGTTACACAAACAATTATAAACACTTGTCAAAACTTAATAAGCAGAATATCAACTTAAAGAACAAAAAAATTGTAATCAAGGCCAGCCAAGCTTTATTTTTGGAGAGAAGGTGCAGAATTTCAGCAGGAGAGGTTTCTCTACTCCCCAATAAGTAAAATTTTCATGGGGGGGAGGGGTATAATTCACAAAAGAGAGAGGGGGAAATTGCCCTCCATAATATGAAATAATCACCTATTTTCTCCCAGGTATAGGGTATAACCAACAAGCGAAATAAATCTAAAATAATTTTGGGGGGGCAAATGGAGATGTCATCAATTTTACGATGTGTTGCTCCCCAACGACAGCTGAAAAACATGTATAGGTTTCGTGATTTTCTTTTGAATTAATTTTGTTATTGGTATACGCTGATTTTCTCCCAATTCCCTTGTACATTATTGACTGTAATTATAGAAAAGCTTTGTTTCGAAAAAGTGAAAGATACAAATGTATATTTGCTACAAAAATAAATAAAACCATGATAAAAAGATCTAGATTTATATAAAGTGAAAAAAAGGCATAAACAGTTTATTATTTTGTTATTGTATGGTTTATATAGCATAATACAGGGGTATCAAAATGTTACTGCCCATCGCTAGTCTTTAAAAACAAAATTATCCTTTTCTTTTAATAGCAAAGCTACTCTATAATTCAAGATATTCGTCAGTCAAATGAGGGAAAGCAAATGTTCGCATATAGATGGCTGATTTTTTGGTGAAGTCTATAGTCTATGCTGCGCTAATTACGGACAAAACTTTTATTTTTTATGGGTATCTTCTTTTAAAAACTGGGTCGGGCCGCTGGCTGTATACACAACACAGGCTGAAGTTTGCTATGTACGGCTGTAAAATCTGAATTTTACAAGGGAACAATATAGCAAGTTGTTCATGGCAGAGCTGCCAGGTCAGAATAGCTATTTATCGCATCGTATTATTAACAGCTTTCCGCGGATATAAAAATATACAATTATAAGGTTAAAAACAGCTTTTTGTCCCGAGATGCCGAAGACAGAGGCTAAAATAACTGATTTTAATTTATCAGTAAACAAGGTCGATTACGTTCAATATAAGCGACGCTGTTTGAAATAATAAGCTAAAATTAAAGATAGAAATGGCAATTATAAAATTTAGGTTGGCATATCTGGCTATCTTTTTAGATCTAATAATCAGGATTATGACTTTATATTTCATTTTAGGAGTAAAATCTCCCATTTGTTATTTGGGACCCAGATTGCTCCCCCCCCCCCCTCCCTCCTACCATAAAATGTTGTACCTCTTCATCTACGGAATTACTGTTCCAAAAATCAGATGAATAGGATCATTTTATCATACAAAAAGTTGTTTCTTAATCGTACCTCACTGTTACAAGAATAATCATGTAAAGTTTGAAATCGATTGGATAATTCTAACATGCCTATTTTAAAGAAAGGGGGGAGGAAAAGGTTTCAAAAGCTACAATTTAAGAATATGATATTGCCCATTATTCTTTTTATACAACATATTTGTTCGGAAAGTAATCTAGTAGACTAGCGGTGTGCACAGAGTTATGCCATAGGTTATTAGGTATGTTAATATGGTCCCCTAACGATTTTTTTGACACCCCCTTTAAAACAAAATTGAGTGGGTTTTAAATTTTCTATGTGTGTGCCTGTACTAAAATATCTCACAGACTACTGGCTCTCTTTTATAGTAAAGCTTATTATAACAAATTAGAAGTTTTTTTTTTACAAACCTTTCCATGACCTATAAGGAACTTCACTGAAAAGGATAAATATATCGGTTCAGCAGTTAGCGAGATCCTTCGGTTCAAACAGATAGACAGTTTCTGTTACTTTTAACCTCTTTTATTATATAAAGTAGTAAGCTTTTTTGTCTGTAGCAAAGGATCTCGCTAAGTATGAAAAACGAGTATGAAAAACAATGAAAAATTGGTGTACTATTTCTTTTTAAAACTATGATTTAAGATGACGGGTCGAACGAAATTAGATTTTTCTATCGATTTTATTAATGTTTTATTCGTTTATTGTGTGGCATAATAATTGATTATGAAATGTACATTAATATGACAATTACATAAGCAACATAATAAAATTTCATTATTTATATTACAAATTTGAATAAAATATAAAAGTATATAAATTTAAATATTTAAAGCAAATCAAATATGTTACTAATTTGTTAATAATGCATTTTGATTATTTGAAAAGATTTGCAAAAGCTTTAAATGATCGATCACATAAAATACCCTCTTGAGCACTAATACCCCCCCCCCCCCTCAACTTTAATATGAAATAGATTGAAAATATTGGGGGGGGGGTTTTATCAGATCAGGTTGGGTTAGGTTATGTTATAGTGGGTACTGGATGGTTCAGTAAGGTTAGGGCTCTACGCATGGGTTAAGCATAGAAAACAAAACTTCTCTTATTTAAAATTTTATTTAAAAATAAGGGGGGGAAGGAGAGGGAGGAATAATATTTATTAGTGTTCAAAATATGCAGAAATTTATGTAATATCAATAATTCAATGTTTGTATAAAGGGTCTTATCTAACAAATTAATGTACAATGTAAGTGGCTGGATATTATGACATGGAAAATTTTTCGTCAATTTAGGTTGCTATTTCTCCTGTCATTTATTGGTCAGTTCATTCACCCAGTCGGAGGGAAGAATATGGAGTAAAGGGGGGGAGATGAGATAGGGGCTTGTTAATTTAGACCAGTACAAGTTTCACTTTATAAAAGTACATTATAACCTGGTGCAAGATCCAAGAAATAATAATAAAACAATAGCTTGATCTTTAAATGACAGTGATGCCACTGCCGATGCCTCTAGTGAAACAATTTTGAAAGTGGCTCACACTGCAAGAACTACCACGTATTAACGGCTGAAAGACTGCCACAAGTAGATCCAATACCCCAAATTTAAAGCCTTCAGCTTCAATAACAAAAAAGTTCTAGACCTTTCAAAATAGCATTTTATGTACAATGAAATTTTTGAAAGATTTCCAATGCTCATAAAAGAAAAAACAATATTAAATTATGCGCCTAGACACAAAATTACAACCTTATCTTTGTCAGAAACTTAGATTGCCGGTAACTGATTACATTTATACAATAAAAACACCACATTTCATAGTCAAAATCTATGAAAAAAAAATCGATTTAAATTGCATTTGTAAACAAAAATCATAGCGGAAACAAAGGGGGAAACTATTACAAGCTCAGCTGTGATTGGTTGCTTAGCTGATCCAGCCTTCTGATTGGCTACAGTACACTCGGTACAACGCAGGTTAAACTTAATATTTTGACTATAAAAATGGGTATTTGTTTTAGAAATATAATTAGTTAATGGTAAACTAAATTTATGACAAAAATAAGCTTATAATTTTGTTTCTACACGTAGTTTAATTTCAAAATTTCTAACATTAGCATTGAAATTCTTTTAAAATTTTAATTGTACATAAAATGCCATTTTAAAATGCCTATAACTTTTTTGTTATAGCTAGAGGCTTCAAATTTAGGGTATTGGGTCGTCAAAGCGTGGTATTTCTTGCAGGCTTCCTTTAAATAAAATTGGCAATGGTGTGCCAGAAAACACCAGGAAACACACACCGGCTCACTGGCATCCCAAAATTACTACCGCCACTGAGCCGGTTGGTTTTTCCAAAGAAAATGGCCGATAAATTAACGTACATCCCAAATGATGAAACACAAAATTACCCCTTCTGTAGTTTGAAATTAGTAATCATGGACACTTAACTTAATGAAACCAACCACTCGAAATTCCTTAAAAGTCCCAAAAGGTGTTATGCCAACGAGTGAGAAAACTTAATCATAAAATTTTGGGGACTAGTGTAATAAACAGCCCCATGTCCCCTCCATCTCTGATTTTAGCCGCTAGTTGTCAAAAAATCAAAACAACAAAACGATTGTTAAACAATTTATTGACATTTTTGTTATTTACAAATAAATTTCAAGTCATGGCCGAAGATGTTAAATAGCAGAAAATAGTTTAGATGCACATGTAAAAATGTTATTACTTTAAGAATCTTCGGGGTTGCCCCTTTAATCGACAGTGGAACATTAACCCCTCCCACCTCTATATTTTGTTTTAACTAGAAAAAAAACGTATTTGTTAAGTCCTCCAAATTTAAAGTATATCATATCTACAAGTGTAAATGATTGTTTGTCCTGTTGTATGAGTTTAGAGCTTTGCAGGGTTATTTTGTGTATCATTGTCTGGGATGTACATCAATTTATTGGATCCCTTTAGATCCCTGGTTATTTCGGAAATCAAAAATTGGAGGGAGGGTTTACTGAAAAATAGTCAGGAAAAAAATTACCGATTCTACTCTTTTACTCTCTTTCCCTTCTTCTCTCTCTACATTTTATGCATGTTTTTCTGGCCCATTTTTGCACTTGCTATTTTCTTTTTTCTGCAGCGTCATTTTGCAAATTTGCATTCTTGGTGTCCAGAATTTACAGCAAAATTGCAAATTAGCTTTTTTAAAAAAAAAGTATTGCATCGTATTATAGACAGGTTTCCGCAGGTATTAAAGTTAAAAATCAAAGGATTAAAATTCGATTTGTTAGCCCTGAGTGTCCGAAGACTCGAGGTAACAAAACTGTCTTTAATTTTATGATTTTTATTTTATTATTCGTGAAAAATGTCAGTCGTATGATAATACATGATTTTTCATAGCCGGTTCTAATCCAGCGGATTTAAATCGGTTCAATCCTTTAATGTAGCAAGATTTTGATCTGTCACTGAAAGTAATTTATCTTAGGAAAACTTATCATAGTTCTAGGCCATTTCTATGCCAGCAATGAATATCAGATACCCTAGATGCTAGGGGCGAAGATACTAGTGATCAAAAGTGTGCTGCATATTTTTATTATATTTATTTTGTTTATATTATTAAAGTTTCTAAAGGAATTTTAAGTTTTGACTTTTTTTGTGAAAACACCGCAAATTGTGACTTTTCTCTTCCACTTTAGTTGTTATCTTGTAGATGTAATGACCTAATTTAGAACATAAGGATAAACGTTCTTGTGTGATCAGAATTCCCTATTCAGAGTTGACAGCAGGGCTCAGCAGCCGTTTGAGGTTTTGTGCTTCTTAGCTGCGGCTGTAGCCAGATGAAGACATAAGCAACTGCGATTGAATCTGCCTCTCAAAGAAATTGAATTGGAGTCAGATTTCTGAAAATTGTAAGGGCGGCTTACAGGATAAATGTAGCTTATTGTGGCTGCGGCTGCCGAGCCCTGATTGTCAGTATTCAATTTATGAGAGCATGATGAGTCAGAGATCTAAAGGGATAAGACAATGAACGATTAATAGACATACATTCCAAATGACGATACACAAAATTATCCGTTCTGTTAAGCTGTTTCAAACACGTTTGGAAACTCAACTTAATAAACCAACCAAAGATTTCAATAAAAGCCTTAAAAGTTGTTAGGCCAAGCCAAAGAATAGGAAAACTTTCTTAGAAAAACAGCCTAATGTCCACTCCCTCCCTGATGTGAAGTACATATGTCAAGTGCATTACTTTAAAAAATATCCAAGATTATATTGTTTACTAAATTGGATGAGTGGGCTTTATTGGTCGATAATTCAAATTTCATGATTTCTTTGAAAATATTATTTTACCCTTTTACTTAAAAAGCAACACTTTTTGGGTCATTTTTTACTAAAAATATTTAACAGCTGTAATTTTCTTATTTTTGAAGGTAGAAGAACATCTTTTTCTGAAAATATTTATCTTTTTGTAAATTTTAAATTAGCATTACCAAAACTCGAATTTCGACTGCGGTAGCTGTATTTTTATTCGTTTGTCCATCATTCTGAATTCAGAAATTTGCTTTTATGGATGATGTTTTAACCCTTACAGATCGGGCCCCAATCGGTCAAAAACCGGTCAGGAAGTGGTTAAACGGTCATGACCTTACTACTCTCGGAAGTTCATTATTGCTCAAGGATTTACCAAAAAGAAATTAAAGGTCACTAGTTGTAATACATGCCACGATATTCATGATATTTGTCTATAGTAAAATCCGGACAAAAAAATCGGCAGGGAGCGGTCAAATGGTCAAACGGTCATTACAGCACTTTTCTCAGATGTTCATTGATATCTAAGTATTCGCCAAAAATATTTTAGGTCTCTACCTTATACACAAAAGTCATAATGCAGAAATTAAGATTTATTTTAAATTTTTTTTTCTAATTTTGGTGCCACCTAACCGACTTTGACCGGACACCACGACCGACACAGGCCAGATATCCATATACAATCAACTCTAGCCGACGTATAATTACTAAACTTAAAAAGTCATGAAGACACAGTTTTCTACCTTACATACGAAAAAATGACAATAAAAAAACTAGAGGGGGGCGGGGGCTCTTAGAGCTCCCCTCCCCCCGATCTGTAAGGGTTAAGGTGCTATATTGTATTAAAGTTAGCATGTCATGAACATTGTAACAATTTCAAAATATCAAATATATTCAGGGATTCAGGTTAATACCAATGGCAGAAAAAATGATCTTATCACACTAGTCCCCAAAGTTTTATATTGACGTTTTATTATTGACAACTTTGAAGACTTTAAATGTGAATTTTGATTGATTTTGTTGAGTGTCTCAACGTTTGTCTACTAACTGTAATCTACAGAAGAATTATTTTTTTTGTATCATCATTGGGAATGTACATTAATTGGCCATTGTCTTATCCCTTAAAATTCCTGATAACTAATATGTAATACAAGTTTTCATAAAAATAATTCTGAGAAAATGTGCAGAAAACCAATGGATATATGATATACGTGGATATATTGACAGGGGAAAATTTGTCGTCAATTTAGGTTGCTAACATAGACCTCCTGTATTAGTCATACATTAGGAGGGGAGAGGAGGGGATAAAGCAAGTGGGTGGTGGTTATTGCTATTTCAGCCAGCTGCAAGCATTACTTTACTACAGTTACATGAAAATTTGGTGCAACATCTAAATAATAATATATCGATTCATGTACTATATTTATTTCATAGCAAAAATCTTGTATAGCATAAAGTTGCTTCTTCTCATTTTATTTTACTATTTTGCTAATTAATCAGGGATCTTAAGGGATAAGACAAATGCTAAACAATTAAATACATTCCCAATAAGAATACACAAAACTGCCCTTCTTTAGTTAAAATAAACAGATGTAAAGTTTGGATAACGATATTAAACCAACCAATCAAAATTTAGTTTTAAAGCCTACGAATCTATACTGACAAAGTCCAATTAAAGATTAACTCCACAGCTAAAAAAATATAATTAGTTTCTTTTTATAAAAGAACTATTTGCAATGAATGAAAGTATTGTATAATTATTCCTATTATCTCTAAAATTACATCACCAGGGATCTAAAGGGATGAGACAATGGCCAATAATTTGATTTATAAAACCCATAAATAATACACAAAAGTACCCATTCTGAATATTACAATTATCTAGTGGTTGTAAACATTTTAACATTCGACTTAATAAACCAACCAATCAAAATTCAATAAGAAAACGTTTATTTGCATAAAACTTTGGGGGACCAGTGTAATAAACAGCCCAATGTCCCCTCCCTTCCTGAGTATCACACTGTTCTCATTGAAAATAAACTTTCAAGTTCTACCCAAAAAAAAAACTTTTATAATCATATAATTGCCAAGTGGGGTGTAGGGGCTTGAACACCTAGGAGGGGGTATCCACCCTCTTGATTTTGCCAGGGGGATGGATAAACCCTGCAGATGAACCAGCACGTGTAAAATTCAGGAGATTTTTTAAAATAAAATTTTAATTAAAAATACTTTAATTTGGTAAGCATAAAATTAGGAGGGTAAGTGTCTCAATTAATGTTCTGTAAGCTAATTAAAAAACTTTATTTAAAAGAACGTGTCCCAAATTTTGTGATTTTGTTTTAACCCATTCGTGACGAGCTCCCAAAGTTCAAAGTTTTGATTCACCGGGGGTCAACAAAATAGATTTTTTTTCAATAATTACTTAAGAGAATTCAAAAAGTAAGGTGTTAAATTAAAGATCTTACTATTTTTGTTCATAATGGTACATTTCTTCTTTTTTTTTGTTCCGACTTATTTTTAAAAAAAGACTTAAATTACTTAAAAATAAGAAGTCTACAAAAAAAAAAGATTCCATATGTAAATTCTATGGATCATTTTACCTATACTACTTACTAAAAGCACAGACTGGCTATTTTTTTTAAATCACAAAAGTTAGGACACTTTCTTTGAAATAAAATATTTCATTAATACACTATGATGCTACACTAAATATGTCATAAAATCTTTAAGAATGTTTTTCGTTGTTTTGTATTGGAGGATGTATCGTATTTTATTTGTCCAAAAGCACAGTGTGACTTGTCTACGTCATAAATTTATATATTTATACTTTATAGGATCTTAATTTCTATTTAAATGCAATTTCTTTCAGGTAGGTAGTGGACTTTGGGCTGTTTATTATTACACTAGTCTCCAAAGTTTTCTAGTAACGTTTTCTTATTCGATGGCCTGACAACTTTGGGAAATTTCATTGAATTTTTATGGTTGGTTTATTAAGTCCAGTAACCAAACGTTTGAACTGCTACTAATCGTAATCTACTGAAGGGGTAATTTATGTGTGTTATTATTGAGGATGTACATCAATTTATAGGCCATTGCCTTATCCCTTTAGATCCATGAATTTAGTTCTCTTAATGATGTTTTTATCAAGAAATAAAAAATTATCAATAGAACAGAATATTAGTCTACATCTTTAATTATTAATTGATTTCTATTCAAAAAACTTTAAAAGTTTATACATTTTTTCATAGTTTTTTTGTTTAGTAAAAGTAAAATTTTATACTCTGTTTCTCTCTCTCTTCTGTTAGAAACGGTATGTGAAAACGTGAATTTCGTCTGAAACAATCAGCATCCAGTATATATTTTACTTGGTAAGTCAGTCTGTCGGTATTAATTTAGCAGTCATTAGATTTATTACTTGTTCTGCTGATATTTTGATAGTCTGACAGTCTATCTGTAATTCTCTAGAGAATATCACATTTCTGTAGCAGAAACGTGTTTTTCTCTTCTGATAGATAGTTTATGTTGAAAATTAAGCTGACAAATGAATGTCTTCTTTAAAAATTGTATTGTATATTATATTTTGTCCAGCTGTTGTAAAGAGAAATCACTGAATTTTGATGAAAAGATTTTTATGACAACTAAACATAACTAATTGTCCGTCTGTCTTTCTGTTATATACTATATTTCTTTTATTTGCTTTGCTGTTCTTTTTTAAATTTCAAAAGCATCACTACTGATAAAAGTTGTTATCCTTGTTTTTATATATTCATGTTCGCTAAAGTATAGCATAATTAGAGACGGTAAAAGTTGCCCTTATTTCTGATATGTGAGATGGCAAGAGTAGGAGGAATGCCTTGTACAAAACAGGCGTAACTCGTTAACATGCACAGTTAGGACTTCCAGACAAAGGTCGCACAATCAAAGGGTTGGTTATCAGCAATAGTTAGGTTGTCAGTGCCTTGGGACTTTGGTGTATGTTATTTCACTATTAATATCATACAGTACTCAGAATTTAAAATATAACTATTGGTTAAAAAAGTTAGAATACTCTTTTTTATTCATTATCTACCCCCAACAGAGATAAGTCAATTATTAATATAGTTTGGGGGTGGGGGGGGGGGGGGTATTACTTTGTCCTCCCTCCCCTGTAAAACAATACTACTTGATCATGCAAAGTTTGCTAAAAATAACAATGATTAAAATTCAAAATAGAACTAAAATTGCGAGAATTCCTGGTAGTGGTTCGTTATACCAAATTTAGCCAGGAATCTAAAGGGATAAGACAATGGCCAATAAATTGATATACATCCCCAATGATTATACAGAAAATTACCCCTTTAGTAGATTAGTGGTTGAAACACGTAGACACTCAAATTAATGAACCAACCAATCGAATACATTAAAAGCCCCCAAGGTTGTTGAGGCAACGAATAAGTTGGGTCTAGTTTAATGAACATCCCAATGTCCCCTCCCTCTCTGAAAAGCAGAGTGATTTTAACCAGGTAGAGGAGGGATAATTCATTAGAATAAAATTTTAGTATAGCTTCGAAACCGATTAATATCCGCTGGAGTAAAATGAAAAATCTTAATGTCATTACCAGTTTTGTTAGCCCGGGCCTTTGGCCCCTCGGGGCTAACAAAACGGAATTATCTTTTACTGTCATTTATCGTTTTACTATCCGCGTAAAGCTGTCCATAATACGGTTCGATAAACAACTAAAAAAGTTTTTTTCAAGCGAAGTTTTTCTATTATTAGGTCTGTTTTTTGTACATACGTAACTTAAAGATCGTTTTTTTCGAACATGTTAGAATTGTCTATTATTTTCAAACTTTGTATGATGATTACTGTAATAATTAAGTACAATTTATAAAGCGTAACTGTGTGTGTGTCTGTCTGTATCCAAGGATCTCGTTAACGGCTGATCCAATATGGTTCTCCTTTACAATAGTTCCCCTTATAGTTCTTGGGAAGGTTTGTAACTATTTTTAAAAAATCATCTTTTTGTAACCAAGATAAAAAATGAGACGGTTGAATTTAACCCTCCCTTCAGCTCAAGTGCCCCTAGAGGCCTCTAGGGGTGTAACTGCTAGTATTTAATACTTTGCAATATTCGCTTGTATGTTATGTTAAGCTTCGCTATTATATCTTTGTGTCTTCCTTGTTATATATAAACATTAAAAAACTGAACAGATGCCTTTAATTCCTGAATTACAAGATATAAAGAGTATAATTTAAACAAATTAAAAATATTAAAAATGTGTATTCCTAGAAATTAAAATTGCTATTTTCATATTGTTCAATGTTCATGCTTTATCAGGGCGGAGGGAGATATTGGGCTGTTAATAAAATAGTCCCCAAAGTTTTATAATAACATTTTCTTATTAGTTTGCTCAACAACTTTGGGGACTTTTATAGATTTTGATTGGTTGGTTCTTTAAGTTGAGTGTCTATATGTATCAACCACTTATTGAATTCTACAGTAGAAATCATTTTGTATATCTTCATTAGGGATGTACATAAATTTATCGGCCATTGTCTTATCCCTTTAGATCCCTGATAAATTAACAAACAATAAATAAATTACAAACAAGGAACACAAAGAAGCGAAGTTAAAAAAAACATACATAAATAATCGGAAGAAATTTAGCTTTGAAACCAGTTAATATCCTCTGTCGATTAGAACCGATGCTCAGTCAACTGAAAAGTCACGTATAGCATCGTATTACAGTAATTCTCTACGAATATTAGAATGCCAATTATTAAATAAATACCAGTTTTGTTAGACCGGGTAACAAAACCGGTTAAAACGTTCATTTTGATAGCCGCGGAAAGATGTCTTTAATACAACAATGCAAAAAAATATCATTTTATTTAATCTTCAAGTTTGCATAAAAATTTTTAAACTAGATTCAATTGCCTTTCTTAAAAATACTTAATTTAACTTTTTTTGCCAAATTTTTCAGTATTTTTTTTTACAGAACTTGCATGTAATGGACTATCTGATATATTTCTCAAAACTATTTTTTTATTAATTTAAAATTACATATTTGTAGATGAACTAGTTATTTATTGTATCGTTTTATAGACAGGTTTCCGCGTACATTAAAAGTAAAAGTATTATTTTAAAAGATTAAAAATTTGATTGAGTTATTTCTTTTTATGTAAGATTAATTTTTTTTATTAAGTCTAGGGATAGTTTTAATCTATTTTTCTAGCCTCTTTCATCGAATACAAAGCCCCTATAGGCTATGCGCGTAGCCGCTAGTATTCCAAAAAGAATTAACTTTTACATGAGGTAGATTTACTATCAAATTAAAATTAAATTAAAATATTTAAAACTTTTTTTTTTGTTTGATCTTTTGTGATCTCATGTCTACTTGCAATTTTAGGTATTTTTAGAGACTGCAGAAATTGGACAAAACTTGCAAAGCATGCATTTTCATTAGGATAAAGGGATTAATAAAGTTCTGCAAAAATGTGAACAATCTGTAACTAACTAGACAACCCACGGGCCACGACTGTGGCTTAATTTCGAATCTCGGCCAAACACTGCATCATAACAACTGCTACCATATCATGTACTCGACCTAAATAGTTAGAGAAAGGGAAATGCCTTAGCCCATGACAGGTGAAACTCATTTCCAGGTCATGTTAGGACTTACAGACAAAGGTCATGCAAACATAGGTTGGTTGTCTAAAGGGTGTTTAACCATATAATCATGGACTTCATTTGTTTTAGAGATACATCAAAATAAGATCTGGTGGTGTATTCCAGACTCATAGGCTATCCGAGGCTATATCTAACTACTAGCGGCTACGCCCCTAGAGGCCTCTAGTGGAATTTTAAATGTTTTTTTTATATTTAAAATATGTCTATGTTGCGTTTGACGTTTATGTTTGCGTTGAACTCTCTTTCTAAAATAAAGAACGTTAAAAAAATTTCGATTTTTTTATTTCTCTTGGGAGGGTGGCGGTACCATCCCCCAAAATAGGTAAATCCTTCCCAGGACCTATGAGAATCTACCCTGTTATGGAGAACCCGATCGGTTCAGCGGTTAGCGAGATCCTTCGGTACAGACACACAGACAAACAAACAGATAAACATCCTGTTACTTTATTATCAGGATATAAAGAAAAAAAAGAATGACAACATCTATTGGAAGCTAAGATAACGAACATACTAAGTTATAGGGCAGATGTTCAATGAGTGTTACACAGAAAAGAAAAAAAGAGAGAATACGCAAAAAATCACGAAAACTTTAAAGAATGAAGCAGGTCCGACAGACAGACGGAAAAAAACAGATCCACATATAACTTAGGAATCTTCACTGAAATTTCAGTTGTCTATCTTCAAAGGCAACTAAAAATATCAAATTTACCCCATAGTTTTTTCGAATGACTGACTGACAGACAGACAGACAAAAAGAAAAATAGAGAATTTTTTTTATAAAAAATAACTGCATTTTGAAGCGTTTTCTACATTAATAAAGACTTCCAGGACTAATAAATATTAAGAGTCGGTTCGTCTGTCAGTAACCGACAGCTATCGTCGTTTATGGGTTGTTCTTATTATGTATGAAGCGATTCATCTTATGATATTAGAATCAAGACTCGTCAGCCGCTAAGCTTAGTCGCGGCAGACGTGCGGGTGCTAAGCCCCTATAAATATTTAGAGGGTTCAATAATTGTTACCTTTACCTCTGCTTAACTGAGGGTATATTTGAAGACACACTAGCGCATTAAAAAAAAGTCTCTTTTCCGCAAATTAATTCCAAGAACGGTAGTTTCCAACCTTTATGACCGAATAAACGTCGGTAGTATAAAAAAAGGCTGGCAAAGGGTGCCGTTGGTGGTGTCATACATTTCTAAGGGTAAGCATTGTCAGTATATATTGTTTTAGGGAGCTTTAGAAATAAAGTGAAATGTAAGTTTTAGTTTAATTAAAGAGAATAGGCTTCAGTATGGATGAAAACCGGTTATAATGCAGCGGATATTAATCGGTTTTGAAGCCATACTGAAATGACGTATCCCTCCCCTACCTGGTTAAAATTGCTCTGCTTTTCAGAGAGGGTGGGGGGGGGGGGACATTGGGATGTTCAGTAAACAAGACCCCAAGGTTTCTTATTCGTTGGCTTAACAACTTTGAGGACCAAATTTATTGGATTTTGAATGGTTGGTTTCATTGGTTCGAACGTGTCCAAACATTACAACCACTAATTGTAATCTACATTAGGGGTAATTTTAGTGTATCATCATTGGGGAAATATATCAATTTATCGGCCATTGCTTTAACCCTTCAGATCCCTGATATAATTATACACAGTTTATATATTTTGATAAATATGAAATAAACAAAAAAAAAGGAAATAGAACGAAGGAAACGCCAAAGTATTAAAGAAAAAACATGGGAGGTCAATGTAAATAAAGAGTAATTAAATTAAAAATTTGACCATTTTTTAGAGAGTTTTTTTTTATTGTTGACGGCAGCATCAATTGGCGGTAGAGCAAATGTAAGGGTGAGTTGGGGTGGTTAGGGAAGGTATGAGGGGAATGCAATCAAGTTAAATATAAAATTCGCGTGTAAAGTTTGGGGGGGGTAAAATAAATAGGGATTGGGTAATATTGGGGTAAATTCAGAGAGGGAGAGGAAATCGGACTGTTAATTATATTGGTACCAAAGTTATGTAGACACGATCTTTCATTTGTTGGCTCAAATATTTTGGTACTTTAATTAAATCTCGATTGGTTGGTAAAGTTTAACTTACAGAAGGATTGATTTTGATTGCCATTATTGTGGATGTACATTAATTTATTGTCAATTGTCTTATCCCTTAAGATTCCTGAGAAAATTGGGTGACATTAAATTAACAGGGAAGGAAATCAAGTTATTTTATTCACTTAATGTTTGTTTTGCTTAGTTTTTTTTACACAACCTAATTAACCAACCAATCAAAATTCAATAAAAGTGCCCACAGTTGGTAAGCTAATGCATAAGAAAACATTATTAAGAAAATTTGGGGAATGGTGTAATAAACAGCCCAATGTCCCCTCCCTCCCTGGGAAAAAGGTGCCAAATAAAAAGGGGAGATTTTGCAAAATTTTCAATTCTTTGTTTTCCTTTTAAATTGTTGATGAGAAATCAGACAAAAATCACACATTGTCGCAACAAGAACGACTGCCTACAAGGACATCGAAATTTCTTTCAGAATGGCTTCAAAACAAATTGATATCTGCGCTGAAAAATTATGTATCGCATAGTATTACAGACAATTTTTCACGGACATTAAAATAAAAATCATACAATAAATAACAGTTTTGTTTTAATCTTATATTTTCATAATTTTAATATCCGCGGAAAGCTGTCTAAACTACGATGGTATAAATAACTATTAAAAAATGCTTTTTATGCTGTATAGCTCATTATTTATTTAATCCTTTAATGGATTTGCAATCGCTTTACAAAAAAGTTGCTCTCCTAGAATTTGGTATCACTGTATTTAAATAGTGAGAGAGTGGACAGTTTCCGAGATATTTAACTTCATTTAATACTACTTTAATGTTCATTTTCTTGTTTTTAAGTAAAACAGCTGTTGAGTGGCTTTGCTACTTAAAAGGGGCGCAAAAAGTTAAAGAAAATAGATTTAGGGAAACTTTAATGGTTTAAGACAGCCAGACAGAAAGAGAGAGGAGAGAGAGAGAGAGAGAGAGAGAGAGAGAGAGAGAGAGAGAGAGAGAGAGAGAGAGAGAGAGAGAGAGAGAGAGAGAGAGAGAGAGAGAGAGAAGAGAGAGAAGAGAGAGAAAGAGAAAGAGAGTTATTAGAGAGAAAGAAATAGGAATAGATAGGGAGTTAGAAAGAGGGAGTTTGAGTAATGGCAGAAAAATTAAATAAAAGTGCGAATTATTAGGATTTCACTTTTTTATAAAGTCCGTCAAAATATTGATTAATATTAGAAGATAAATTAATGTACATCCTCAATGACGATAAACAAAATAACCAATTCTGAAGTTTACTAGATTAGTGATCTATTGACTACTCGTTTGAAACCAGACAATCAAATTGAAACTGTTTATAGTGCCTATGAAAAATGACGTCACACTTGCCTATCATTGGACTATTTATTGTATATTGGCCTGCCATTGATAACTTAGTCTTTGTATTGGCCTATCATTGCTCATTTGCATTGTATGGCTTTAATTTTTTCATATAAAAATTCAACGAAGTTTTTTCATTCAACGCATATTATAACGTTGTTACACAACTTTTGGTGATAGGTTAGTTTAGGCCAATTGTCCCCTCCCTTCTTGAAAAAACACTCTCACTCTTTCTTTCTATATACTCACTACCCAGCATTTTGTAAGATTTTTAACATCAGTTTTAAAGCTAGACCATTTGTTATTTAGCCAATTGTAGAAGCTCCAAAAATGATGTTGTTCTTTGAAAATCTAATTTAATCATATTAGGTTCTTGTTTTAAAAGTTTAAACAGTGAATATTCTTTTTATTTAAAGAAACTTGAATATTTTTCGGGTTAGGTTTGGATCGATCTAGCGATAATGAATAAAATGAGACTGGGAGGGACTGCAATAAGACTAGAATGACGTTGACCAGTGCAGTCGCGTGCACAAGTTTTTGCAGGGATTGCGGATTCTTGTTTTTTTTTTGCGGATGGCAAGTTTTCGGATTGTGGATTCTAGCAATATTTGGATGCTACCCGCTATTTTACTTGTAGTTAAGGAACAATACAATACTTTTTTTTGGTTTTTGTCCGACACGTTTTAAATAAAAATCATCTTTAGTGCTACAAAAGCCATAAAAATTAACAATGCGAATCCGCAATTTGAATTGCGGATTGCAGATTCGGATTCTAGGTCCAAAAATTTGACGGATTGCAGATTTTGAATTCAGAATTCGGATTCGGATTGCCAACCCTAAAAATTACTGGGTTGACAACAATAATAGTTTCACAACAATTAAAATGATGTTATTTATCCTATTATATAAAGTATTAATTTTCTGTCTGAAGCCAAAGATCTCTGAAAATACTTGTCTCAGTTGGTTGTATTTTTTTGGGAAGCTTTTTGAATGTCTTTGGATGGTTTTGGCTATTTATTGATCTCCATTAGAGGCTTAGGGCGAAGCAACTAGTTATATGTAGATTTTATGTAAATTAAAGTAAAAAAAGCTTTATTTTGATTATCATAATTGGTGGTGTACTATGTACAAAAATTTATTGTCCATTATCTTATCTCATAGGATCTCTGCCAATTTCATAACATAAAAATAATTTGATTTATGAATTTGCAATATTTTGCATAGTTTTATTATATATCATAATTCTAGAGAAATCCAAATAAAACTTTATGTAAATTAATCCCAATAATACGTATGCATTTGGTATTAAAACAAGGATGACAACATCCATAAAAGCGAAGCTATCAAACGGTATGATAGACGAACATTAACACTTGTAGAGTGTCAGAACTGAAGAAACTGAATATTAATGCATAAGTTTATACAAAATTGTAACTAAATTGTTGCAAATCTGTTTAAATACTGTTTAAGGAGATACTGACGATTTTAGGACTTTATAGAAATGCTTCGCTTATAACATTGTTGAAATATAAATCAGTATTCAAAATTTTTAGCTTGTTTTGAATGGACGCACGGACTTTCTGGTAACGATTATCCTGCGCTTTCTTATTCGAACCTAACTTCAACAGGAATCATCAACTAAAGTTTGGAATCGCTAGGACAATTCTAACATGCATAAATTAATGATAAGAGCTAAGCTAACTCTTCATACCCTACTTATAGAAAAGCTTTAATCAATTAATTGTTTTATAAACATATTTAGTGTTAAGGAAAACTAACATTTGTTAGTTTTACATGCAAAATAAAGTATTTTTTTGTTGAATTTTTTCCGTCTTCGTAATTGAAATTTTTAATAATATTTTTCCTTTTTAGATATAGATGAAAAAGTGTATGATGTAGATAAATAAACAGACATCTCACTATTAATTATAGAGCAGCTATGCTAATTCATCATAATGATTCATCTGTCTGTCTGTTGCATTGGTCAGCTAATTTTTTTTTTTAATACAACGCCTTCGATACTTAGGAATGTTGTGATCCTTATCAAATTAAGGCAATTTGATTAATGGGAATTTAAAGCCATTTTGTTCCTATGTATAAAACTAGCAGCTGAGAAAGCCCAATCTTTCCCGCTTTTGTATAATTTTTCAGGGTTACGATTCCAGTGACGTCATATAAAAAGGGAAGGGGGGAAGAAAATCTCTTCCCTTTTCTCCCATTGAAGAGATCTCCCATCTTTTGAAGAGATTTTCTTCCCCCCCTTCACCTTTTCTTTCCAGAAACGTATATGACGTAACTGGAATCGTACTCCTCAAAAGTAATACAAAAGCGGGAAAGATTGGTCTTTCTCCTAGCAGCTGCGCCCCTAGCATCTAGGGGCTCTGTGGGGGGGGGGGGGCTGCCCTTTTTAAAAATTATTTAAATAGTGGTGGAGTGGGGGCTTCTCATCAGGTACTTAATTTTTTTTAATTATTTAAAATTTGTGGGGGCATCTCCAGGTGTAATTATTTTTTCTTCTTCTTTAATTACCTCTTGGGACAAAGCCCCTAGAGGCTAGGGGCGAAGCCGCTAGTTACTATAAAAGCGAAGATACTGTATTTATGGTGAAAAAATATATTTACTTACCTTAGTAAGCTTAGTTATCTTAAACTGAGTGACAATTTACTTTTTTTGCCCACTCACGTTTTACCCCAGGGTTCTTCTTTACAGTGTAGCTTATCATAGGTCCCGGGCAGGTTCATAGCTATTATGGGGGAGGGTACCACCATCCTCGCAAGAGATATCGCCAAAATATACCAGTCCAGCTAGGTGACGCCACGGTATGACTTACTAGTTTTCTCTTCATACAAGGAATTAAAACTTTTTCTTTTAAAACAACAATTAAAAGTTAAGGCCCCTAGAGGTCTCTAGGGACGTAGCCGCTACTAGTCTATGAATTGTGATAGTTTACCTGATTTTTGAAAAATTGAGAATTATTAAATTAAGAAATTCTCGTTTGGGTTGGTTGCAATTAGTTTGAGAAATGGGGTATTCCTGTCCAGTTTTTTGTTTAGGAATGAATATTTCTTACCCGAGGGAATAAATGATGGACCGATAGGTCATCATTTATTCACGAGGGTAAGAAATATTCATTCCTAAACAAAAAACTGGACAGGAATATCATTCTCATTTAAACAAAAACTCATTTTTATGCTGGTAAAATGTGGTTTAATTTTGGTTTTTAAATTTCATTTGTTTCCCTGGTATAATTTTTCTTTCTTTTAGTAATTAATAAAAATTATAAAATCTTCCAAAAAAAATTAAAAATCTTCTAAAATCATACCAGGGATATAAATGAGATACCAGGGAAATAAATGAATATTTACATCCACTATTTAAGGGGTTGTTTATATGGGAACGCACTTTTAGTTCATATGAATGTGCAGCTTAAAATTATAGAGTTATAGAATGTATTGTTCCAGGAAAAGTTTTAAATCTATTGGACAATTCTATAAAATCAAGATATCACATAAGAGCTATCCAATATGAACGGAAGGGTCAACCCTATTAGTAATAAGAAAATCTAAGTTATAAAAAACGATAGACTTTGTGACATCTTAGTAAAAAACGAACTTAATCATAGAAAGCTTCGATTTTAAGAAGTGGTATGATTCCTGAAAGGCAAGGATAAAGAGAAATGATCAGGGAGCTAAAAGAATAAGACAATGGTCCAAAAATTGTTGTATATTCCCAATGATGATACACAGAACTACTAATTCTGTAGATTACAATTAGTGGTTTAAATATTTGGACACTCAGGACAATGAACCAACCAATCAAAATTCAATAAAAGATCAATGTCCCTTCCCTCCCTGGGAATGAAAAAAGAAAAACTTTTTAAAAGAGTAATTGTTTGCAGACTAAGATTAGAATGGTCATATCAAAATCTAATTTAGAAACTTTATATTTTTTTTGTACTTTAATCTCAAATTTAATCTAAATCTTATTTTTTGTAAATTTCATCTTCATTGAATTTAAGAAATATAATGTTATCATTAAAAGAATTATAAAAATCTGCCTTAATGATTTTGAAAATCATAACAATTTTCTAACCGCCCTGTATCATAGTATAATTCTTTTAAACTTTATTTGAAAACATTTGACCTAAATTGGTATTTTCAGCTTTTGCAACGGCCAACCCGGGTTATGGAAGTATCAAACCATTTATATTATGTGAGTATCCATAATATGCTTATGTTTAAATTGATAGTTATCTACTTACGATAGAAGAAAAATAATCTAATTAATTGTTTTGCTAAAGTCAAAGTTACAAAAGTGTAAATATAATATTGTATTCTTCATTAAAAACTGCGATGAATTATTCATATCTTGCTGAAAAAAAATAAAGAACGCCATTATCCACAAAAGCATAGCGGGTTTTTAATAAGTTACTCTATGTTTGCACACGCGCACACACACACATACTAACACACCTACCCATACACTCACACACACACAAACACCAACCTAACACACACTTACATACACACACACGCCCACACACATAGGCAAAGTTGACAAAATTAGGCCTAAGTCTTCATTTCTCTTTATTAGGATTCCATGCACTTTTCTAGAATTAAGGAAAGATACACCAGCCGCCAAAAAAGTAGTTGAGTTTAGTGCCCTAGGAAAATGCATTACCTATTAAATTTACGCCATAGTAGAGGGAAAGAGAAAGGAAAGTGGGAAAGAAGCCCTCTAAAAAAGAGATGGGAAAAGGGATATTTCCTGACGTCAATAGAATAGATAGACTTGAAGCAGTGATATCTATCCCCATTTTAGAAAGCAACCAACAATAATCTATTTTAAATAAGCATTTCCTTAGTTAAGAGCTAACAGACTTGAAATTTTAATACTTACATTTAGTTGTCAAAAAAAATACTTAAAAACCCTGGATATGTTTTTAATGAATATTTTTTTTTAGATTTTTAATGTTATCCAGCAGACAATTAACCCCTTATTCTAATTCTCACTTATTTTTACCATAAGATATTTCATCTGGCAGATTCAACAGCTGGCCGGTGAATAAACGGCGGCTGGCAAAACCTAGAATTAGACTTTGGAATTAGATTTGTAAAGAAGATAATAGAATTTAGAGACATAATCTATATCAATATGTGCTTTTCCTACACCAATAGATATAGTATATCTAGATGGATAAACTGGCAAATAATCTATCAAACTTCAAATCAAATTCTAGCAGACAAATCTTTTTGTAAACGATCCATTTAAGTAATACGAGCGACGAAATTTCTCGATGATATTATTTCTAGAACGCTAACTTTATCCTAAAAGATTTAACTCTTCGCAGTTGCCTCACATTATACGAGGAAAGAAATTTATACACGATGTAATTTACCCAAGAAAATCTTTATTCTAAGAAAGGTGTTTTTTTTTATAGCTGACTTATAATGTGAACAAAATGGAAAAAAATATACTCGTTTTTTTCAAAATCTGAACATATTTTTTACCAATAACATGGCCAGACTGTTATCCTATTGACTGATTTAGAGAGTATGTCTATATATTTCTATTTTCCTACACTCAACAAAACTGCAAAATATTAAGGGAAGAAGGGATAATACACTGGTAGCTAAAGTTTTATCAATTATTTAAAACCGATCAATTAGAACCTATTTTCAGTCATACAATCATGTATAGCATCGTATTACAGACAAGCTTCCACGAATACTAATATAAAAATAATAAAATTAATACCAGTAGAATCCATGGAAAGCTATCTATAGTATGATGCGAAGGCCCGGACTTACAATAATGGTCTTAATTTTATGATTTTCATTTTAATTATCGTGGACAATTATTTGAAATACGATGCTATACATGTTTTTTTTCTCAGTACGATACTGATTTTTCAGTATGGCTTAGCACTGGTTTAAATCCAACCTAAATAAATAAAAAAGATACATTACATAACAACTGAAACGATATGTATATTGAACAAATTTCTATTTGATTATTGGATATTTACAAATTTAAAGTTTAATGTTTCTTTTCAATATTTGGAATAAAAAAATGGCTTATATAAATAAAATATTTAATAAAAATTTTTAAATCTGTACATATTTTTCTATTGTTCAAGGCAAATATTTTACATAGAGATAAAGTTCCTACGTTAGCAAATTAAGAACAATAAATTTTTGTTTAAATTGTTTCATAGTTTTACAAATTTATAATTATACTTTTTAACATTAGAAAACGTTTTCTTAAAGGGGACTATGTACGAACTAGAGCAAGTGATGTTAAGCACCTTTCAGCAGTGATGTAAGGCATTTATAGTTGATATACTTGGTTTCTGTTATATAGGGCTAAATGATTGAAAAAAAAATTAGGTAAATCAAGGTCTTGACAAAAGAAATTTAAAAATGTATATCGAGTTAAGATTGTAAACCATTAAATGCCTTGACAAAAAGAAGACTTTTTCGATGACAAATGAATATTTAGTAAATTGTAATAATGTTAACAGTTTGATTAACCCATTAGTGACGAACCAGGTATTAAAACCCAGTTCCGAAAAATGGAAAAAAAACGGTTTCCAGTCTTCAAATTTCATCATCCTTTAGTGAGCCTCCCCTTTACTCCGTTCTTTATCTATTGTCCCCGGAGAGAAGTCTCAGATATGGATCTATAATATGGATAATATGGATCTGCCGCGAAAAAACAGGTGCTTTCGCAAAACGTTAATAACTTTTTTGTTTTTATAGTTAAGTTGCTAATTTTTTTTTGTGAAATCTAATGTTTATTGACAAGTACATCTATTTGTGAATTTGTTTTATTCAAATTATTATTTTTTACATGATTTTTTTATCGTTTTTTTACGCCCTATTAGGACCTGGTTCAGCATGGCCATAAATACCAGACAATTTTAAAACCCGGCTCGGTTTTGGTTTTATTACCCGGTTTTAACTTTTCAACCATTAAATATTTTTTTATGATTTATTATTCTTGAGCCACCCTAATCAGTATACCCTAGTAATCTCTATATGTGTCCTCCAATAGTTGTATGCTCTTTTTCTGATATGTATCATCCAATTTTTATATGTTCTTTTTTTGTGTATGTCAGGTTTTAAAACTTCGACAAATGGGCTTTTTTACCCGAAATGGCGGCCGAAACCGGCCTAAACACTAAATTTGAAATAAATTGCTTCGTATATTACTTGTAGCCCTATAGATTACATGAGGTTGTGTAGTTTTCAATTACGGATCGTAGAAAACCACCCAAAATGGGTCAAAATACCCGTTATGCATTTATGGCCATGCTGAACTGGTTTTTTTTTGCAACTTTCCTGTGCACACCACTAGAGCAAAACAAAAAAATTGGAATTCCGTTTTGACCATTATAAAGCTTCCCTGAAATTTTCAGCTCGATTGGCCCATAAAAGTGGCGCTCGGCACTAATGGGTTAATGTACTATTGCATTTTACAGCATGAGATGATGTTTTGATGGTTGTTTTTATTTGCACTTTGAACTCAACAAAACATTCGATTATATTTCTTTATAGTTTTTTTCCATATAAAACCATGAAGAAACTTTATTCCCGTTGATTAAACATACGCGTAGTATAGAAGGGAGGAGGAGAGTAAACCCCAAACTTGCAATTAAAAATATTTGGGGGGAGCATGTTTTCTACCTATGAGAAGCTACATTGTAAAGGAGAACCATATTGGTTAGCGTGATCCTTCGTGTTACTTCTATGTATATATATTTTACTACCTGAGTAGGGGTTGGGTCCGAAAAAATAATCCCATTCGCTAAATCTTATAAAAAAAAATAATAGTTATTTATCGCATCTTATTGTCGACAGCTTTTTACGCATATTCAGTGAAATTTCATAAGATTATTTACGGTTTTGGTGTCCCCGAGAGTTCGAATGCCCCCGCAAAGTAAACGATGCTATAATTAACTATTTCATAACCTGAAAATTTCAACTCTAAATGAAGAATTGTTTTTTCCTAAATAACGATGAATCTTGATGTGCCCAAAAAAGGAGAAAAAAGTATGTAGTTTTCCATTTGCAAGGAAGGTAAATTCTTTTCCCGGAATTAGGTAATTAAGTTGACCCTACTGCCAGGGATTTAAAGGGATAAGACATTGACCGATAAAATTAAAGTACATCACCGATTATTATAATCAAAATTACCTCTTTTGTTGATTGTGATTAGTGTTTGAAACGTTTAGACATCCAACTTAATGAACCAACCAAATAAAATCCAAAAAAGTCCCCTAGAGTTGATAAGCCAACGAATAAAAAAATTTAGGGGACCAGTGAAATTAAAAGCCCATTGTCCACTCCCTCCCTGCCCTACTGCACTGCACAGAGTAGAGTTCAGATAAAAAAGGTCACATGCATGTATAGGGAATAGAGGGATAGGTAACTTGAAGTTTTATCATTCATTAAAGTAAGAGATTTATTTTAAATTGAAAACATGAATCACATTTTTAAGAAAATGACAAATTAGGTGATCTATTAAGATATCTGTATTGAATTGTGATAAACTAGCGGCTTCGCCCCTAGCCTCTAGGGGCTTTGCCCCAAAAGGTTTGATCACACTAATTTTTCGTGCTTTAGATTTTAAAGAAAATTAGAAAAAAAAAATTTTGGGGGGGGGGTTTACAGCTACCCTGTAAAGGAGAACCCAATCGGTTCAGCGGTTACCGAGATCCTTCACTACAAACAAACAGACAGACAGACATCGTTCTACTTTGTATTATAGATAAATATATGATATAGGGAGGGAGGGGCCATTCAACTGTAGATTGAACTGGTACCCAAAGTTTTGTAAATATGGTGTCCTAATAATTGTTAACTTAAAACTCTGGGAACTTTTATTGAATCTGTATTGGTTCCCCCAAACTTTTTCAACCAATAACTTTAATCTAAAGAAGGGGAATTTTAATTATCGTTGGAGATACTTTAATTAATCGTTCATAAAAATTCTACTCTATCATTGTATTATCAATTACTGTTCTTTTTTAACATTCCCCTTCTCTTTTCCATGTTCCTATCTATTAATATGAATTGCCTAGCAAGATTGTTGTTCATTGTAACTGCAGAAAGATAATTTAATATCTTCTATTTTAGGAATTTCATTTTACATTAACCCAGAGGGAAAATGAGTAATACAATTTTAATGCATATTTTTCAGGGATAAAACAAAGGCCGATAAATTGATGTACATCCCCGATAATGATTACCGCTTTTGTAGATTATAATTTCAATTAATGATTAAAACTTTGGCGACTAGTGTAATAAATTGCCCAATGTTTCCTTCTTCCCTGGGTAAAATGAGTAATAGAAATAAATTTGAAATGCATATTAATTTTTAAACTGAAACTTTTCTAAAATTAGAGTCGGCATCTCCGTAACAGATAACTTTTTTCGTCAAGTTTTGCATGTTAGACTCGTACTATCGATATCAAACTTTGCCTGAGTTGAGGATTCCTGTAATAGTTAGCGCCTCTAAAGGCCGAAAAATGTAAGTTCCCAAAGTTTATAATAACGTTTTCTTTTTCGATGGCTCAACAACTTATTGATGGACTTTTATTGTTGAATTTTGATTGTTAATTGTCCAAACGTTTCAACCACTAATTGTAACTTAAAGAAGATTATGTATCATCATTTGGGATGTATATCATTCGACCATTGTCTTATCTCTTTAGATCCCTGATATTATATGCTTAACAATGTATAATAATGTTCTAAATTAACAAAGCTTATTACAGTTCTGTCAGTCAAATCAACCTCGTCATGAGCTTAATAACCAACCCTTAATAACCAACCCTTAATTTTACCCTTTTTATTGTAGGTATTGTCAAAAAAAAACAAGGATGACAACACCCATAACAACGAGGAACAAATGAACATTAACACTTGTAGAGTGTCAGAAATGAAAAATCTTATAAAATTGTCCTAGGAATAAGTAGTACAAAAATCAGATGAATAGGATAATTATATCACATGAAAATTGTAATGAAAAAGGTTTAAAATGGACGAACGGACAAACTGGTAACAGTTATGGAGTTCCTACGCTTTCTTAAATGACCTGATTACAATAGGAATCTCCATGTCAAGTTTTAAATAAATTAGACAATTCTATCATTCCAAAATTAATCATATGAGGTATCCTTTACGGACGGACCGACCATAATCATAAAAATTCTTGCTTTTAAAAATGTGACTAAAAAGATATCACGAAATATGTATTAAATGTATTTATTAGAAGAATAATGCATTTGCACCAATCATTAGAACTATAATCTTAGGTATGATGTCCACGGATAATTTGAAAACATTCATTTTTAGTTTTCCTCAAAGTATTTGGACTACAAACCATCTTTGTTAACTGATTTTTTTGTAAAGTAAAATTATATTAAATTAAATTGTATCATAAAATATTAATCAAGATCAGACAATGGCAGATAAATTGATGTACATGCCCAATCATGAAAATGAATGACTGCAGGATCCTACCCCTAAGGGCTACTATCCCTTCAGAGCTCTTATAATATTTGCATATCATAACCTGCAATAAGCCTAAAATTAAGTTATATAAGAGAATATCTTATTCAAACATGTGAGTCAGCAAATAAGAATGAGAGAGTTTAGTGTAATTCCTCCTAGTCCCCAATATGTAGACAGCAACAAAATATTTCCATCCATACAAAGTTAGCTTGATGATGTAGGTGCTTATCCATGACATGCATGTATGCGCTCGTTATCTCCTTGTTGCTCCTGCCAGCCCAAAACTGTACAGAACCTTAAACGCCAGATGAAGAGCTAGGGACTGGCACTTAAAGCTGGGTATAATTGAAGGGCTGCTGCAGGAAAACTTGGAGGCAACGATTATCTTAGAGAATCTTAAAAACCAGCTGAAGCTATGCCTTATTTTTTTATCATTCTACATAATCCACAGAAGGGGTAATTTTATGTATTATCATTGGACATGTACATGAATTTATCGCCCATTGTCTTATCCCTTTAGATCCTTGTTTTTATACTTGCAATTTTAGAAACCAAAGTCATGTTGAACCGTGGACAGGCAACTAATATTGCTCTTTCTTTGATAGTTTTTGTGTTTGTATTCCCAGAATTTGGTGACAGCACAGACAACCAAGTCAAATTGTTCTAGAAGCAAATGCAGTTTTTATCCAGAAATCTGAAGGGATTGTACATTGATCGAAAAATGGATGTACATACCCCTTACGTTGAAACATTTGGACTCTCAACAAAATGAACCCACCAACTGAAATTTAAGTTTGTGAATCCAATGATTATGATTATTATAATACTTTAGGGGATAGTTTATTAAACAGCCCAATGCCCTTTCCCTGGTTTGTTACACGCATATCTTGTTCTATACATAGCCTGCGAACGTAGCTCAGCACTTCGCGCATCTGCTCGCCGTCTTGTAGAGGACATGAGTTTGAATCTTGGCCTAACGCTGCATCATAGCTAGAGACATTAAAAAATGGTTCCTGCTACGGGTATTGCAGATGCCTGACATGAATAGTTAGAGTAGGGGAAATACATTGAAACAAAACAGACTCAAGTCATTATACTTAAAAGTTAGGACTTTCAGAAAAAGATCGTTTAATCATAGATCTGGTTGTCTGTTTGACAACAGCCTCCTCACCCGTATTTTGACGTATCTTTGAATGGGCTGTTTATTACACTAGTCCCAAAAGTTTTATAATACCGTTTTCTTATTCGTTGGCTTAATAACTTTGGGGCCTTTTAAAATTTAGATTGGTTGGCTAATTGAGTTATGTGTCCAAAGGTTAATAATCTACAGAAGGGTTAATTTTGTCTATGATAATTAGGAATGTCGTCAAAGCATTGGCCATCGTCTTAACCCTTTAGATCTTTGATTTTATACACTTGTAAAATAATTTTAATTTTTAGAAAAATTAAGACTATAAACATATTCGACCTTGCTTGTTAGAGAAATAGTATCGAAAAATTATAGATATAAGAGGGAGTATTTTACATTAATCAAAATTTACCCCCATCCAATCCCATTCTGTTTTCTGCATCCGTTCTTTCTCTCCTCCCCCTTTAATTTTCTTTTAATTTCAATTCTTTGTTTTTCCTCATGTCAAATGATCTCCCCCCCGCAACCCCCATTTTACAATAGCGGCGACAAAATATTGCATTAACTTTCAAGCTAATCAAAAATTCATTTTGATAGGGGGTACTTAAACTTGCCACAAAGGTTGATGGGTAATTGAGTTTACTTTTGAAGTACATTAGAGGAAAACTCCATTTTTGCACACCAGAACTTTGATTTTTGGACAGTACATCACAGGTAAACTCAATTTTCGCTACATCTCCACTTTAATTTTAGGACAGTATGTTAGAGAAAAACTCAATATTTGCAATGTTTGAGCATTACTTTAGATTTTATATCAAATATACATATATGTTTATTTACAGATTAAACTTACAGTACATAAAAGAATTGTGTGTCCAGAGACCCGCCTCTGTCAGAAACACATTTATCCCAAGAATAAAGAATAAAGGGCATTAAACTGACAGATTAAAAATATCTTGTGTGACCAGAGACCTACCACCACAACAAATATATTTCCTATTACCGCTAAGGGTTTACCTGACAGAACAAAAATATTTTGTGAGACCACAGGCCCAAAATAAATACAGTTGCCACTCTACCAAGTATAATTTGCAATAATGTGCCAAATTCTTTTTTTTGTACTTTGAACTTAGTATACACAAATGTTTTGTGTGACCGCTGACCTTTAACCGCTACAAATACATTTGCCACTCTAGCTAATATAATTTGCACTACTGTACAAAAATAATTTGTTTGACCATGGACCCACCACTGCCACACATACATTTACCACTATAGGGAGTGTCATTTACAATTCTGAACCACAATCTTGTAGTAACTGTTTGCTTTGAATTTTAAACTGTACAAAAATATGTTTTATGACCAAAGTCCTACCACCATCGCCACAAATACATTTGCCACTCTAGCGAGTATAATTTGCAATACTGCGCCAAATTCTTGGAACTGTTGAAGTGAGGAGCACGCAATACTCGAGTAAGGCGCCACTAAGTTCCCCTGGCTAAATGCTGATCCACTAGTGGTGTGCTGGAAAACTGATTTATTTTGCTTTTGTTATATTATATGTTAAAGTAAGTGTTGGTCTATCTGTGTGTACCTAAAGATCCCGCTAACTGCTTTCAAACTCTCCTATAAAGATTTGAAATTATTTAGTGCAAGAATGAATTACTAGTTACTTTGCCCCTAACTAATAGGGGAAGGAAGAGGAAGTCTGAAAAATAGCCTAATACCATTCTAGGACATTCATAAAGCTTTCCTTAAAAGTACAACCAAGTCAGACCAGTATTTTCCAGATTTAAAGCTTTATACAAATAAACGTAATACTTTAAATTATAGGACTGATTTATAAAAATTATGAATGATTATTGTAAATAAAAAACTTACATCATCATTTCATATATTATTTTCAAATAAATATTTTAATTGGTCGCATGAAATTTAGTTTAAATATCAACACTTACAGGCTACAGCTGGTTTCTATAAATGTCACCAAAAAATGTAATTTTAAACATGAAAGAAACTTTAAAATTTCTACCATACAACGATGCAAGCATTAAATATTACCCATCTGTTGAAAATCATTTGGACTGGAAATTGCCCCGCTAGTCCTTATATAAAAGTAACAAGATGTCTATTTGTCTTTGTGTTTACCTGTCTGTAGCGTATGATGTCTGGACTTACATGATTCTCCTTTGCAGTGAAGCACCTTTGATGTCTTATTTCATCTCCATCCTGAGAAAAAAAATCACCCTGATATTTTTTGTTTTACCTTGCTTTTTAAAACCAAGTTGGAATGTGGGGAGGGTATACTCACCCCCCCTCTTTTCCGACTCCCCGAAATACCCACTGGACTATTGGCGTAGCCAATGGTGATACAAATTTTCGTTTCAACCCTACAAAATCTATCTTTCATATCACCTTTTCTCTCTCTTTCTTTTTATGTTTTCTGCCACCCCTTATTAGTACTTATTTCCGGAGAAAGGGGGGGGGGGGGGTTACACCCAGCCCCTGTTTTAATTCCCCAAATATTCCGTGCATACATATTAAAACTGTCTAATTTTTCTAATGCAATTTGTTTTACAGCATATTCAAATTTTGATGGCATTTCTTTTTTGTTTCAACTTTACTCAATTGTTGGTCATTTACCTCTTTTTACATTTCTTTATTTTATATAATTGCTTTTTTCGCCAATTTGGGTGTATTGGAATTGTCCTATCGATTTCAAACTTTGCATGATGAATCGTTATTAAAAAGTCCATCCAATTAAGACATGATTATTTAAAACTTTTTTGTGCAACATTTTTGTATGATGTAAATATCCTCTTCATGTGATTTTTCAAAAAAATGATTCCTATGAAAGCGAGGTACAATCTCTATAATAAAGTCCTAAAAATGTAAAAAAGTTTTTAATGTTCGTTCATCCTATCGTTAGTTTTTAGAGATGTTGTCATCCTTGTTTATATTTTATTATTTTCAATTTTCTTAAAAAGTATCGACCTTTGTAATATAAAGTTCATATACATAATTAATCAGCATAAATTGGTAAATTTGGAAAACTTTTATTGATTTTTGATGATTTTAAATAAAGTTTTTCGTTATTTAGTTAGTGTGGGTCCGTATGACTGTGACGTCCATAACGGATTGCTGTAATGATAAATTTATACATACGAAAAAAATTTTAAAATACATTAGATTAAGACCCTCAAAACCCTTTGATTTTTTACCTCCCTAAAAAAGAAAGCTTGGACGTCTTTGTGCCTTGTTGTCTGATTTATTCTATGGATGTTGTATACTTGTTTATTTAATTGTTTGTTATTGTAATCAACAGCATCCTTCACAACTATTTTTATGTCTAAGAGAAGCTTTGATGATCAAATTCAACAAGGATGACAACACCCATAAGTAGCAAAGGACAAAAATCATGGATGGGTATATGGAAAAGAAGATTTAAAAAGATGCTTTGGAAAACTAATCACAAAACCTTTCTCATTTATTTTTACTTCCTAATCTTTTTATTTTGTGTGTACATGACAGACTGACGGACAAAATAAGTTACCAATTGAAATTTCTTTAGTACAAGGAAATTTCACCAAAAAAAATCAGTCGTCTATCTTGGATAGCAACTGAATAAAACACTCATTCCCCATAAAGCTACTGACTGACAGACAAATGGACAAACAAAGTGGAGTATAGAGTAGCTTCGCTACTAACAGACAAAGTAAGATATATAGTTATTAAATGATAAAAAATTTCTTCAGATGAAAGGAAGATAAAACTCCACAAAAACACACACACACACACACTGACTTACACTCACACACACACTGAATTACACTCACAAACACACACACACAACCACACACACACTGACACACACACACACACACTTAAAGTTTAAAAAGTTTTGTAAAATAATCAAAGTTTATCTAAGAAATCAGTACTTTTACTTTTTTATTTACTCTCCAAATGTTCAAATAAAAGGATGATAACATTCATACTTAAAAACAAGGATGACAGCATCCTTAAAAGCGAAGCTCCACAACGGTAGGACAAATGAACTTTGTTGTCCTATGAATCATTATTTCAAAACTGTTTTAAATGGACGTACACGCACACAGGTAACGTTTATAGAGTTGGCACGCTTCCTATATCTTACCGAACTGTTATAGGAATCATTGACAGAAGAATTATATCTTTTAACGAACGGACCTACCATAATTATAGAAAAGCTACTCTTTTAATCATCTTAAACAATCTAATGAATAAGAAAATAAACAATTACAGAGTAGCATGGACTTTTGGCATTGACCTCGACAGTAGCGTAACATTCAGTGCAAATCTCGGCCTAAACTGTGAAATGACTAAAGTCGTTAAAAATTGTAAGTACTACTGCTATGTCAGATACGAGACATTGGGTATACTATCTTGGCTCAAAACAGGCGCAACTTATTACCGTGCACAGTTCGGACTTGCAAATATGCCAATCAAAGGGAAGGTTGTTTTCAATTGTTAGACTGGGCTGGATCTTTAAATCATTTTAGTGGTGAGCCAGATCGGGGTGAGCCAACTTTCCACAAATGAGAGAATAGCATTTTATGAAATGCCGCGCTGTGATTGGCTGAAATTCGGCTCACCATAAAAAGATTTAAAGATCCAGCTCTGTTATTGCTTTAGGACCTATGACTGAAAAGCTTCGCTTTTAAATGATGCTGATCAATATAACTTTTTAGAACAAAGTTTTGTGTTAGAACCTATGAACTTAAATTAATTTAGATAAGATTTTTGTGATTTTATAAGTTTTTGGAATTACGCTTTCAAAAAGAGTTCTATATCATTTAAAAGAATTTATTATAAATGGTAGCTAATCCAAGTAGTAAGGTTTTTTTCTTAAGCTTAAAATAAATAAACTGATTAAGTTCTCCTTTTTAGAAGAGTCTCACACAGGTCCTTGGATGATTTTAAGCTATCATATTTAAAGATTTAAGCCTTTGTATGGTTTTAGTCTATTTTTCTGCTCCCATCCTACCACCTCAAATAAAGAGCCCCTAGATATTAGGGGCACAGCAACTAGTCATAAATACAAACAGACATTATCATTTTTTTTGAGAAGCTACACTACTAGCTTGAATTTCAACAACATCTCCATAAAGACTAAGTTAAGACTTTTCAAGTCAAATGTTGTCTCTGTTTTGCTGTATGTTCCTAAACACAGCAGTGGTCTCCAAGCTACAGACATATGTCAACAAATGTCGTAGGAGAATCCACAAGATCTTTTGGCCAAACAAGATCACAAATGCTGAGCTTCTAGAGCGCAGTGATATGTCAGACATCAAACTGACAATAAAACAGAGAAAATGGAGATGGTTGGGGCACACTCTAAGGAAAGGCCATGATGATTTCATATTTATCAAATTATCCCGTTATTAGTGCGCTACTTAAAAGGAATGATCTAAAGGGATAAAACATTGGTGCACATCCTCAATGATAACGCACAAAATTATCCCTTCTGTAGATTATAATCAGTGGTTTGAATGTTTGGTCGCTCAACTTAATGGACTAAACAATAAAATTTAATTTGAGTCCCCAAAGTTGGTAAGCAAAAGAATAAGAAAGCGTTAATATTATAAAACGTTGGTGACTAGTATAATAAAGAGCCGAATGCCCCCTCTTTCCCTGGTGACTTATGTACATAGCTTTCCTTGTTTAAGGGTAAAACAATAGAATAAGAAGATTTATGTTGTATTTTGTTACTTTAATTGGATTCATTATGAGAGATTCATGTTCTTATTAAAAGCGAAGATTTTCTATAACTAGGGTCTGTCCGTCTATTACAGTTAGCTCTTTTCGTTAACTTAGGCATGTTTGAATCATCCTAACAATTTTAAACTTTTGATAATTATTCCTGTAACAATAAGTTAAGTAAGCGTAGTAACTCTATGATCGTTACCAGAAAATCTGCACGTCCATTTAAAACATGCGTATTTTAGTATGATAAATATATTCTGTTCATCTGATTTTTGGAGCAATTATTTCTAAGACATTAGATTTTTAGGATAAAACAGTTTTAAAATGTTTCAAGCGAAATATCTCTATAATCAAGTTCTAAAAATGTAAGTAAATTGAATCATGTTTTTACATAATTTTGCAACAAGTTCATATATATTATTTTTATACTTTATTTTGCTGATAAAATGGTTATTTTTTAGAATATTACATATTTATTCCTAATTCATTAACTTTAACGGCAAATTAAAATTTGAAAAATCACAGTAATTAACATAGCAGATAATGTTTTAAAAATTATGAAACAAAAATTGTATCCTGTATGTCTCTTTATATTTTCTTTCTCTTACTTTTTATTTCTCTCTCTCCCTAACACTTCCCTCTATAAATTTATATCCTTTTCTTAGAGAAAATCATCTAATAGTTATTTCTTTCATCGTATTATAAACCGCTTTCCGCGGATATAGAATGTACAATTATTAGATTAAATCCAGTTTTTTAGCCCCGAGGTGCCGTAGGCACGGGCTAAAAAAATGGTTTTATTCTTATGTTTGTACATTTCTATATTCGTAGAAAGCGGTTTATAATACGATGCTAGACATAGTTTTTTCGTATGGATGAGAACCGGTTCCTATCCACCGGATTCGAATGAATACGAGAAAAGATATTATTCTTCTGTAACTATTTCAAATTAGATTTCTACTGTGGATATCTACAGTGCAGGTATCTAAAGGGATAAGACAATAGCCAATAAATTGTTGTACACCCCTAATGATTCGCACAAAATTTTCAATTCTAAAGATATACAATTACTAGTTGAAACGTTTGAACACTCAACTTAATTAACACACCAAACAAATTTAAAAATAGTCCCAAAAATTGTTCAGCGAACAAATAATAAAAAGAATATAAAACTTTTGGGACTAGTGTAATAAACAGCCCCATGTCCCCTCCCTTCTCTAGGCTATCTAAGGTGGGTTCTAAAGATAATAAACAACACTGTATCACATCTAATACTCTGACTGTGAATTTCCAGTAAATGTACGAGCTGTTACGTCAGGTCTAACACATTTTAATTATCCAAATAGAAGAAATGCAGGGTGGTAGGGGAGATTGGGCTGTTATTAAACTAGTACCCAAAGTTTTATAATAACGATTTCTTATTTGTATGCTCAAAAACTTAGGAGACTTTAAATGAATTTTAATTGGCTGGTTAATTAAGTAATCTACATAAGGGGTATTTTAGTGTTTTATCATTGGGGATCACAGTGGGATCTTTTGCCAAAAAATGGGACATTAAGAGTAGACAAAAGTAAACTTCAATAAATAAGCTTGTATTTGAAGAAATGATGTAATTTTTTTTGCTTTAGTCAGGAAATAACTAAAATTTTGCCTCTGTTAACTACTAATGTGCATTTGGTAAGTACGTCTGGCGGTTTTGGAGGAGCGAAGCTACCCTATTTTTTAAAAATCTATAAACCTTCATAACTTTAGTTAGGATAGGCATATTTTAACAAAATAAACGTCTATGTAAATATTTCTTCAATGCAAACAATGTTTGTGAACATGAATATAGCGTCAGGTGCACCCAGTTCGAGTCCCGGCATTTTTAGGTAGGTCCAGTATAAGTAAAATAGGAAACTTATAAGGCATGTTTTCAAATGTTTTTTTTACAGATATAAACAACAATAACATAATTTTCAAAACACTTTTGATTTTGTGTTAATACCTTTATTCTAAGTCTAGCTATCTTCATTTAAAGTTTGTATAAGAATATAAACATAATTACTTATATTATATTCTCTCTCAAACGTATATTTCTCTCTCTCTCTCAGACACATATATAATGTTTTTGCAATATTATAATTAATCCCCAATATTGAATTTCTGCTGGACCAAAACCAGTTAGAAATACAAATTTTTTTAGAACACATGAAATTTAGCAAATTTAATTGCTAAAATAAAAGTATTTATAAGTCATCTTTATTTAACGACTCCTTTATCCCTTAAATGTCCATTAAAACCGCGAAAACGGCAAAAATCGTTAAAAATCACGCCAACGGTGGTAAATAACGGCGAAACGGTTCGCCAGAGGCAAATGATGCAAAAGTCAAGAAAGATCCGCCTTTAAAAGTTTGAAAATATTGCAGAGATGACTTTGGGCTCTAAAATGACTCCTTCCCCCTCTAACGAAGGAAAATTTGAAATTAACAAGAACGAAATTGTTCAAACAATGCAATGTAAAATGCTCAATTACTCAAAAACGGCCGTGGGGCCCCAGGTTGTGAAAACTGTTTTATACACAATACATGTTGCATATTAATATTATTATTGCAAAACCCGGGGCCTCCTGGCCGTTTTTAAGTAAAATGGAGAAAACTGATTTTTTTGGGTTAAAAATCTTAATATTTTTGGTGAAATTTTCTCACAAAATGTCAATTAACACCACCAAAAAAATATTTTTTTGAAATTTTTCTTTAATTAGACATTGGTACAGGTATCTGAAAAGTACCTCAATCAAAAATTATTTGCATAAGCTGAACATAAATGTATTTTTTGTTGCTTTGAAAAAATTGTGTAAAAAAATCTGGAAAATCATCAAAACTGAAAAGAAATTTTTCACTACCTTTTTTAAAAATGGCATAAATCTGCCAAAAATTAATATTTAAAAAAAATTTCTTTTCTAGCTGTCTACTTACAGCCATTATTAATTCCTAGGATAGATAAAAGTCGATTTTAAATTTTTTGGATGTCCCAATTTTTTTCAAAAGATCCCATTGTGGGGATGTACATTAATTTATTAGCCATTGTCTTATCCCTTTAGATCCCTGTCTTTAACTTAAGATCTACTCTATCTATGGGGATAAATATCTAATTTAGGAGCAAACTTATCCTTTTCTGACAAAACAACCGGGGTTTTAGATTAAGTTATGTTACACCCATCAGACAACCTTTAATGTCGTACACCTGACACAGCTGCAATAAGCACCATTATTTAGTTATGACGCAGTGGTAAGCCGAGATTCGAACCTATAACCTCCTCGACAACGGGCGGATAAGCTACGTGTTGAGTCACGGTAACTTTGATGTATTACTTCAAAATAAATTAAATAAAAATAGCTGTACTGTATTACTAAAATTTCTATTTTAAGAAAGACTATAACAATCTTCTTATGTGACGTTTTTCCAATTTTCCACTGTTCTGATTCTTTTCATGGAGTAAGGCATATGCATATAATCAAAAAATATAAAACTATTTCATTACGTTAAAAACGGTTAAATAAATTGGAGGTTGGTTAGTTAGTCGGTAATGCAAGATTGTTTTTCATTTGTCCAGGAAAGGTTTTAGGCTATTATCTATGTGAGTGCGATACTCAAGTAAAAAATCCTTATTTTTTCTAGGGGTTATTGCTTTTCGGAGGGTTGCAGTACCCTCCCCCAAACCAACTTAAATACCTATACGAAGCAATGCTGTGAAGAGAACCATATCGGCTCAGCGAGATCATTTGCTACATACATACAGACATCATGTTTCTTTTATATAAACTAGTGGCTATGCTCCCTAGAGGCCTCTAGAAGCACTGGAGGAGGGGAGTGTTGAATCCGATAACCCATTTTTTTTATTTTAGATTTATAAAAGCTACCTATCGGTTTAGCGGTTACCGAGATCCTTCGGTGCAGATAGACAGACAGACAAACATACATCCTATTTCTTTATTATAAGGATTTAAGCAATACTTTACAGTCCTTTATTCTGGAAAGCCTACATTTTATTTCCAATTTTTATATAAAAACAGTGTGCGTATGTCTTAAAGATTAATTCCATTCATATTTTTGTCAAAGATATGCAATAATGTATTTTCTAGTGTCGCTTCGAAACCGATTGATATCCGCTAAATTATTACTGGTTCTTAGTCATACTGAAAAAATCATTTATAGAATCTTATTACAGACAATTTGGCCCCTCGGGACTAACACAACTGGTGTAAATCTAAAAAAAAAATTCTTGATATCTACAGAAAGCTGTCTATAATACGATGCGAAATAAATGTACAGTGACGAATAAATAGTGTTTTCCCAGAACCTAACCTAAGGTAAAACACAAAAATAACCCCTCCCAAAATTTTCAATTAAATTAAAACAAATTCGGGCAGGGGTTTAGTTGTAGCCATTATTAAATTTTATTATGGAATAAATATTTGATTTCAATTGAATTTTGAAAATAAATAACACATAGCAACACTTATAGACGGAAAAGAAATATACAGCTTATCATTATCAGGGTTAGAGGGGACATTAAGCTGTTTATTATTATAGTCCCCAAAGTTTTATAATAACGTTTTCTCATTTGTTAGCTTAACAACCATTGGGACTTTTTTTGATTGGTTTCAACAAACGTTTCAATAGAAGAGACAATTGTGTGTATTATCATTGTGGATGTTCAACATCAATTTATCGGCCATCGTGTTATCCCCTAAAATCCCTGGACACAACTAGCTAAAATACTGAAAAGTGCATTATTATTATTCTATTATTGTTTATTTGTATTTGCCACCTTTTTGCCCACAACGGTCAGACAACCCACAAAAACTTAAGCTGCTGTTATGGGTCTATTCATATAGTTTTTTCTCTCCAATAATAGGGGTTGGAAATTTGAGAATGGGATGTTTCTAAAAAGGAGCAGGGATAATTGAGGGAGGGGACATCGGACTGTTTATTACAATAGTCCCCAAAGTTATATAATAACGTTTTCTTATTTGTTGGCTCAACAACTTAGGGAACTTTTATTAAGTTTTGATTGGTTGGTTCATTACTTAGTGACAGAAAAAAATGTAAGAAAAAGAGGTCAGAAAATAGGCTAAAACTATCTCGAGGCTTAAATATAATAGTAAAATAGCTTTATGCCATTCTGGGACCTATGTAAAGCTTCACTGAAAAGGAGAACTCAAATAGTTCAGAAATTATTAAAGTTATAAATTTTGTCTGTTAAAGTTTTTTGTCTGAAGCTAAAGATCTCGATAATAATTGTTCTCATATAGGATATATGTTTTTTCTCGGGCCCTCAGGAGCGTAGCTGCTACTTATAATATAAAGAACTAGCAGCGTCTACGCCCCTAGAGGCATCTAGGGACCCTTAAGTTGGGAAGGAGTCAACATTTTTTGGGGGGGTTTATTATTTTCTAGGAGTGATTTCTACTAGGTTGTGGTGGTACTCTCCCCCAAAATAGTTTTAAACCTTACCAGGTCCTGTGAGAAGCTACCATGTAAAGGAGAACCATATCGGTTCAGTGGTTAGCGAGATCCCTTGGTACACGCAGACACATGAAGAATGTAGATCCTGTTACTGTATTATAAGGATTGTTGCCAACCTAACGGCAGCTTACAAAAGCGTGGTGTAAAATTGAAAAATGACAGGGAGGGGTCAATACAATTGATTTCTTTCTTTTTATTGCCGATTTAGATCAGGGAGGAAGAGTACATTGGATGGTTTTAATAACGTTTTACTGCTTAAAAACTTGGTTGACTGAATCAAATTTAAGGTTCATTAAGTTGAGTTCCAAACGTTCCAAAATACTAATTGTAATCTACGGAAGAGAAAATCTTGTATATCATCAATGAGGAAGTACATAAATTAATCGGCCATTGTCTTATCCCTTTAGATCCCTGGGTTTAAATCATGAACTTAACAAATAGTGATTTTTGTCATTTATTTCTCTGGCAACTGTACTTTAGGTTTAAGGTATACACATGGAATTAGGCAAGGACGTCCCAGCTTTTATACGGCTTTTTACCCCCCCCCCCCCCCCCCCTCCTTAGACGTCCCTGGATTTAGGATATACTTGTGGATAAATTGAAAGAGATTATCGTCAATTTAGCTTGCTTAAATGGACATCATTTATTGGTCTTTTCGTTCATCCATTAAAAGGGGAATCGTAGTTTTAGACCGCTGCAAATTTCACTATATTAGAGAACATAAACATCGAGTGTAAGATTCGAGTAATAATATATCCATTTTTATAAACTTCTTTTTAAAGCCGTTATAAATCATGAACTTCATCAAAAAGGGATTTCAGTTTGGTATTATGATTCCTGTAATCATAGACGTCCAAGGGGGGGTTAATGGGGCGATTACTCCCCCAAACGAATTTGGGGATGCCGTAGGCACCCCCAAAATTTTTTTCATTTTACCCCCCCCCCCCCATTTAAAATTTACCCCTACCCTGGGGGTGCCGTAGGCACCCTCAACCATTTAAGAGGGGGTATTTACCCCCCCCAAACAATTTTGGGGGGGGTAAATACCCCCCCCAAAAAATACTAAATTTTTGATAAAATTTGAATTACCCCCCCCCAAAAATTTTACCCCGGGGGTAAATTTTGGGGGGGTAAACAAATTTTACCCCTGCCAACAGATTTCAGGGGGGGTAATTACCCACCCCAAGCACATTTTACCCCCGGGGTAAAAATTTTGGGGGGGGTAAAAAAAATTTGCGACGCGCTTCGCGCGCCATTTTACCCCCCCCCCCCCCAAAAAAATAAAAAGCTTGGACGCCCCTGCCTGATATATAGAAAGCATAGCAACTCTTTAATTAATCATTACCAAAGGAATAATTGTTAATTTTAAAATACAATTTTTAGTTTTTATCTAAAAATGTTTGTGTCTATATACATATACTAGAGTTGGCTCGATATAATTATCTCCCTATTGGCTAGTTTTCTATAAGCATATCTATTTCTCAATAAATCTATTTTCCTCACCCGGCATTACTATCTAAAAGAAAGTAAATATTTAGTAATTTAAATGATTTTTAAAAGATTTTTTAAAATTAAATTTTTTTTCTTTACATTACCATCACCAAAGGGTTAATGATGATGATTACAATTTTAGTTTAATATTTGAACACACAAAATGTCGCCACAATCGAATTCTTTTAAAACATAGTTTTCTTAAATTTATCATATTATAAATTTAAATTTTCTTTTTTATGATTAGAAATTAAATACATCAATATAAGGTAAATAGCAACATGAAATGAAAAAAATGAATTTGTTTTTAATAAAGTAAAATAATGGGTCTTATCGTTCTGGGCAATGAGAGTTTATTATGAATTATTGGAGCACTATGAGTTTTCAACGAATAGTCCTTGGAAAACTTGAGCTCGTTTATAGACATTTATTTCCTATATAGATCTGACATGGATCTTGAAGCAATTAAGCAGGCCGTTTTGTACAGGTTAAAAATTGGAAGATTTCATTAAATAAAAGTAATCGCAAATATACTTAGTAAATGATTTATCTTCCTAAAAAAATAGTTTGTTTTAAATTATGAATTAATATTAATTGCGTTGATATTCTACATTTATTTGTCTGGCAGTCTGATCTGCTAAATGCTATACCTAACCCATGCAAAAATAATAATGTAGTATTATTTTTTATTAAAAAAAACATTACAGCATACTATAAAATTATAAGATAATGTGCCTTAATTTTATTTTTTGTGGCTTGGAGGATATAAAATTGGCAGGGGCAGTCCGTCTCGTCAACAATTCTTCAATAATTCTTCAACAATTCTTGGAAAATCACCAAACCTACCACGGTAATTGTCAGCTGATATAGCAAAAAGAAAGATGCAACTACTTCTATTATGTACTATTGTTCATTTATCTGAGTATAAATCATAAGCTATCACCAAACCTCGTTAGCTTAGAATTTTAGAATTGCCGTCTGCTGGTGGAATCAAAACAAAGATTTCTTTCTAAAGAATTTAGAATTAGGGAGATTAAAAAAATATTTTTAAAAACTTCTTAAAATTAAAATCTTTAAATTTTTTTCTTATCCAAAATATTTGTAACTGTTTAAAATCAAAAACAAAATATTTCAAAAAATTTTTAATCCTAAACATTTTCAAGCACTTTGTTTAACCCCCTGAAGTAGGTTAACGCAAAAGTTTCAAAATGATTCAATAACTAATTAATATCTCACTTTATGAATCTATAAAAAAATGAAATAGGACAAATTCAATCAAAACAATTTGGATCTTTAAAGAAAAATTGAAAATAATTAGAAAATAATCAAACTTATGCCTAAAGCTCAAAATTAAATTCATTTTTCATTATTTATCAAACAAGGATGACAACATCTATGAGAGCAAAGCTCTGATACGATAGGACAAATGGACATGAACACTTATGAATGTCAGAACTGAATAATCAGAAGTAAAATGTATAAGAGTCGAAGCAAAATTGTTAGTAAACTTTGTTTAAAAACTGCTTAATACAGGATAATGTTTATGGACATACTCACATTTCTAGGACTTGATTATAGAGTTGCTTCGCTTATAATATTGTACTTTGTTGTCCCAGGAATCAGTATACCAAATAAATAGGATAATTAGATCACATAAAAATTTGTTATTAAAAAGTAAAAAAAATCAACATAATGTTTAAAATGGACATATGGACATTCTGGTAACAATTATAGAGTTGCTACGCTCTCTAAATTGTATCTAACTACTACAGGAATCACATGCAAAGTTTTAAAACAATAGGACTATTCTAATATGCCGCCCTTTTGATCGTTTTCAATTTGTTTTACATTAATGGTAGGGAAAGGGGGGACTCTGTGCTCTACAAGGCACTTTGGGGGAAATTTCCCATATCTTAAATGATTCAAATGTTTGTAAGTTGTAATATTCGGAGAAGATTATAAGTTTTTAGGTTTGATTATTGCAGTACTTATTAAATCATGATTTCAGGAAAGCTTTTTTATTTTACTTCCCTAATTCGCCACTTTCCTCCAACGTGTTTAGCTATTAGAGACAAGAAGTTGCCAAGAAAGTCAAAATTAAACTACTACAAATATTATAAAATGTATTATTGTGAAAATTCATAGCTATGTAGTTCAGAATTTTATTGCTAGGTGTCGTAAAAACCTTTTTTGAATTAAAATATGTATATGAGATAAATTTTTAAATAATCTTAAATATTTTTCAAAGTATCACAGCTATTCACTCTTTAGGATTTTTATAAATTTATTCACTCTTTAACATATAATTTACGAGTAGTTTATGATTTAGATAAAATACCTAAATATTGTAAAAAAGCTTTATTTTTGTACATACATCTTTAAACTGGACGTGCAGGCAAACTCTGTCTATCCTTTTAGCATGGCTTTTAGTAAACAAAGCAAAAAGTGTTAAAATAATGCTTGAGTTTATTATCAAATTCTGCCAAAAGTTGCTTTATCTCATCATCAAGTTTAAACTGGAAATCTAAGAAATCAGCTCTAAAGCATTTTTTGCCAGAATAGCCTTCCCTTGTCCCTGAATTGGATGTAAAATACTTATTTTTCCAGTTTCGCTATCCCTCATAGTTTCAGCGGCCCGTCACTCAAAAAAACAAGGAAGACAACATCCATAAAAGTTTACAGTTAAAGTATAAACGCTTATAATATTGTACTTTGTTGTCAAAGCAAATGGACGCTTTACGCTTTAATCATAGGGCTTAGGGCTGACAAGCCTATCCCATATCCATAAAATGCCACATTGTTACAGAAACACTGACAAATTGTCAGCGGTCTATTCCCCCCCTGTGAGTGAAAAGGGTTTGTTACTGTTACTGTCAACGAAATCATGATTCGAAAAATCAATTAAATGGGATAATTATATCACATAAAATGTGTTCGAAAAAAGTAAAAAATCAGAATTTAAAATGGACATACGGACTTTCTTGCAACGATAATAGAGTTGTTAAGCTTTCTAAATTGTACCTAACTGTTATAGGAATCATGTAACGTTTGAAATCGATATGACAATTCAAATATGTATTATTAAACGAAAAGAGCTAACCGTAACGGACGTACAGACGTATGCACCGACCAGACCATTATTATAGAAAAGCTCCGTTTAAAAAAAAGGCAAACTAAACTGTTTCTTTTTTTTTCTCTGAGTTCTATTCTTCTCCCATCAACTAGTCTTATTCACATTTCAAACTTGGAAAACTTTATGCTAAATACCCAGGGATCTATAGGGATAAGACAATGGCCGATAAATTGATGGACATCCCCAATTATAATACATTAAAAATACATCTTGTAGATTACAATTAGTGGGTGAAACGTTTAGGGAATCAACTTAAATAACCAACCAATCAAAATCCAATAAACGTCCCAAAAGTTGTTGATCCAACGAATAAGAAAACCTTATTATGAAACTTTGGCGAATAGTATAAAAAATAAATGCCCCCTACCTCCCTGCTGAATATTGGGAGTCAACGCCGCATGAGTAAGTTGAAACGCGCGCGGCTGACATATAACTAAAATTAGCGGTTGAGGGGATATTGACTGTTTGTCTCTATAAAGAGGTAAAGGCAACGCCTCTTAGGGGGCGTTTTGTCGTTTTTTCACAGTAGTTTTCCTATTTTATTTTATGTTAGGTTAGGTGATTGCCCCGCAGGATTAGAGCCCCTCGCAGGGGCTAGAAATAGAGAAAAAGCTAATGTAAAAATATGAAGAAACGCCCCTTAAGAAGCGGTGCCACGAATGGGACTATACCCGAATAAAGCTATAATTGTCCTGGCTTCCCAATATACCGTAAAAGCGAAGTTTTTCTTTGATCTATAATAAATACGTCCGTCCGTCATTAACGGTTAGCTTATAATTTACACATGTTATAATTGTCCCATCGATTCCAAACATTGCCTAATGATTTCTATAACAGTGAGGTATGATTTAGAAAGTGTAGCAACTCTATTTTCGTTCTCAGAAAGCCCGTATCTCCATTTTAGCTTTTATGACAACAACTTTTTGTATGATATAGCTAGCCTATTCATCTGATTTTTGGACAACAATGTATAAAATTATAAGCGAGGCATCTCTAAAATCAAATCCTAAAAGTATGTCCTTTTACTGTATCCTTTATTTACGCAATTTTGCAACAAATTTATGTACAGTTTTGTTTAGACTTACTATTTATGTTCTGCTCATTAAGTTCTGTTATTCTACAAGATTTTTTGTTCTTTTGTCCTTCCTTCGGATTTTAGAGCTTTAAATTTTATGCATGTTTTCATCCTTGTTTGTAGTAATTCACGAAAAGGCTACACAATACTACGCCATCTTTAATGGTTCGATAAATTTATGTATATACCTAATGATAATACACATAATTACCCCTTGTAGATTACAGTTAATAGTTGAAAAGTTGGAACACTCAACTTACTGAACCAACCAATCAAGATTCAAAAGTCCCTAAACGAATAAGAAATCGTTGTTGTAAAACTTTGGGGCTATACTGGTTATAGATGGGGGAGGGTTTATTTTTTTTATTTTCTTAATAGCGGCTGTAGAAACCTTCGTTTTAAATGCAATATTTAATACACATATACATTATACATGTTGCATATATGATATTTAGAAATCTAGTATGTAAGTTTATAAGAAAAACCTAACATAGTATAAACATGATTCTTAAAGATCAATGATGACAACATCCATAAAAACGAAGCTTTGAAATCAAACGGTATAATAAACGAACATGAACAGTTGTAGTGTTTCTAAATTTAAAAAAAAATTTAACTTATTACAAAATTGTTTAAATATATGTAGTATTCTAAGGCTATACTTACAATTTAGTACTTGATCTGAGAATTGCTTTGCTTAAAATATTGTACCTTGTTGTCCTAAGAATCAAACGATTTGGATAAATATATCATACAAAAATCAGCATGTTTTGTATGTATATTTTCTGGTAACGATCATAGAAACTCTGATAAAGTGTTTCTCGCAGCTGGCTAAACTAACGATACCCCTCATCCACTCCTTCTTTAACCCATCCCCCACTGGATGAACATAATGACCAATAAATGAGGTCAATATTGGCATCCTTAATCGACGATAAATTTTTCCTGACAAAATCCACTTATATCCTTTCCAATGATTTTACACAGAAATCAAACACAAGTGAAGTTCAATAAAATTTAGTATGATTCAAAAATTAGTTCTATAGATTTTACGTAAATTTTCTTTTAAATTATTGATGTTATAACATATAAATAGTACAAAATATATATATCATCGTATCGTATTATAGACAGGTATCTGCGGATAGTAAAATAAAAATATAGAATCAATTTCAGTTTGCCCAAAAAATAAGGTATGACTCAGAACCAGTTTAAACCAGCAAAAATAAATCTAGATTCGGATCCACACTGGAAAATTGCTAAAGAATTATAGTTACAACAAGGATGACAACATCCATACGTAGAGATGCTCAAAAATTACGAATGGATATAGGGAAAAAATTTACTATAGAGCAATGTCATACAATAAACATTTAACATGATAAAATAGGTAAAACAGGACACCTTTAACCATTAAAGATCGGGGTGGGGGGGGGGGGGGCTCTTTTTTTTTGGCTCTAGTTTTTTCAATCTCATTTTTTTTGTAGGTAAGATGGAGAGCTGTAACTTCATGACTTTTTAAGTTTAGTAATTATACATCGGCAAGAGTTGATTTTATTAGGATATCTGGTCTGTGTCGGTCGTGGTGTCCGGTCAAAGTCGGTTGGGTAGCAAAAAAATTAGAAAAAATTCTAAATAAATCTTAATTTCTACATTATGACTTTTGTGTATAAGGTAGAAACCTAAAATTTTTTTAGTGAATACTTAGATATCAATGACCATCTAAGAAAAGTGGTGTTATGACCGTTTGACCGCTCCCTGACCGACTTTATGACCGATTTTTGTCCGGCTTTTACTACAGACATATATCATGAATATCGTGGCTTCTATTACAGCTAGAGACCTATATTTTTTTTGGTAAATCCTTGAGCAATAATAAACAGATAAAAATATTAATTTGCGCCGCCAATCGCCGTTTTACCGCCGTAACCGCCGAAAATGGCGGTTTCCGTTATTTGCCGTTTTTCGGCGATGATCAGAAAAAGTAATTTTTTGTTATGAAAAATAAAAGTTCGTCCTAAAATTTGGTCATCCTAGCTGCAAAATTGGCCGCTCTACAGCTGTTTTAAAATTTAGCAGCTGGCCGCTAAAAAGCGGCTAAGGAGCGGTCTGACTGCTATGACTAGAAAAAGTAATTTTCTCTAAAAATACACATGAACCACCAGAAAAAAAATTTACGTCTTTATCTGTAACAGGAGCCGAGATAGAGGGGGTGGCTCTTTGAGCCCCCCCCCCCCCGATCTTTTAAGGTGGGAATTGGGGCCCGATCTGTAAGGGTTAAAATCACGAAAACTTAAAAATCTGGGAATCGATCTAGCACCCCAATTATTTGTTAAATCTTAATGAAACTTGATGGAAATATGTATCATATGAGCCTATTCAATCCCTGATAATTTCAGCCGTCAATCCTGAATAGGAATCGAGAAAATCAAGAAAACCTAAAAAAAATAGGAATCGATCTAGCACCCCAATAAATAGACAAATCTTCGTGAAAATAAGTAGAATCTAAAATTAATAAATACCTAAAATTTTTAGTCCTCTATTTTGAAAAGGAATTTAGAAAATCAGGAAAACCTGGAAATCTAGGAAACGATCCAGCACCCCAAGTAACAGACAGATGGACAAAGTAATATGTATAGATTAGATTGGCATATGTCATAGGAATCTTCACTAAAAATTCCAGCTGTCTATCTTATATAGGAGCCGAGAAAAACACGTTCCCCCTTAAGCGTTACGCATGGACTGACGGACGGACGGACTGACGGACAAAGTGAATCATAGTGTAGCTTCGCTACTAAAGATCAGACGAAAAGGATAACTATATAATACAAAAAATTTGTCAAAAAATTTAAAAATCAGATTTTTTGAACTTGACTTACGGAAATGAATTTATTATTACTTGGATCTCAAACCAACTTAACATTTACTTTAAGCTAAAATAACGATCCCTTTCCTCCCACTAATCCCCTCCCCTTCTACTGGATGAACGAACTGACAAATAAATAATGCCATAAATTAACAAATTTTTTCCTTGTCATAATATCCAAGTATATTTCATATAAATTCCTACCAACTTTCTGGAAACTATTGTAGACTTGCCACACTTTTTCGATCGTACCTAACTTTTACAGGAATCATCATCCAAAGTTTAAAAGACAAGGTTTATTATAAACAAGAAAATAAACTTAAATATATACATAGAATCAAGCTTTTTTTGTAATTTATTATTATTAGATTAAAAAAAAAGAAAATCTTAAGAAAGGGATAAAAATCCTGATTGACATAAATTTTTAGATAAACTTAAATTAAAATTTATTTAAGTTTAATTAAATTTGTTACTTTTATATAATTTTACACTACATTTTACATGAAATAATTTTTGTTAATAAAATTTATTTTGTAATAATGGTTAAATAAGTTATAAAACTTTTGGATTATGTAAAAAAAAAATTCATAGTAGCTTTTCTCCTATTTCTCTTCCTTGCGGGGGACTCTAACCCTGTGGGGCCAATTTTATAACCCTGCGGGGCAATCATTCCCATTTATCTAACCTAACCTATCCTATAAAAAGTAAATGATTTTTTTTTGGGGGGGGGGGGGGAGAGGGGAGTTCGTTGCGACCAATAGTCCCCAAATAGTTATAAACCTTCCAGGGCCTGTAAGAAGTTACCTTGTAAATGAGAACTTCTTCAGCGGTTAGCAAGACCCTTTTGTACAAATATACATCCTGTTACTTCATTATATAGATTATTTCATTATGAAATAAAGTTTAAAAGCTCTGAGGTCAACATTATACTAAGTAAGATAAGTTGATAACATTTCACAAATTTAGGGACAAGAAATATATCTATTGCATTGTATTATAGACAGCTTTCCGCGGATAGTAAAAAATAAAAATTATAAGATTAATATTAGTTTTGTCAGACCCAGGTGGTAGGACTATTATGGTTTATATCTTATTATACGTAGAAAATAGTCTATAATATGATTTTTAAGAATGGTTCAGTACCACAATTTCTAATCCAGTGAAAATCAATCGTTTTCTTTACTTAAAAATTTACTTTAAACGGATGCCTGTCTATCTCTGTCTGTATCTGTTTTGTATGATCTCATAAACAGCTAAGATAATCGCTATACAAGAAAGTTTTTGTTTGTCTGGTTCAAGTTTAAGGCTATTTTTAGGAGATAAAACTCCTGCTTAAATCAAAGCCACTGTAGATTAAAACTAATGATTGAAAAGTTTGGACACTGCCAGTCTGAACTTACTAATCAAGCTTTAATAAAAGTACCCAAAGATTATAGCCAGTGAATAGGTAAGCGTTAATATAAAAATTTGGGTATCATAATAATTTCCAGTCCAATGTTACCTAACTCCAGCTCCTAAAACTTTAAAAATTAAAAACATATAACAGGGCATTATTTTTTGAGATTTTACAACAATTTACTTTTTTCCACATTCCTAAAAAAAATGGGTACTTTTAACTTTATCTATACCCCCATGGCCCCGCTTAAAAATTAGCAAAAGTTGCATATTCGCCTCCCCACACCCCTTCTATCTCTTTCTAAACTTTTTACCTATCTAAAGTACACCCCCCCCCCCCTCTTATCCCCCCTTTACTTAACCCTAAGTTCTATTGTCTGTCCTTTTTAGAAACATTGAAATCTATGGGGTAAGAGTTTAAAAAGGGGATGGTAATATTGCACTTTGTAAGTGTCTAGACACTTTTCTTGCAGGATCAAATTTTAACATTGGATTTTAGCGGACAGCTACAGAAAGATCACACTGGACTCACGTTTCAAAAATGTTGTAGGTAGCATATACGCATACTAGCGGCCACGAGTGTTGAGGCCTATGTTGTCACTTTGAATATTTTTCTATGCCAGTGAAGGCCTTTAGCGGTACTTTTACATATTTTTAAAAGCGAATCTTTTCTATAATTAGGGTCGGTCCGTACGTCCGTTCGTAACGGTTAGTTCTTTTAGTTAATTTAGGCTTGTTAGAATTGTCCTATTGATTTCAAATTTTGGATGGGGATTCCCGTAGTAGTTAGGTACGATTTAGAAAGCAACTCTATTATCATTACCAGAATGTCCGTATGTTCATTGTTCATTTTAAACATGTTGATTTTTAACTTTTTTAACAATAAATGTAAAGCGAAGCATCTCTATAATAAAGTCCTAAAAATGTAAGTATATCCAAAAACATTATCCTGTATTTAAGCAGTTTTTCAACAAATTTACTTACAATTTTGTTCCGAATTTTATACATTTATATTCTGAATATTTAGTTCTGACACTCTACAAGTGTTAATGTTCTTTTATGGATATTGTCATCCTTGTTTTGGCATTTCTTTTTTCGGGGTAATTTCAATTGGGAGGGTGATAGTACCCTCCAACAAAATAATTATAAACCTTGCCATGACATATAAGAAGCTTCACTGCAAAGGAGAACCATATCGGTCCAGTGGATAGCAAAATACTTCGGTACACACAAGACAGACAGACATCTTTTTAATTTTGTACCGTTGTGGTGTTTTTTTTGTATGCATCATTCAATTTAATAAGGACAGAATCACAGAGTGAGTAGGAAAGATGGATAAAAAGGAGAGAGATAGAAAAAGAGGAGAGATATAGCTTGTAAGGCTGTGGTTAAGAAAAGTGCTTCGTAGGAAAAAGATTTGCATGTTGAAATAAAAGAAAAAAAGCCGAATCAATGATAACTATTTAGAATTGGGGCATACACTTACATTTTAAGAAGGAACATTAGATAAAGGAAAAGGGGACATTGAGCTTTTATTACACTAGTCCCCAAAGTTTTCATATTCGTTTGCTTAACAACTTTGGGGACTTTTTTGAAATTTGATTGGTTGGTTGAGTGTCCAAATGTTTCAACCACTAAAAAAGGGGGTAATTTGATGTATCAGTATTAAGGTCTGTCTGTCTATATCGAAGGATCTTGTTAACCACTCGTACGATATGGTTCTTCTTTACAGTGAAGCTTCTCATTGGGCCTGTGAAGGTTTATAATTATTTTGAGGGAGGGTGCCACAACCCTCTGAAGAGAAAAAGCCCCTGGAAAGAAATGGCCTTTACCCACCTAAATTTGTTAAAGTAAGAATTAAAAATAGATTGTAGTAGAATTCCATTTCCCTTCCTTAAATTACCCTAAAAAGGCCTTTAAGGGCTTTACAAATCTTAATTTTAAAGTTTTCCACATCTTTTTAAAACATATTTTTCGTTTTCAGAGAACCTTTATATGTTTATTTGCAGGTTTTGCTCTAGTTTTTGGGGCCTCTTCTTAATTAATCCTAAAAGATACCCTCCAACTACGATATTTTTTATGTAGCAAAGAATTTTAGGTTGAACAATGGTTCAAAAAAGTTCATCTTTAGATAACTATAATTTTGTAAAATCATCTGCATTTCTAAAAACTCGGCCCAATGCAAGTTTCCCTGTTAAAATTTGTCTTGATGTTATATCAACAGTCAGCGGTTGTGCCACTAGTATCCAGGGGGGCATTGAATTCTAAGGGGGAGGGAAGTGTAGCCTTAAATTATCCTCAGACAAAAATTAAAATTAAAAGCATCATGGAACCTATGTAAAGCCTTCTTAAATAGATAATTCAATCGAGATTTTAGACTAAAAAACTCTTTTAATAATTGTATATAACTGTCAAATTCTATGCCTAAATGGTAGATATAACTTCCTAGCAGCAATAATTAATGTATGATATAATTTCAACTTATAAAAGCTGTGAGCATCTACGTCATGTTTTCTTCCACTCTAGCTTACTATTTCAATAAAAAAAAAACGTATTATCTAAATTTTAATCATCGAATGTCAACATGAAGGCTCTAGGTTTACTATGGTTTTGTATAAAATGATATCATCCACCAGCCATAGTCGGGCTATAGATTACTAAACAGTGCTGAATATGTTAATATTTCAATCCTGAAAGATAGGTCTCTCTTGGATGTAAAGAATACACATGGATATTGTGACAATTTTGGTTGCTAACATTGACATCACTTATTAATCAAGTTGGGTAAAGGGGGTGGAAGCTACAAGTTTCACTTTATTATAGTACATGATAATATGTTGTAAAATCCAAGTAATTATAAAACCATTACTACAGCTAGAGGTCGATAATAATAATAATCTATATAACTACAGTGTGTTTTTTTTATGAGAACTTTTTTGAAAGCAATTTTACCCCACTTATAGTTATCAGAATTTAATTATTAATGGCTTATTTTCTTCGTTTTTTAAGGGAAATTATGAAACAACAAAAAAATTACAGTTTTTGTTGAAAAAGTACAGTAAAGTTGAAAATTAAAAACTTAGGTGTCAACATCTAAAAATGGTTTTAGCGCATTTTTCTTATGCTCAAATAATCAACCTTTTGCAAGAATGGCTGCTTAACACTTCAAAGTTGAGATATAGAGCTAAAAATGTATACAGATACTATTAGGGACATGTACTAGAACATATTAAAGTTTGAAGGTCATATCTCAACCAGGGAGGGAGTACCGGCCCCCCAAAGTCGACTACAGAAAATCCATTTTTTAAAGAAAAATGCGCTAAAACCATTTTTATATGTTGACACCTAAGTTTTTAATTTTCAACTTTATTGTACTTTTTCAACAAAAACTGTAATTTTTTTTGTTGTTTCATAATTTCCCTTAAAAACGAAGAAAATAAGCCATTAATCATTAAATTCTGATAACTATAAGTGGGGTAAAATTGCTTTTAAAAAAGTTCTCATAAAAAAAAAACACACTGTATTTTTGGTTAGTTTATTAGAAGCTTCACCTCTATATATAGCCCCCAAAAGCTTTATTCATCAAATGTTTTTGAAGTATTTTGTGGGATGGTTTAAGTTTCAAATGAGGTCATTTTTTTTACCCCCAAATAGCCGGAAACTTGCCCTTAACTCATGTAAAGCTCCTCTGACAAAATGTTGACTAATTGGAACTTACTCTTTCAATATTTCAAGCTGTTTGATTTCAAATATTAAATTCTAATAAATAGATATGGCTATTCATAGCTAAATAGGAATAAGCTATATAACAATGTATCATTATTTTTCTTAGAGAGGCTTACCTTTAAACTAGGGTTTTCATGGATAGGTGGTTTGTAGAAAACAGAGACTGACATAAATGCAGACATTGTCGCTTATAAAGTAGCTTTGCTTTCAAAAAGAAAGTTCTATATTAATACTTGTGGATAAGCCACGAGGGGTGAAGAAGGGGTGGGAGAGCAGAAAAAATAGCCTTAAACCATTCCAAGACTTAAAATAAAAAAAATAGATAGCCTAACCATCATTTTTATATTCTTATGTTGAAATACATAGAGAACAAGGACATATACAGCTTTTGATGATATATTATGAAATATGGGCTGTACACACAAAAAAAATACTTTTTTTGTAAGTATTACTATAATAGGATATCTTATAGAGTTGATTCTTAACAAAATTTAAAGGACCATATTACTGCGCCTGTACTATTGTGGCAGTAATTTCATTGGTAAAACAGTTGGGATTCGAACCTAATTGCACAAGTACATAAATATAATTCATCACAAGTTGAATTAAAGGCCAATGCACTTGTAGCGTTCAAAGTGGGGCCTTTGAATAAACTTTATTTTACTTGTTCAGCTAATATTATGTTTTGAGTACTTTTCAGACCTTAAACACTTCGACAACCCCTCACCCCCCCCCCCCTTATTTTCCTGGGATGATAAGAAATAAGAAAATTTATATACATTTCCAATTAGAATAAGCAAGATTATTCTTTATGTAGGTTTGAATTATTGGTTGAAACTTTTAGACATTACTAATTTTTGAACTAATCAATCAAAATACAGTTTCCAAAGTTTAACGTGGTTAAAACACTTTTGGTACCAGCTTAATAAACAACCAATGTCCCATCCCTGCTTGCTACTTGGGACTAAAGGACTAGAGTTTAAAGATTGGCTTACTTTCCTTTCTCAATAAATCCTTACACATCCTTGGCCATTGGTTTTTTTTTTATTTCTCTAGAAAATTCAGTTTTTTATTAGAGGGAAGGGGGATTAATTAAAATTTCAAAAAAAAATATTGAAGATAATCAATCCCTTTGTTTATAAGAGTAATTTTAAAAGCCTGACTACTGTTGTTACTCCGGGAGGGAAGGCACATTGGACTAGTCCCCAAAGTTTTATAATAACATTTTCTGATTTGTTTACACAACAACTGTTGGGACATATTTGATAAATTTTGTTTGATTGGTTCATTAAGTTCAGTGTCCAAACGTTTGAACCGGTAATTGTAATGTACAGAAGGGGTAAATTTGTGTTTCATCATTGAGGATGTACATTAATTTATCTGCCATTGTCTTATCCCTTTAGGTCCCTGGTTGTATCTTGTAATGCAGACATTTTGAATGACAGAAAGCTCTCTAGCCCACAACAGTTAAGCCTTTTAATAAGATTACAACTATTTTCATCTTAGTCTTATCTATCTATCTGTTTTTATGTCTGTCTGTCTGTAAGTACGTCTTTCTGTCTGTATGTTTGTCTTACTGTCTGTCTATCTTTCTAAATATCTTTCTTTCTGTCTGTTTATCTATCGTCCTCTTTTTCTTTCTATTTGTCTATGCCTGTCTGAATGTCCATATGTATGACTGTAAATGTGTCTGTTTGTCTGTCTTTATGTATGTACGTTTAACTATCTATCAGCATGTTTGTCTGTCTATCTGTATGTCAGTAAAGCTATCTATCTTTTTTTCTTTATTTCTTTATTTATATATTTCTTACTAGCTCTATCACTATATGTATGTATCTCTATATCTCTATCTTTCTATCTTTTTTTAATGATATTTTGAAAAACTTACTTAATAGGCAAAATTTTTTAAGATTAAAAAACCAAATAAATCTTTATGAATATAGCAGGAAAATTGTTTTTGTTTCACAATCCTAACTTTAATAACAAAAAAGTTATGAAGAAAATAAAATTAAAACATAATGATTTTTTTGTCTAAAAAGCTTAATTAACCCCCTATTAAATTATTGAGATGTCATAAAAGTAGGCGGAGCAACTGTCATAATTAATCCTTTTCTCAAATAAGGGTTAATAAATAACCTAAAATTTGCAAATAATCAATTCATTCAGTAGTATTTTTTGCCATTAAAAATTTATATTTTTTTGGGGAATAAAAAAGAAATAATTAGTTAACTTGTTTTTCTTTGTGTCTCATTATTCAGTTGCCAGAAAAACATAATATAACCATCCAAAAAATAAGAGAAACAAAAAAAAATTCTTTTTCTCAGTCACTTTTTCATAACTTTAGCTCTAAAAATCTCCGGTGTTAATGGAGGTAAAAAAAATATTTTTATATCTACTTATGTGGAATACTATGGAGAACAAGGACATATGCATTTTTTTATAATTCATTGAGAAATAAGGGCTGCAGATGCTTAAAAATACTTTTTTGAGGGTCATGCTGTATATTTATCTATCTGTCTCTACGTATGTCTGTCTATCTGTCTGACTGTAAATGTGTCTATCTGTCTGACTGTAAATGTGTCTATCTGTCTGACTGTAAATGTGTCTGTCTGTCTGTATGTATGTATGTACGTCTAATTATTTATCAGCATGTTTGTCTGTATGTCTGTACATATGAACTTCTAACTATATATCAGCATGATTGTCTGTCTGTCTGTATGTTTTTCTATCTATCTTTCTTTCTTTATTTATTTATTTCTTACTATCTATCTTTCTCTCATCTATAAATCTCTATCTATCTTATCTATCTATCTCTATCTATCTTTCTCTATCTATCAATCTCTATCTATCTATCTCTCTTTATCTATCTTCATGCCTGTACCTCTGTAAGTAAGTCTATCTTTATATCTTCATATCTATTTATCTATCTAAAATAAACATACTTTTAAAAAAATGAATACTCCTAAAATATTTCATCTTGGAAAAAACAATTATCCAGAAATGAACAATAAAAATATTTTATTCCATATAGGTCTAAGAAAATAGCTATTTCTGAAATTAACAAGGAGAATTGTGTACAAAATAAGTTTTTTAGCAGCCAACAAATAATAATTAACTGTAGTACACACACTTATTCAATTTAACCAACCAAAGAATTTTTTATCCAATCTTAACCAGACAAATGCCATCTAGCTAAAAGATGCGTAGATTTCATTTCTGGCAACCAGAAAATCCGCAGAAATCGAATTCACGAGATCCAAAAACGTTTCATTAAAAAAAAACCTTACACCAAAAATAACAAACAATAATTATAACGACGACTTAGTTTCTTTTTCCTGTTTAATACGAATATTGAAACTAATTTTCAGGCATGCATGTTTGTTGGTATAGTAGTTTTTTTAGAAACCAAAATACAGACATATATAAAACTACGAAATTGTATATTAGTTACTAGAAAGATTATATTTTTTTCTTGCTTTAAAACAACTTTTTGTACATAAAAACCCGTAATGTCTTCATTATTGACACAAACATGCATGCTGTATAATTTTTAAAAATTTAGTCAAATAAAATACCTGATTAGAATACAAAGCAAAAAATAAAGGTTATCAACTCCCTATGAGCTTTTTGTGTTAAATAGAATTATTAATAAGAATAAAAGAGTTTTAAAAAAAGTAAAATAACAAAATGTTAGGTGAATTGTTAATATTAAATCAATCAAAAAATGTTTTACATTCTTATAATTAATTTTAATAAAACATATATATGCTCAAGAAAGGTTATTTATAATTATGAATTCTACCAGACTAAAATATAAAAGGGGAAATAGTTTATGAAGACGACACAAAATGATTTTAAAAATTACTTATTTTTATCTTTTTTTTTTAATCTTTAACAATTTTAATGTTTTTATTATGTAAATATATAAAGTATTATTCAAACTTAAAGGATTTAATCTTTTTCTTTGTAATTTATATGTCAAAACAGTGTAAAAATGAAGTTCTTAATTACGAATTTTAAAAATCATTAGATTTTAATACAATTTATTATAGAAATAAAGAATAATTTCAACAAAAAAAAATTGCTACAAAAAGGCTTACTGTATTATTAAACTGACTTAATTGTATAATTGCATTTATTTTGTTTATTTACCTTGAAAAATGAGTGTTTAAGTGCTGCATTGGTTAAGTTCAAACCTAAAAGTGCTCTTTATTCAGTGACAGAGTGAAAAAAATATATACCTTGTTTTATAGTTTTTGATCTCTTTTTTTATATATTTTTATCTGATATGTATATCAAAATTTAAAAGTATCTATTTCATTAGATATTCATACTTTGCTAAAACGTCTTGGTTACTTTTTGCACTATATTTGCTCTAAAAAGGATTCTTTATCTGACTTTTACATTTAAAATGAAAGATTTTATGCCAATTTTTGTGTTGACTGTAGAAAAAAATAATTATTTTGTTTATATGCAATTTTCTATAATAAAATGTGAGAAATGCCTTTTTTCACATGTAGGGCGAAAAAAGTAACACTAAAAATATTTTTTACGTCTTAAGCTTGTCCTAAACTCAAAGATAATAAACTTTCATAAAAGATTTATTTCAGAATATGTCATTCAGGGCATAAAATTAATTTTGCAAATTAACATTGCAAATGTTTGCCAATAACTTTTAAAAATGATTTCTGCGGATTTTCTAAATTACATGGGTGTTTTTTACACATTTTCCCCTTTCTAAAAATACCTTCCTCATAAAGATTGGCTTCCGGAAATTATATACTTTTCGAAAATGATATGTGTACAGTAAAAAAAGAGGAAACCTTGTAAAATAATTACAAATAGCACCACAGATAAATAACTTAATCCACTTTACTTTATTGTGTCAGCCGAATACTAAAAGATATACCTTGTTCTTTATTTGGCGCAACCTTTATCTCGTTGCGTAGATGTTCTCATTTTATAAAGTTTCCGAATATCTGCTTGACTGTCTGTACCGAAGGATTTTGCTAACCGCTGAACAGTGTAGCTTCCTATAGGTCCTGAGAAGGTCTACAATTCTTTGGGGGGAGGGTACTATCACGATCCAAACAGCCATCGCCCCTAGAAATTAAATACCACTAGAAAAGTCCCGCTCCAAAACTTTTTCTTTTATAAACTATAATTTAAAATGGCGGGACCTTCTTCCCCCCCCCCCCCCCTCCGGCCCCGTCGTCAACGCCTCTAGAGTCCTCTAGGGGCGTAGCCTCTAATTCTACCTTTTTTGGTAGAAGCTTAAGCTTTACATTCATCTAGGAATGGTTTTAGGCTATTTTATTTTTAGAATTAAGCATTGAGAAGGCTATATTTTACCATTTCAAATACAGATTCTCTAGATTTTAGGGGCGCAGCCGTTCGTACGATACAGAGTAACGTACGTACCAATACCTTACATATTTAGTAGATTTGGTATTAAACATAAATTCTTTTAAAAATATTTTCACTAGAAAACATATATAACTTTTTATTAAGTAAAATTTTATGAATATTTTTAAATGCGGAGATTTTGTTAAAAGTATATATCTCTCTCTCACTTTTAAGAAGAATTAAAACTATTCTATTATGATGACTTTGATAGAGTTTTTTAAATTGGGCTACTTCACGCAATTGTTAAAGCCCATGGTATTTGCAAATCAGGTGAATTTGTTTTGTCATTTTAATTTCAATTACCCCCCCCCCCCCCATTTAAACCATTTTAGTAGTGTAATTACCCACCACCAATGTTAATTTTACCCCTACCATTCCACCTCTAAAAGAATAAAAAGCTTGGACGTCTGGAAGTCTTAACATGTTGGTAAAAATGAGCTAAAACTGTTTAGTGGTAAAAGTTAATTTAGGCCTCGAAAATCGATGCTTTACATTTTACGACAATGTATGTTTTTTTTTAGTTTAAAAGCGAAGCTTTCCTGTAGTTTTTTATAACAATTCTCATGTGATCAATTCTTCTCTACATGATTTCTTAAATACTGATTCCTAGGACAACATAGCAGCGAAGCTTATCTATAATCAAGTCCTAAAAATGAAAGTATGTCCTTAAACATTATCCTATATTTCAACATATTTGCAAAAAAATTACTTATTCAGGAATCAGTTCTGACTCTCTACAAGTTTTAATGTTCGTTTGTCTTGCCTAGTGTTTCAGAGCTTCGCTTTTAAGGTGTTGTCAGCGCTGTTTATTTATATTTTTATCAGTTGTCCAATTTACGGGATCAATTTATCTGTTTGTTGGCTAAGAGGAGTAAATCACACTCATTTGCGAGACAAGAACTGATATATATTCAAATCAGGGATCTAAAGGGATAAGACAGTGGCCGATAAATTGATGTACTTCCCCAATGATGATGCACTAAATTAACCCCTTCTAAAGATTACAATTAGTGGTTGAAACATTTGACACTCAACTTAATAAACCAATAAAACAAAATTTTATAAAAGTCTCCAAAGTTGTCAACAAATACGAAATAAATTAATAAAACATTGGGGACTAGTGTATTAAACAGCCCAATGTCCCCTACCTTCCTGTATTCAAATGCATAGATATACCATACAGGGTTTCGACCCCTTTTTAAAAAATCTTTTAAGCGATGTTGACCAAAAAGTATGTTGTTTTACTTTCAAAAGACATCCTCTAAAATACTCTGACTTAAATAAAAAAGTTATTAGCGCTTCGCACCATAAATCAAAGCCCTTAGTTTTTACATACCATGGAATTTTTTTGGCAAAATGTGTCTTAATTACCCCCCCCCCCCCCAAAAAAAAAATATAGGAATTTACTAAGTAAATGAAATATTGGACGTCCTTATATCTCCAATATTTAAAAAATTTAAACAGTCAATTGGTATATTAATATGAAGTTAAACAATGACTAAAGTTCCCGGGAAGGTTCATAACTATTTTGTCGGAGGGTGCAACCACCCTCCCAAGAGAAAACGCACCTTGATGTATATTTGCAAATAGGAGATAATAATAAAATGAAATAACACCCTGTAGAATTGAATTCCCTATCTTAACTCAGCTACATTTTTAAGTCTGCACTTTTTTCTGAGACTGTAAAAAAATTTAAGATTTAAGTTGCACTTATTCTTATCATTAACTTGAGTTTAATTGGTAATGTTAGATAAGGTAGCTGATAAAAGTAGTTTAATGGGAGGTTTCCCTTAAATCAATTTTGGATCACAAATAAGGATTTCATTGGTCATGCCTTAATTTAAGGGGGTGAAAATTTTGGGTTTCAAAGGTAAAGTATTTTTTTTTATTTTGAGGGAGTTTTAGCTTTTTCCAGCGGCGGCTAGAAATAAGATTATTTATTTTTATCAAAAATAAGGGAAGGGGAGATTTCAATCGGCAAATAAATAGGTTTTAGTAAGTGCATCGTTTCGGGGAATACCATCTGCGAAATTTAACGAATCATATCAAAGTCGATTAGTAATGACGGGTTCAAATTATAGAAAAGCTTTGCTTCAAACACTACACAGTAGGGGCAAAGACGGGAATTTAATTAGTGCAGTTCGCTGGTCACCACGGATTAACAACTTCATTTTTGTTACTCCAAAGGTATTAAATAATCACTAGTGGTGTTTTGTGTCACCCCCACCCCCTTAATTCCTGTGGTTTTTTTTTATAATTAAGGAAAGGGTGGTAAAAATACTAATTCTATAAAATTCTAAAATATTGTAATTTTATTTCTTTGGCCCAAAAACATTAATGTCAAAAACCTAATTAAAATATTTTACTATTTTTCTTATTATTTGCACCCTATATATTTGTTTTATGGTAACAAATATACAATTACTTGAATATTTTCGCCTACTAATAAAAGGTCTTTCCTGCTGGCTAAATTCCATCCATTTAACCATCCTTTCCATCTGGAGGAAAGTTCTGACCAATAAATGGGGACCATAGTTGCACCCTAAACTGACGCCAAAATATCCCCTGTCATAATATCCACGTATATCATATTCATTTAAATAATCTTTTTTGTTGTTGCTTTGTTTCATTAAAAGGTTGCAAATTGGATATGAATCTAAGATTTTGTCAAGGATAGTGTACGTAAATGTTGAAAAGTTTGTTGCAACTGCTGGTACTCAGGGATGGAGGGGATATTGGGCTGTTTATTACACTAGTCCCCAAAGGTAAATAATAACATTTTATTCATAGTTGGCTTAACAAATTTGAAAAATTTTAATGAATTTTGGTTGTTTGGTTTATTAAGTTGAGTGTACAAACATTTCAACCACTGATTTTAATGTGCAGAAGGGGAAATCTAGTATATATCATTGGTGTTTATGGCTATCATAATATTGTTATGAAAAAATGGTTACTTACAGTATTAGTGTAATAAACAGTCCAATGTCCCCTCCCTCCCTAATTAATTATACACACACAGTTCGTTAGTTCTTTGCCCTTATTTTTCCATCTTTAAGAAATGACTCTTTCAATTTTTGCACAGATTTTTTGCAAACGCAGTCTGAAAAAAAAGTTTTAACAATTTTGAGTTAAGATTACAAGCTGGATAGGCTTTTTAAAAAGTGCGCATTATCACTTCAGCATATTGTCATATTTTCAAATGATTCATAATTGCAAAAAGAAAGCTTGCTTATAGAAAAACAACATATTGTATGTCCGAAGCTGAAAGATATGGGTAATCGCGTGACTGTTATTGTTCTTATTTAAAGTGAAGCTTCTTATAGTTTTCAGAAATATTTTTTATTGTCGGGGAGGGTTATAATTTTTATTTTATTATTCGTGGGAAATTGTCTGTATTACGAGCCTTAACATGATTTTTCAATATGGCAGAGAAGCAGTTTTGATCCAGCTGAAATTAATCGGTTTCGAAGCCATAATAGAAAAAAAATTCCCCACTCAAAATTAAAAGATGTAGGTGGAGGGTCAACCCCTCACTCTACAACTTTTCAAGGGGTGCATCAGCTATAAGCAAAGAAAGGAGATAAAGTGTTTATTGATTGTGTTTTAATTTTGTTTTGCGGTTTTTATGAATGGATACATTTTGTGGAAGTGAAGTCACACCATTAAAAAAGATTATGGGGGGCGGGGGGGTAGTCAACGTTAGTCCAAAGATTATATTAACGCAGGATCAAGCAAAGAAATATGTTTTCTTAGTGATAATAGGCAGGGTGGGAGGGGACATTGGATTGTTTATTACACAAATGCCTAAAGTTTGATAATTATGTTTACTTATTTGTTGGCTTAACAAATGTTGGGTCTTTTACAAATTTTGATTGGTCAGTTCATTAAGTATAGTGTCCTATTTGTAATCTACATAAGGTGTAATTTTGTGTATTATCATTTGGGATGTACATCAATTTATCGTTCATTGTCTTATCCCATTAGATATCAGCTTCCTTGTAGTTTTAGCTCCTCCCCTGTGATGACGTCAGTGTAACCCTCAGTTTTTGGTTAACTGTTTAAACCTCAATAGAGAGACGGCATTATCTTTGAAGAACCTTTTCCAGTTCGATGAACAAATGGTCTCTTGTGTTTTGTAGTTAAATTATATTACTGTATGCCATTTGCTGTTGAAAATAAAAAAAAGTATATTTAGAAAGTAAATTTTTCATAATAATAATATTAAGGCATTTTAAATGTACTTTGATTTACCCAGGGATCAAAAAGGAAAAGACAATGGTCTCTAAATTAATAGGTATCTCAGATGATGATACACAAAATTGTCCCTTCTTTAGATTACATTTAGTGGTTTAAATGTTTTAACAATCAACTTAATGAGCCAACCAATTAAATTTCAATAAAAGCCCCATAAGTTGTTATGCCAACGAATAGAAAAACATTATTATAGTCTCTGGGGACTAATGTAATAAACAGCCCATTGTCAATGTCTTCCTGGATTTACCTGGATTATAGTATGACCACCAGTATGGATGGAAGAATTGTGCATATCCAAGAGTCTGTCAATTTTATAGAAGTTCATTTTATCAACTAATTAAATAAACAGAAAAAAACCAGGGGTGGCTAAGGGATTTACTTAACCCCTCCCACCCCCTTAAACAATACCTTAAACTAGACTCTAGTCAATGTAATTCTTTGCCCCATGAGGTGGTGTAATTGGCCCCTTAAAATTTAGTTTTAAAAATATTTTTTTTGGGGGGGAGGGGGATATTTAACTATAATAGGACTACTGGATACGTCCCTAGAGGCCTCTAAGGAAACTTAAAGTAAAGGGGGGGGGGGGTGTTCAACCTTTATAGGACCTATATGTAACTACACTGCAATGGAGAACCATATTGGTTCAGTAGTTTCGGGATCCTTTGGTACACACATAGATTCAGTCAGACAGATACAGAACAGGTTAATCAGGTTACTTTTATAAATGGTAAAATATACATATTTACAAATATACAAATCTATTGCAAATTGGTCCATACATGCATCTAGCTGTATTTCTAGCCTATATTCACCCAGTATGGTTTTAAGTTTACAAGTTGGAAAATAATAATTTTGATTGAAATTTGTTCACGGAGACGAAAATTATATTTTTTTCCTTTAAAGAAGGGTACATTGGATTGTAGATTATACTATTTACAAAAGTTTTGGATATACATTCTTTTATAAATTGGCTTAAAAACTTCGAGTAAGGGCAAATAATGAAATACTACCTTCCCTTATTTTATATTAAGGGGGGTTTCTGTGCTCGCTAGGCACTTTAAGGGAAAGCATAAATATTTTTCATTTACTATGAATTCTTTAGATTTTTATTAAAGTAAAATCTATTATAAAAAATGAAGTAATTTTTATTTATAAAACCTAATTGTTTTTACGTCTTTTGTTTTTTAGATAATTAGGTGATTAACAAGGATGACAACATCAATAAGTAGCGAAGCTTAAAAATTATTAATGAATATCAAGAAAAAGATTTACTATAGAGCAGTGTCATATAATAAACTCTAAACATGATATAATAAGTAAAACAGGAAACCTCAAAAATCACACAACCTTTAAAATCACAAAAATTTAAAAATCTAGGATTTGATCTGGCACCGCAATTAGTAGACAAATCTTAATGAAACTTGATGGAAATATGTAGAATATGATTATATTCAATCCCTGATAATTTTAGCCGTCAATCCTGTATAGGAATCGAGAAAATCACGAAAACCTAAAAATCTGGGAATCGATCTAGCACCCAAATTAATATACAAATCTTAACAAAACTTCGTGAAAACAAGTAGAATCTAAAATTGATTAATCCCTAAAAATTTCAGCCCTCTATCTTGATAAGGAATTGAGAAAATCACGAAAACTTGAAAATCTAGGAATCGATCTAGCACCCTAAATAGCAGACAGATGGACAAAACAATGTATAAATTAGATGGGCATAAGTCATAGGAATCTTCACAAAAAATTTCAGCTGTCTATCTTGAATAGGAGCCGAGAAAATCACGTTTTTCCATAGCGTTACGGACTGACGGACGGACAAAGTGAATTATAGAGTAGCTTCGCTACTAAATTTTTTTGTAATAGTTTTATTTTTATATTAAATACTCTAAACAATGATGACAACATTCCAAAGATGTGAATTACAAGTTATTGGGTGGATGCTTATTAGTTTGCGAAACTACTCTATAATTCATTTTGTACGGCAGTCCAAAACCTAGTGAAGATTCCTATGATAATAAGTCTGTTTGTCGATCATGCTTCAAAAGATAAGTAACCTTGTTTTAGGGTCTAGCGATTTTCTTTGAGTTTTTTTCATAGTCTCTCTTTTTTTATTTGATATGACAACAGAACATATGCTCTTTAACCCACTTTGTCCGCTTGTCAATTGTATAATTTTTTAATGCTATCTATTAATGTGGTCATCCTAATTTCGTTTAGTATATATTTTCCGTATTTAAATCTAATTTCCAAGAATGAGACGACGTATGTCTTTAATAGCAGCTAATAAATTACCTGACATTTTTAAAAATCAAGTTACCAGTTTGATCTGACTTTTATGAAGAATTTATGAGTCAACTGTAGTGCATATTATAAAAACGTAACTATTCTGCTAGAAAATTTTTTTTTAAAGCGAAGCTTTCCTATAATTAGGGTCGGTCCGTCCGTACGTCCGCCCGTCCGTCCGTAACGGATAGCTTTTTTCGTTAATTTAGGCATGTTAAACTTGTCCTATCGATTTCAAACTTTGCATGGTTATTCCTGTAGTAGTTAGGTACAATTTAGAAAGCGTAGCAACTCTATAATCATTACTAGACAGTCCGTACGTTCATTTTAAACAAGTTGATTTTTTAACTTTTTTAATAAGAAATGTTTATGTGATCTAATTATCCGATTGATCTGATTTTTGGTATACTGATTTGAGGGACAACAAAGTACAATATTATAAGCGAAGCAACTCTATAATCAAGTCCTAAATATGTAAGTATGTCCATAAACATTATCCTGTATCAAGCAGTTTTTCAACAAATTTCAACAAATACATTTATATGTTTATTATTCAATCCTGACGCTATACAAGTGTTAATGTCCGTTTGTCTTACCGTTTCAGTGCTTCGCTTTTATCGATGTTGTCATCTTTGTTTTGTAACAAAATCAATTTATACCTCACTGCTTTACCTCTGGAATCTAGAAACTTCCTATCTGGGGGCGAAATGACTTAAAACCATGCCAAGACATATACAAAGTTTCTCTGAAATTTAATTTAATTATTCGAAAAAAGCTTACTATTTTATACAAAAGTCTAGCGGCTGTGCCCCTCAAGGTCTCTAGGAGCAATGGAAGTAAGGTAGAAGGTAAGTCAACCAAACACTTTCAATTTTATTTTTCAAAAGAAACTGTGGGGGTGGGAGATATTTTTTTTAGTAGGGGGGAGATAATCTATCCCAAAATTGTAATAAACCTTCCCTTAAGCTATAGACAGACAAACATCCTGTTATTTTCATTTAAGGATACCAGTATTTGACTTGCAGAAATATTGGGTTTCATATTTAAATATCAGTCTTTGTCTTACTTTCTCAGAAAAGAGTATTGCATTATTCGTTATATAATTACTTGGATATTGCACCATTTTTTGTCAACTCTAATAAAATAATCCATCCATTTGGATAACGATACCCCAGACCCAAACTTTTTACTCTTCATCTTTCCTTCTACTAGAGAGGCGTACCGACTAATAAATTTGGACTATAGTAGCAACTTAATTGACGACATAATTTCCCCTGACATAATATCTCCTTATGTTATATCCAATATTGCATTATTTTGCAAATATTTAGTGGCAGCGGCATAATTTTTTTCAATATTTACTTTTCATGACATTTTAAGATTTAACCAACCAGGGAGGAAAGGATTTTTATTTCTGCAACTTAATTGTTATAAACTTCAGTTTAAACTTTTATTCAGTGTATATTTTACTTGCTGTGGTTTCCATCAAAAGCCCTTAGTTTAGCATTGAGCAAAGAAATTTGCCTCCCTATTTTGAAATAAATTGAAAATTAGCGGTTTTAGGGGGGAGGACAGTTATTCTAGTGTAGGGAACAACGTAGCCCGCAGGGTTAGGGAACTGCAGGTGCAGGACCCGTAGGGAAATTGCTACATCAGAGGTAAGGCATTAGGAAGATAAAATAACTCCTCTTATTTTCAAATTATTTAAATTCGACCCCCATTTTATTTTTAGTTTAACAAGAAGTATTAATGAAAACTTTTCAGGGGGGAAAGTATTTTTAAAAAGGTAGGATGGTGGTATCCTCCCAAAAATAATTTCTTTCCAGGGCATATGAGAAACTACATTGTAAAGGAGAACCATATCGGTTAAGCTGTTTGCGAGATCCTTCGGTACAGACAGACAGACACAGATCCTGTAACTTTTACTTAAGGATATAAATTTCCTTTTAATTTTTAGAGGAAATACATCCAACCCTGTATTTTTAATGTAAAAAGTGAGGGAGAAAAAAAGTAGAAATTAAATGACACCCAGTCATGGTTTTATAAGACAGTTTCTTTATTGCCAGGAAAAGAGGTGACTTTGGGCTGTTTGTTACACTGGTCCCCAAAAATTTGAATTAACCTTTTATAATTCGTTGGCTTAGCAATTTTGGGGAGTTTAGTTAAATTGGTTCATTACGATGAGATTCCAAACATTTGAACCAATAAATGTATTCTACAGTAGGGGTGTTTTTGTGTATTATCATTGAGGATGTTCATTTATTTATCTGATGTGTCTTATCCCTTTACATGCCTGCTTCTGTAAGTTTGGTAAATATTTGCCTCACTGGGAAGAGGAAGGTCCACAAATTAAGATCCCCAAAGGGTTAGGTCTCTCCTTAAAAGCTAGAAATATAAAACATTGTTCATTTAAATATTTTGGTGCTTTCACTTATAGTGCCCGTTGAGCACTGGTAACCTAAATTTTGATATAATAAAGAGGAAGGGGGTAGTTTTCTTTCTATGCGTATCCCATGCAGGCAGTATTAACCGTGAGGGGCTGCCTGGTATAAATCATAACCTCAAATCAAACAAACGAAAAACTATCTCTCCTCCTTCCTCATTTAAATTTCTTTCAAACATAAGGAAGGGGGAAGGGTTATCAGAACTAAATATTTTATAAAATTTAAAAAAAAATCACAGAAAGGGCAAAAGAAAACATATTATTTTTTTCTTATTCGTTGGTGTATTTTGTGTATCATCGTTAGGGGTATCCATCCATCTATCGGCCATCATCTATCCAAAGCCATTGTTTTAAAACATTATTTTAAAGCACATCAATTGATTTGACACACTAATGAAATGTTTTACATTGATTAAAACTATTCTTATGTATTTCACTACTTCTTTGAAAAATAATTTTGTCATGTTAATCCTTCATTTATACAATAGTTTTAAGTAAAAATTTTCTACAGTTAGTGTAAATCCGTAAGTTCATAAGGGAATTTAAAGAATCAGACAAAGTAGGATAAACTGATTTACTGCACATTTACTATAAACAAAAAGAACCCTGTAATTATGGCGTTGCTACAAAAGACCAACTCTACAAAAGACAAACACCTAAAAAAGACCAACTCTACAAAAGACCAACACTAGAAAAGACCAACAAATATATATGTATTGTTATATAAACATCAAATTTATTAATAAAGTAAAACATAATCAATTTATGTACTTATTAATAGAAGCACTTCAAACTATTGGTGAAAAGTTTGGATACCGACAGGTTTAAGTCCCCAAAGTACTTAAGCCAATGAATGAGATTTAAATATGTATTGTTTATAGAACATTGGTTACCATTTAAAGCCCAAAGTAACATTCCTCAGTGTTTCAATTATCATACACTTGCGGTTGTGCACCTAATCTCTAGGAGCTCTATATTCGTATATCCTTGAACCATCCAAAATAAAAAATAAGAAAGAATGAAACTTTCTCAGGACCTACAAGTAGTTTCCCTTAAATGAAGAACTGAATTGGTTATGTGGTTAGCGAGATCTTAAACTACAAACCAAAATATATATTTCTTTATAACAGGATTATAATTCCTTTATCAACGAGCTGTTATAAATAAACAAATGGACAGACCCTAAGTGTAGAAAACCTATTTTCTAAAAACATAGTTTTTCAATTACAATTTGGGTTTAACCAGTTTAATTGCAAGATTACTTTTCCAAAAATGGAGTCGCATCAGGGAGGGAGGGGACATTGGGCTGTTTATTTAACTAGTACCCAAAGTTTTTTAATAACGTTTTCTTATTCAAAGGCTTAACAAATTTGGGGGCTTTATTGAATTTCGATTGGTTGGTTCATCAATTTGATTGTCTAAACGTTTCAACTACTAATTGTAATCTACTGAATGGGTAACATATTTGGAGATGTACGTTCATCAATATATCGGCCATTGTCTTATCCCTTTGGATCCCTGAGACGCATAGATGAGAACCAAAATAAATATTTGTCGTCATTTCTCAGCGGCTTATAGATTTTCTGCTTAGAATTCAAAATTCGAATTATAGATAAATGGAATCTCAAAACAGCAATAGCTATACACTGTTTCAAGGTTTCAATGTTATATTGCACAAACCAATAATATCAAAATAAATTACTTTATATTTATCAAAATGATAAAAGATAAAAATAATATTAAAGGATAAAAAGTGTTAGAAGGGGGGGGGGGGTATTGTTATTTTTGCCGGCTGGGAGTATCACCCTAAAATGTGGTACAACATCAAAGTATTTATATATCAATGAACCTAACACATTCGCAGTCCTGAAAGGTTTTCAGTCCCACTAAAAGAGGGTTGACAAAGCTCAAATGCAAATTTAGTAGAGTTGAGCCAATTGTGCATAATCAGACGTAACACGCAAACACAGTCTTACGGGTTGTAGAGACCGGTACATTCACCTACAAATATTTACCATTATTATTCAGGGGGGAGGGGACATTGGACTGTTTATTACACTAGTCCCCAAAGTTTTATAAAACGTTTTCTTATTCGTTGGATGTACAACTTTGTACACTTTCATCGAATTGCGATTGGTTGGTTTATTAGGTTGAGTGTCCAAACGTTTCAACCATTAATTTGTTTACAGAAGTGGTAATTTTGTGTATCCTCATTGGTGATGCACTTCAATTTGTCGACAATTGTCTTATCCCTTTAGATACTTTAGAGGGAAACTACTCCAATATTAAGAATATTTTAAAGATTCAAAATGCAAGAACATATATTTTTTTAAACTCTTATTTTAAACATCTTAATTGGAACTGATGATTTATTTAATAGTGAAACAATTGTCTTCCATCAATAAAAAGTTTAAAAAATAACCTGTGTTTATTTATATAATAACTAAAATATTTGGGAGAAAAAAGGATTTTTCGACTTTCATAAAAGATAGATAACTGAAAACTATCTCTCCATATGGACTATTAAGCATCCAGTACATAAAATGCTTTGTCTCTAGGTCTGTGAGTCATGCTTCAAAAGACTTCCTGTTTTTATTTCTTTCATTTTCTTTTTATATGACCAATGATCATCTGCTCTGTAACTAACTTTGCACGTTTGTCCAGCCAGTATTTTTTATGCTATGTTCTTATGGATGTTGTTTACACCCATTTCCTTAAATATAGCTTTCATTGAAATTGTTTTAATTCATTTTTAAAAGAAGGCATATTATTTTTTTCCTGAGATAAATCTTAAGTCGGAGAACTTTGTCCGATGACAGCAAAATTTTAGGGTTTACATTCATAACAAAATGTATTTTTAGACAAATAGCTTTTCTTTAAGTTGATTGCGTTGGTTAGTCAGTTAGTTTATTAAAAAATAAAGGTTTTCATAATTAGGGTCGGTCCATCTTTCCGTTAATTTATACATGTGAGAATTGCCCTATCAATTTCAAAGTTTTAGGAAGCGTAGCAACTCTATAATCGTTGCCAGAAAGTCTGAAAATCCACTAATCAGGTGCCTGTAAGACCTTGATGAGTGTAGGTCTTATGTCATATAAGTTCTTATGAGTGAAGGTCTTATGTCACATTAGGTCCTATGAGTGTAGGTCTTATATTAATCAGGTCTTACGAGTGTAGATCTTATGAGTGTAGGTCTTATAAGTGTAGGTCTTATATTAATTAGGTCTTATGAGTGTAGGACGTCTTATATTAATTAGGTCTTATGAGTGTAGGTAGGTCTTATGAGTGTAGATCTTATGAGTTTAGGCCTTATGAGTGTAGGTCTTATGAGTGTAGTCCTTATGAGTGTAGGTCTTATGAAGTAACACCTTAGTAAAATCAACTTTTTACTATCTTAATAATCAGCTGAAGGTCTAAACCTGACCAAAATATGGCAATCTTTTTTTTTAATTTTCAAAGTATCTAAACGGGTTTAAACTTAAGGCTTCTGCGCGGCTGCCAAGACCTAAAATTAGTAATCATTTTTTAAAACCTCTCTTTAAAATGTTTAAATGTTTAAAATGTTCGGACTTTAATAAGAGGCACGTAAAATCCAGAGAGAGAGTGAACATTAGGCTGTTTACTACAATAGTCCTCAAAGTCTTTATTTATTGGCTTTACAATTTATGGGGTTTTTATAGAATTTTGATTGGTTGGTTCATTCAATTAAGTGTCCTAATGTTTAATGTAGTATAATTGTAATCTACAGATTGTGGGTAATTATGTAAATGATCATTGGGGATGTACATTAGGGCAGGTTCATATCGGAATTAGACAAAGAGGGGATGTGCAACAGATAATACTAACACGTTAACAAAATTTCTGACCAAAAAAGAATTTTTAAAAATTGAGATTTAGAATGCGACCACTTAAAAATGTATTTCATTCATAAAAAAATATGCAAAGACGACATTCAAGTCCTTTTCACTTATTATCTCAGTTGCTATTAGTGCTAGAGGGCTGAATAATTTTGTAAATTTCCCCAGTTTAATAATTAATTTCCGACTATAAGTCAAAGTCATATTTCGCTTCCGTCAATTTATTTACCAACCTTTTACCAATGACCAGACATACAATTGTAGAGCTATTTGTAAATGAGAGTGAATAATTTATTAAATCAGAACTATGGCTTCATGGCGCTCCGAGGAAAGGCCTTGAGTAGTAGAATCAGGAACTTTTGTCTGTTTCAAAATATCTCGTTCCTAGCCTTAGAAATGACTAAAAAACAACCATTTTTAAAGGTTTATTGAGAATTGTCCAATTTGTAGAGTTTTTTTGAGGTTTTCTCAGGCTAGGAACGATATTTTTTGAAACGTTCAAAAGTTCCTGATTCTACTCCTCAATGCCTTTCCTGGGAGCACCATGAAGCCATAGTTGTGAGTCAATAAATTTTTGACACCCATTTACAAATAGCTATACAATTGAATGCCTGGTCGTCAGCGGTTTTCAGACTTAGGATAAATTTTAAATCATCCAGAGGTGTATCATAATCATAAAAATCATTTGCAGATCCCCGCTTTGGTCTTAGAAAAAAAAAATGTCCAAAATCGACCCACCATATTTTGCTGTTGATGATTTATGTTAATATTTTTCTCAAAACAAATATATAAGGGGAAATTTTGAAGTCAATTATTAAAATATTTTAACAATATTTTGTTAATATTTTGTGTATAAATATTATAAAATTATTTTACAAAATATACAGTTCAAACTTCAGTATACTTTTAATCCCTTTATCTCTATTGTACCCAACTCTATGCCCCCCCCCCTCCCCTCCATTTATTTCAATGTTAGTTTAATAAAGACAAGGAAAACAAAATTCGAAGGGTGACTTCTCTTGAGAGTGTATTGGTACCCTTCTCGAAAATCTAAAAATCTTCCCAGAACATATGAGAAGCTACACTGCAAATGATAACCATGTCGGTTCAGCGGTTAGCACAACAGACAAACAGAGAGACTAATAGGTTTCCTGTTAAATAAGGATTATATTTCAAATAAATCCTAAAATATTACATTTGCAAATAAGATGCGAATAAAACATTTAGGTTTTTATTCAAATTATTTATTTAGCAAAATTGTTAAAATATTGATATAATGATGATTTAAAAACAAGTCAAGTGTCACATCCGCATATGTTTATTTTGACATGTTAAATTTGTCCTATCGATTTCAAACTTTGCATGATGATTCCTGTAACAGTTCAGTAAAATTTAGAAAGATTTGCAACTTTATAATCATATATAATGTTATCAGAAAGTCTGTACGACCATTTGAAACATGCTGTTTTTTACAACATTTTTAAAAGCGAAGCTTTTCTATAATTAGGGTCGGTCCGTCCGTCCGTCCGTCACGGATAGCATTTTTCGTTAATTTAGACATGTTAGAATTGTCCTATTGCTTTCAAATTTTGCATGGTGATTCCTTTAGTAGTTAGGTACGATTTAGAAAGCGTAGCAACTCTATAATCATTACCAAAATGTCCGTACGTCCATTTGAAACATGTTGATTTTTTTACTTTTTTAAATAGCTTTTTTCGTTAATTTAGGCATGTTAGAATTGTCCTATCGATTTCAAATTTTGCATGGTAGTCCCTGTAATAGTTAGGTACGATTTAGAAAGCGTAGCAACTCTATAATCATCACCAAAGTGTCCGTACGTCCATTTTAAACATGTTGATTTTTACATTTTTAACAACAAATTTGTATCTGACCTAATTATCCGATTGGTCTGATTTTTGGTATACTGATTCCTGGGAAAACAAAGTACATTATTATAAGCGAAGCAACTCTATAATCAAGTCCTAAAAATGTAAGTATGTCTATAATCATTATCCTGTATCAAGCAGTTTTTCAACAAATTTACTTACAATTTTGCTTTGACTCATATACATTCGCATTCTGATTATTCAGTTCTGACATTATATAAGTGATAATGTCCGTTAGTTATACCGTTTCAGAGCTTCGCTTTTATGGATGTTGTCATCCTTGTTGTATGATATTTATTAACCAATTTATATGACTTTTAAAGTCTTAAAATCCTTGTTTTTTTCTTTATCCCAAAAAAAGATTGGACAATAGTTTGAAATTAAGTTCTCAAACAAATCACTTTAACTATAGTAGAAAAGCTATATTTACTTTTTTTCCAATTTAAAATAGATAAAATTTTACAGTGTAAAAGAGGGGAAGACGGGCATATGTCAGATGGAAGTACGCTCAAGGTCATAGTTATAGAGTAGCTGCGCATCCACAACTGCGGTCGCCATTCCCTGCTTTTTTATTATCAACGTGTCAACCATAAATATTAAAATTTGTAAAAAGTGTGATTAAAAATGCTTAATTTGCCTCATAAATTGCTGAATTAATGGACAAGTTGGATGATAGAATATTGATATTTGTCAGGATTTTCAGGATATACAAAAAGAACGAACATTTTGAGTAAAATAACTTTTAGTGGTGGGTGAACCCTTCCCCAAAATACCTATAATAAGTTACTGCAAAGAAGAACCATGTCGCTTCAGCGGTTAGCGAGATATTTCGGTACACAAACTCACATAGACAGACAGACATTGGTCCTGTTACTTTATATAAGATTAAGTGAAATATTTATAATAATTTTTCGACAAGGTGGGTAAGTTTAGTTTTTATTTAAAAATAATAGAGGAAAATTTATTTTGCTGGACAAGAAACAAAAGCTTGGCAGCTGCGCCACAGCCTTGCATATTTTTTGAAAATTTTACGAAGCTTTCTATAGTATCTATGTATATTAAATTACGTCATACTTGCCTACCTTTGGTCAAATAAAATGTATAATGGCCTACCAGTGGTCAATTAAAATGTATTCTGGCCTGCTAGTGGTAATTTAGTCTGTGAATTGGCCTATTATCGGTTCTATATATTGTATGACGTCATTTTGTATAGGCACTATCTTAGGCTTTCCAATTTTAAGGAGGCTTTCATACGGCTGCCATGCCCTGCAAGGAACTTTGATGGAAATTGTCAGAAAAGGGAATGCTCAATATATTTTTTTTTAATTTTGTCAATTTATGTATTCCATTTTTCGTGAAATATATTAGCTAAATATTTTGCATATGTAAATGTTATAAAATGATAAACAACTCTTGATATAAAAAATTGTTGAAAATAAAATCACATGGAGTTTGTCAACTGTACTTAAATTGTACCCCACAAATATTTAGCCATATTGTATGTATTTTAATTAAAACAAGGATGACCAACATTCCTAAAAGCAAAGCTCTGAAACGGTAGGACAAACGAACATTTATACTTGGAGTGTGTCAGAACTGAAAAATCAGAACATAAATGTATAAATGTCGAATCAAAATTTTAATTAAATTTGTTGAAAAACTGCTTAAATACAAGCTAATGTTTAAGGACATACTTACGTTTTTAGGACTTGATTATAGAGATGCTTTGCTTATAACATTGTACTTTGTTGTCGTAGGAATCAGTTTTCAAAAAATCAAAACAATCGGATAATTTTATTACATACAAATTTGTTGTTAAAAAAGTTAAAAATCAACATGTTTAAATGGACATAAGGAAATTCTGGTAATGATTATTGAGTTGCTACGCTTTCTAAATCGTACCTAACTACTACAGAAATCACATTGCAAAGTTTGAAATCGATAGGACAATTCTAACATGCCTAAATTAACGAAACGGACGGAAAGACCCTCATTATAAGAAAAGCTTCGCTTTCAATAATATATTTAATAATTTTATATTGATTTTGTCGATTGTATATCTGTACTAGCGGCTGCGCCCCTAGCATATAGGTAGCTTTGTATTCAAAGGGGTCGATAAAATAGCCTAAAACCACCCCAAGGATGAAATCTAAAATCAAAATAGCCTAAAACTATTCTCTGACCTTTGTGAAGCTTTCCTATAAAGTTTAGAAGTTAATCTTAAGCTTCAGACAGAAAAAAAATTAATAGTTATATAATAGGATTTTAAAAAGTATTTAAGATTTGATTTTATACTTTTTGATAATTGAAATAGTATAAAAGTAAATAAAATACATGAAATTTAAAAATCATTATGGTTTTTTAACTAGCTGTACAATTAAAGAAATAATAATAAATGCTGTGGTTGAATTTAAATTATCATCATTGTATTTGAATAAAAGGATTAATATTTTGAAAAGCTAAGCTTTTCTATAATTAGGGTCGGTCCGTACGTCTGAACGGATAGCTTTTTCAATTTAGGCATGTTAGAATTGTCCCATCGATTTCAAACTTTGCTATTCCTAGAAATGTAAGTATGTCCATAAACATTATTCTGTATCGAGTAGTTTTTCAACAAATTTACTTACAATTTTGCTTCGACATTTACATACATTTATATTCTGATTATTCAGTTCTGACATTCTACAAGTGTTAATGTCCGTTTGTCCTACAGTTTCAGTGCTTCGCTTTTATGGATTTTGTCATCCTTGTTTAATATTTGTTATGTTGTCATCGAATGGGAATATGAATTATATAACACTTTTTATTGCACTTTTTTATTTTCAAATTTAGGTCAATAGATGGTTTCAGGCTATTTTACTGTTAAAGTTAAGTTATTCATTTTTTTGGCGATGTTGCTCATAATTGGAGTTTGACTGTAAGTTATTTCATTGGTCCGTTTCTAAAAGACCATCATATAAATTTTTTGTACATTGAAATAACTCGTAAATCTAAATCTAAAAATCATGAATTGCCTATAATGATCTTTTATAACAATAAATGTATAAGTATATGCGTATGAACCAGACAACTACTAGACCCAAGTGGTGGATACCCTTTTCAACTGTTAGAAAATTACATTTTGTTCTTTTGTAGGAACTCAGCTGTTATGCATATTTCCTGTTCAATTAGCTTATTTCAAAGTTACATTCATGTCCCTTCTATTCTTTTACTTTAATTTCATAACATTAATTTTAATTTAAGAATCGTATTAACATATATTCTTATATAAATGAAACATAATTTAATTGGTCTTTTATGGTTTATCCTTGATTTTTCATCCCCCTATTCAAAACCTTCACCACATCTCCTCCACTCCTTCTGGATGAACGATCAGACCAATAAATTATGTCCATTAGCAACCTAAATTGACGACAACTTTTCCACTGTCATAATATCCACGTATTTTCTACATCCACTGTTATCTTACAGCATAGATTAAAAAAATTAATGATTATTGCACTTGGTTAAGAAATTTGGAATGCAATCTATTTTTTTGTTGTAGCACTGCAGCTGCAGATGATTCGCAATTATTACTATCATCTTTATTAAAATTCTTATAAAGATTTCCTAATTTAAAAAGCATCTGATCTATACATCAACTTGTTTTTTTACCTGTATTACATTCCTCGGGTTTATTCTTATTTGATTTTATCGATCTTCTTTAACCCTTACAGATCGGGGGGGGGGGGGGTCATATTGACCCCCCCCCCCTCTAGTTTTTTCAATGTCATTTTTTTTGTAGGTAAGATAGAGAGTTGTGACTTCATGACTTTTTAAGTTTAGTAATTATACATCGGCAAGAGTTGATCCTATAAGGATAGCTGGTCTGTGTCGGTCGTGGTGCCCGGTCAAAGTCGGTTGGGTAGCAACAAAATTTTTAAAAAATTCTAAATAAATCTTAATTTCTACATTATGACTTTTGTGTATAAGGTAGAAACCTAAAATTTTTTTGGTGAATACTTAGATATCAATGACCTTATGAGAAAAGTGGTGTTATGACCGTTTGACCGCTCCCTGACCGACTTTATGACCGATTTTTGTCCGGCTTTTACTACAGACATATATCATGAATATCGTGGCTTCTATTACAGCTAGAGACCTATAATTTTTTTTGGTAAATCCTTGAGCAACAATAAACAGATAAAAATAATAATTGGCGCCGCCAACCGCCGTTTTACCGCCGTAACCGCCGAAAATGGCGGTTTCCGTTATTTGCCGTTTTTCGGCGATGATCAGAAAAAGTAATTTTTTTGTTATGAAAAATAAAAGTTCGTCCTAAAATTTGGCCATCCTAGCAGCAAAATTGGCCGCTCTACAGCTGTTTTAAAATTTAGCGGCTGGCCGCTAAAAAGCTGCTAAGGAGCGGCCTGACTGCTATGACTAGAAAAAGTAATTTTCTCTAAAAATACACATGAACCACCAGAAAAAAATTTTACGTCTTTATCTGTAACAGAAGCCGAGATAGAGGGGGGGTCAATATGACCCCCCCCCCCCCCCCCCGATCTATTAAGGTGGGAATAGGGGCCCGATCTGTAAGGGTTAAATGGCAACCTACTTTTGTATAAAATAACTATTATATTAGTCCTAAATTATACAATAGTTCCTAAGACAAATAGGTACAATATTTGGATAATGAAAAAGAGTTTCGTTGCATTTTCACAGTAGGTGATTTTAGGTTAGGTAAAAGTTAATGATTGCCCCGCGGGGTTAGAAAATTGGCACCGCAGGGTTAGTTAGAGCCTTCCACAGAAACTAGAAAAAGTATAAAAGCTTCTGTGAAAGACGGAAGACGATACCCGCTACTTCGTTTTCTTTCAATGATTTTAATATTTTCAGCAAAAAATCTAAAATTAATTCATAAAAATATAAGTATATTATAAAACAGAATCCTGCATTTAAGCAGTTTTGCAACAAGTTTATATTCTACTAACTGATACGATCCTAGCTTCTAGTGGCTCTGTATTAAACAAGGATGACAACATCCATAAAAGCGAAGCACTGAAACGGTAGGACAAACGGACATTAACACTTGTATAGTATCTGAACTGAAAAATCGGAACATAAATGTATAAATGTCGAATCAGAATTGTAGGTAAATTTGTTGAAAAACTGCTTAAAAACAGGATAATGTTTATGGACATACTTACATTTTTGGACTTGATTATAGAGTTGCTTCGCTTGTAATATTGTTCTTTGTTGTCCCGGGAATCAATATACCAAAAATCAGATCAAATGGATAATTAAAACACTTGAAAATTTGTTCTTAAAAAAGTAGAAAAATCAACATGTTTAAAATGGACGTACGGACATTCTGGTAATGATTATAGAGTTGCTACGCTTTCTAAATCGTACCCAACTACTACAGGAATCATCATGCAAAGTTTGAAATCGATAGGACAATTCTAACATGCCTAAATTAACGAATACAAGCTATCTATCTCGGACGGACTTACGGACGGACGGACGAACGTACGGACGGACCGACCCTAATTATAGAAAAGCTTCGCTTTAAAAAAAACAGAGAGGAACCAGAAACAAAAGCTTAAAAACATCCCAAGAGTTAAATCTGAAAATAGAATAGCATAAAACCATCACAGGAGCTATAAAAAGATAACAAAATCGTTTCAGTAGCTAATGAAACCTTAAGCTTCAGACAAAAACCTTCACTACTTAATATAATAGGATTTTGTTTGTACCTTTTAATTTATTAAAAAATTCTTTAAAACTAAACCCCGAACCACTTCATTATGCAATCTACATGGATATTTTGTCTACGGTAGACCATAAGTGTAAATCTTTACAGTACATTGTTTCTATTTGTTAAAGCAACACATATGATAAAAGAAAAAGATTCTGTTTAAAGTAAAATGCTTATATTTCAATCAAAATCTATATTTTTGTATTTTTTACCGATCCACTTCATTATGCAAATCAAAAGAAAATCAATGAGAAAACGTTTGTTTTGCCCTTTTCTCCACTTTTTAAAATTAATTCTGATAAAATAACAATTTTTTAAGAGATTTATGCATTAATTATAATGAAAAACAGTTTAAGGTAGATTTTATTGATTTTTCTAAATAAGAAATAATTGAAAAAAAGAAATTCTATCCCTATCACTTTAGAGGACAGCTGCCGACCCCCAGTCTTATGGATGAAGCTAAATACATGTAAAAAATAAAAATTTGTCAGAAAAGTATACAAAAATGTTTTTTTAAGTGTAAAAATAATCCATTTTAAAATCTTGATTTTGAGGATGATGGCCTTTAAGATGCTCTTACTGGTGGTGATGGTGAGCTAAATGTTATCAAAGTGCATGCCCTTGAAGTAAACTTATATATTGAACTATGGTCCAATTTTTGTAGTCAAAGCAGCCTCCAGCAAAGCAATATTAAAAAAGAAAAAAAAATGCAATTTTAATTACTAAAATTCATAAAGTAAATAATGTAGTTTTTAGATAATGGTTATATTTCATGTCGAGAGGCTCCACTGGAGGCTGCTATGACTACAAAAAATGGTACATAGGTTAATAGACAAGTTGTTGTAATGGTCATGTACTTAGATAACATTTAGCTCACCTTCACCACCAGTAAGAGCATCTTAAAGGCCATCATCCTCAAAATCAAGATTTTAAAATGGATTTTTTTAACACATCAAAAAACATTTTTGTATACTTTTCAGGGTAATTTTTATCTTTAACATGTATTTAGCTTCATCCATAAGACTGGGGGTCAGCAGCTGTCCTCTAAAGTGATAAGGATAGAATTTCTTTTTTTCAATTATTTCTTATTTAGAAAAATCATTAAAATCTACCTAAAACTGTTTTTCATTATAATTAATGCATAAATCCCTTAAAAAATTGTTATTTTATCAGAATCATTTTTTAAAAGTGGAGAAAAGTGCAAAACCAACGTTTTCTCATTGATTTTCTTTTGATTTGCATAATGACGTGGATCGGTAAAAAATAAAAAAAATATAGATTTTGATTGAAATATAAGCATTTTACTTTAAAAAGAATCTTTAACAAATAGAAACAATATACTGTAAAGCTGTACACTTATGGACTACCGTAGACAAAATATCCAGGAAAATGTAGATTGCATAATGAAGTGGTTCGGGGTTTAATTAGAAAACAATCTTTAAATTATAAAAGAAGTTTTTACTATTTTTCAAAATAAAAACAAGGATGACAACATACATTAAAACGAAGCCCAAATACATTAAGTATTATGTTCAAAAAAGAGATCCTTATGCAGTGGTGTGCACAGAGATTCAACAGAGGGGTATTAAACCTTTAGAGGGCTGAAAGGGGATAGTAAGACTTCTCATTTTCAATTTTTAAAAGGGGCGCTAACACTCTTCTCCGACCCTCTCTCGCACGTCACTGTCCTTATGTATTGAGACTTGTTTTTCTTATTACAAAATGCCTGATCTACTTGGGATTAACCAATTCAAATATAAAGATAATACAAAATTTTATAATGTAAAAGTTTTTGTCAAATAAACTAAAAAGAAAAATCTTACTAGACGGGTACCTTTATGTCCCTTATTTAAATAGACTTTCAAAACAGACCAACTATAATCCATATTTTGGTATTCAAGGTTTGCAAAAAAATAATAGTTATTTCTTTCATCGTATTATAAACCACTTTCTGCGGATATAGAATGTACAATTATAAGATAAAAATAGTTTTGTTAGCCCCGAGGTGCCGAAGGCACGGGCTAAAAAAACTGGTTTTAATCTTATGATTGTACATTTCTATATTTGTAGAAAGCTGGATATAATACGATGTTAGACATAGTTTTTTTCGTATGGATGAGAACCGGTTCCTATCCACCGGATTCGAATAGATACGAGAAAACGAATTAAAAGTTTTCTTACAAAGTCCAAAAGAATTGTTTTAAAACATTTGTTTGAAAATCCAAAGATTTTCCCAAAGGTAGTTGAATATCCTAAAATGACCTCAATAGTAGCTAAATATCCATCTGGATACATAGCTACTATCAAGCAATTCTTTTTTATCTTTATAACAATGATTTCGAGGACAACAAGATACAACAGAATCTACAAGTGTTAATGTTTGTAAGTTCATTTGTAAATCAGAGCTTTTCTTTTATGAAAGTTGTCATCCTTGTTATACTTAAATTTAGGTAATATATATATTATACGTTTTATTTATTGGTTTATTGATAAATTCTTCATGTTTTAACACAAATTTGACTTGAGAAGTGAAAGGGCTAGTTGCATAAGTTACAAAAATACAATCTAACATACATAATTTTGTATTACAGAAAATGGCAATCAATTATACACAACTAAAATAGTCATCATGCTGTTTTTTTTGTGAAAAAAAGGCAGCCATTTATGTTGCATTTATCCCAAAAATATGATTTCCAAGTCTTGGTATTTTAAAAACTACCTGGTAGAAAATTGAAATTCTTTTAAATATATGTCCTATAGGTGTAGTTTAAATTATTGAACTAAAAACAATTTGCAGTTCACTAAATTCAAGTTTAAATGCACTTCGTGCAACTACCCCTTTTAATTCACATTTTAATTTACAGTTATGTATAAAGATAACAGTTATAATAAACAAATACAAAATTTACATTTAACAATAAACATATATTTTATCACCTTTCATAGTTATTAATTTTACTTAACTCAAACCAATACAAAATCTGTAAAATTTCTTTAAGTTTATCTGGACATATGATAACACTTTATCATCCATTTGAAGCCAGAACAACGGGAAAAAATAAACTCCCAGTCTTTTCAGCAGCAATATAACAAATGCTGATTCTCTGTTATAGCTAAAGAGTGACACTAACAAAGCTACACTAAATAGCAAGGATAAGGTTGAAGTTCTGATGATGATTTGCTTCATTGTGTCAGCTATCGCTTTCTTGGTGATTTGAAAGGATTGGTTAATGTTGGCTATGGTCACATGCCATGGTTTACCAACAACTTCATGTTTATTAACAACAAATGATCTGATTTCATTGTCTATATTTCTTGAAATAGCATCAGATATAATCATTAGATGATCTTTTCTTTGGGTGTCCAATGGTTTATGATGTTCAACACTTTCAATGGGTATCATTTGTTCAATATCTATGTCAGTTGTCACTCCTTTCTTGATTGGGATTCCATTGAAAATGGAAGAATTAATTTTGGTTGTATTATTTGATTTTGTTAAACCATGAGTTTTTTTTTCTTTGTTACAATTTATTACTTTGTTTGAATGCCTTGATCTAAGTGGTTTATCACCATTTTGATTTGATGAATTGTTTAAATTCATTTGAATTTTGCCTTCCTGAGATTTTTTCCTTATTTCTGTCAAATGTCTGCTGTAGTTTTCAATACTTTTAGAAAGGTATATTTTTGTGTGGGGGGTCCCAGCTAAAACACCGATTTCATACAAATATGACTCGTCATCCCCATTATCTAGAAAACATTGATTTTTAAAAGTATTTGACACAGTGTACAAATCTTTGTCAGGGGCATTTAAGCTACAAGGAGGAAAGCTGTCGTTTCTGTTTAACATTGAGTTTGAAAGTTCAGCACTTGTTCTTTCCTCAGAATCAATGTTAGGACTTGAATAGGATCTTAGTTCATGTTCTTGAGAGCTATGCGTTTCACTTTCCTCACCAAGATTATTCTTGTAAGAATCTGAATCAGAATAATTCTCTTGGTTTGAATCAATGTCAGAAAAAACTTCATCATCAAATGATGATATTGTGTTATCTTGAAGTGTCATTGTTATTCCATTGTGGCTCTCATGTAAATATAATTTATCCGTATCAGGATGAAATGATATTTGATAATATGGTGATCCTATTAAATCTTCATCCTTTGTGCTTGTTACATGTTTCAGCTTTTTGCTTTGTCTTGGCTCATTTTCCATGCTCAGCTCATTGACTTTCAATTTGAGTTCTGAATTTAGGATACCATTACCGCTAATGTCATTACTTATTCTTTGTAATTTACCAGTCCCCTGATCTTTCAATTCCATAATATTAGGATCATCTGAATTGAATAAATTGATCTGTCTCTTTGCAGGAGCTTCCTTATATGGTGATCCTAATGAACTATTTCTTCTTCCAGAGCACCCAACAGTTGTAAATGAACACAAAGATTCTCCCGTATCATTTTCCTGTTGAATTTGATGTGTTACCGGCTCAATTGCTCTTTGATTCATTCCTTTCATTAGGATCTTATGAAATCCAAAGATAATTTTGATCGTTTCTAAAACAATGGTACTGAAAAGCATTATCCTTATGGTTGGAATGTCAAATTTACATGATCCCCCATCTTTTTTCTTTATAATATTATTGACAGGATATTCATCGTTGACTGTTTCATTAACAAACAACATTTCATCTAGATCATCAATCATAGAAGAATTGAAAAATACTGAGTTATCCATCAAGGAGTCTGTTTCATTTATTACTTGGAAGATTCCGCAGTGTTTATACTTGAACTCTTCCTGGTAACCTTTCATATTTGGTATGTCAGCACAGTCATTGACTACAAGTAGAAAGAACCTGGCACTGAAGTCTACAGCATAGACAATGAGAGTAAATGCCATGGCTACATTCACAATGATGGGCTTATTCAGGTTGATGAATAAGGCTGAATTCATGTTCAGGATAACCTTGGCCAGAGACATGCAGAAAAATGTTGAGAATTCAATCAATATACCAAACCTAGTACATTAATTCTTTAAATTTGTTTTTGAAATCTCTTTAAAAAGTACTAACAAAGGCTTCCTGTTTAAATAATTAAATTTTAAAGAAAAGATTATCCCTTTTCAAGTACAAAAATCCCAGTAAAGTCTAGCTTAAGTATTATGTTTATACCAACTTAAAACTGAAAGAAAAGCAAATTAAAAAATTCCTTGTAAGAAAGTTATACACAATCAACCAGGTGAGGGAGTACAGCTCCAGACACATGGGGCTCACAAAATCTGAGATGGTAAAGATGTAGTTGATTACAGTGTACAGGATCTTTGCGCAGAAGTTCAACAACAGGAACCGGTCTAAATAAATCATTATAAAAGTATAATGAAACAAAAACAGGCCTTCATGATGATGCTGTGAGTATTGGTTTAAAAAATATGACGTAACAAAAAAAATTAGCCAATGAGAGGCCCTTATTGACCAATGGCGGCATGCGTAGTGGACTCTCATTGGCTAATTTTTTTTGTTACGTCATATTTTTTAAACCAATACTCACAGCATCCTTCATGATCGTGTAAAAATATTTCATAAACAAACATCTGTTACCCAACCTAGACAAAAATTTTGATGCTGCTATCTTAAGATATTTAGAAAAATGTTATGTACAAAAAATCTTCCAAAATATTTGTAGAAATCCCTTAAATTATATTTAATTATAAACTTTAGTTTTACATTGACATCTAAAGAGAGCAAACATGCTCAAAACAATTTGAAACGTCAGAATATAAAAATGTAAAATTCATATTTTGTGTGTAAGTTAACCTTTTAAAGAATATCATACATATTTGAACAATTAGAAAATATGTTGAGAAACCATAAAACAATCAGATATAAACAAGGATGACAACATCCATAAAAGCGAAGCACAGAAACGGTAGGACAAACGGACATTAACACTTGTATAGTGGCAGAACTGAATAATCATAATATAAATGTATAAGAGTCGAAGCAAAATTGTAAGTAAATTTATTGAAAGACTGCTTTATGCAGAAAAATGTTTATGGACATACTTTTTATAACTTGATTATAGAGTTGCTTTGCTTATTATGTTGTACTTTATTGTCCCAGGAATCAGTATACCAAAAAGCTTTTAAAAATGATTACCTAGAACAGTGGTCTCCATGATACTTCTGGTTGAGAGATAGTTGATATAGATACCAGATGAGCCTAGAGACACCAGCAAGAAAATTGTGTCTGCTCCAAAGGCAGCCCAATGTGGCAGTAAAGTCTAAAAATAGCAAATACAGATGAAACAAATTATATTTCATTTTCAATAGATTTTAATATCTTTGCTAAACCCCAAAAGCTACAAGAAGATAGTAAAGACCCCACTTTTTTTCTCTCACTTTTATGAGTGTGTAAAATATGGAAATCAATGTTTGACTTTTTGGCTGTAGTATTCTGATATAACTGTGAGAAATACGCAATTATGAAGAAATTATGATTTAAACAATTAGTCCTAGTTCCACACCGCATTTCGATAATAAGATAATTTAAACTTATCTTAAACTCAGGGAGTAAGGGAGGGGACAATGGGCAATTAATTCAATTTAAGAGTTATCGCTGAAAGACTATGCAATCCAGAATAATCCGGGAAAAAATGAAGGAAATTGTAAAGGGAGAGGCAGAAAACTTTTAAATAAGAAAAGAGTTCCAAAAAAAGCATTCATTAGAAAATTAGATTACAAGCACATCAGACATAATCATTCTGTAATTAATAACTATAAAAATCTCCCTGTAACCCATTCAACCCATCGCCCAATAACCCAAAATTTAATGGGGTTCTTAGAATGGTTATTAAATAAATATCACAATAAATCTATGAAATGATATTTTCTGGAGAGAAAAAAATAAAACCAGCCACATCATAACAAATTAAGTTTATTGATACTTTTCTGCTAGATATTCAAAACTAACACACGAGTTGTGGCATTGGTTGCGCAAGTACCCAAAGTCAGCCAGAAACTGCTTAATTCTTGTACATTCCCTTTAAGCCAGAGATGGGTTCTTAAAAGATAATGCTGCGTTTTTTCGACATTTTTTACGCTATGAATAACAAGCGCGGCATTCGCGAAATCTAAATAGAGTATACAACTTAAAAATTCAAAATTTTAAAATTATTATTTTAGCCATTTATATAATCCTTATACTAAAGTAACAGGATGTCTGTGTGTCTGTGTGTGTGTCTGTACCGAAGGATCTCGCTAACCGCTGAACCGATCGGGTTCTCCTTAACAGGGTAGCTTCTCATAAGTCCCGGGAAGGTTTATAACTATTTTGGGGGAGGGTACCACCACCCTCTCAAGAGAAATGACAAAAAAATAAAAAAAATTTCAAATTTAGAGGAGACTTCAACGTCAAATAAGGTGGTATCGTACATAAAAAATTCACTTTAACAAACAACAACATTTAAAGTGCCACTAGAGGCCTCTAGGGGCGTAGCCGCTAGTGTCTAATATAGCTCTAAAAAGATATATTAATTAATATGCAGCAAAAATGGATTTAAGATAATTTGTTTTTCTTTTATAAAGGCTGTACCAACAAAAGCGAAATAATTAAATAAATAGTTGTATACTCTGTTTAGATTTCATGAATGCCGCGCTGGTTATTCATAGCGTAAAAAATGTCGAAAAACGCGGCATTCATCTTTCAAAAACCCATCTCAGTACCCAAAGTCTGAGACTCGAAAAAATTAAATATTCGATCCATTGTCCCTTCCCTTACTCCCTGTCTTAAACTATCTAAGAAGTCTACATGAAATGTCTAAATAATAAAAACAGTCTTTTTATAGGATCTATACAAAAAATCAGATTTTCACGTACTCAAATAAAATGGATCTTCCAGCTGGCTAAAATAATTGTACCCTATATCTACCCATTTTTACCCATACACTCCCCTCCTACTAAAAGAACGTACTGACCAATAAATGAGAACTATTGCAGCAACTAAAACAAAACTATACCTGTAAAATGATGAGTAGAGCATAAACAGCCAGGCATAGCTTGATGAGAAGTGGATGGGAGGGATGCCATGTGGGGGACTGTGTCATGCTCGAAGAATCAACACCAACAACTGAAATAATTGTTATAACTCAGAGATCTAAAGGGATAAGACAATGGCCGATAAATTAATGTACATCCCCAATGATGATACACATAATTACACCTTCTGTAGATTACAATTAGTGGTTGAAACATATGCACACTGAATTAACAAAAGTTCCCAAAGTTGTAAGAAAGAGTTATAATAAAACTTTGTTGACTAGTGTAATAAATAGCTCAATGTCCCCACCCTCCCAGATAGGATCTACATATTCATATTATGTACTTCAAGTGAAAAGACAATGAATGCTAAATTATCTCCAATGATGATAAACAAAATTACTCTTAATATGTGCTTTCTTGCTTAGCATGACAAGTTGACACGGTAAAAGTTGGGAAAGCACCAAAGTTTTGAAAGATTTTTTTTACTGGAGTAAATTTGGGTAAAATAGTTTCTCTTCATAGGAAACTTTCTATGTTAAATTTAAGGTAAACATTTTATTTTATTATGAGCAAATATAGATAGACTAGTTGCTTTGATCCTAAGCTCCTGGTGAAAGTGGGAAATAGCCTAAAACCATCAATATACATTTATAAAGCTTCCCTGAAATGTACAACATATTCGGACCAGTATTTTCCAAGATCGCTCGCTTCACACAAAAACCTTACTACTTTATATATAAGAGGATGGTAAAACATCAATCATTTAACCAATATTTTTAGACTATTATTCTATATTATAAACGTATCTAAACTTGTTTAAACTTTATTTATAATACTATCTAGAAGCTCTGTTTTTGAAGAAGGGAAAGGTGATAGAATTATTTACTAAGTATATTTGCGATAACTTTTATTTAATGAAATCTTCCAATTTTTAACATGTACAAAACGGCCTGCTATATTGCTTCAAGATCCATGTCAGATCTATATAGGAAAAAAATGTCTATAAACGAGCTCAAGTTTTCCAAGGAATATTTGTTTAAAACTCATAGTGCTCCAATAATCCATAATAAACTCTCATTGCCCAGAACGATAAGACCCATTATTTTACTTTATTAAAAATAAATTCCTTTTTTTAATTTCATGTTGCTATTTACCTTATATCAATGTATTTAATTTCTAATCATAAAAAAGAAAATTTAGATTTATAATATAATAAATTTAAGAAAACTCTATTTTAAAAGAATTCGATTGTGGCGACACTTTGTGTGTTCAAATATTAAACTAAAATTGTAATCATCATCATTAACCCTTTGGTGATGGTAATGTAAAGAAAAAAATATAATTTAAAAAATCTTTTTAAAATCATTTAGATTATTAAATATTTACTTTCTTTTAGATAGTAATGCCGGGTGAGGAAAATAGATTTATTGAGAAATAGATATGCATATAGAAAACTAGCCAATAGGGAGATAATTATATCGAGCCAACTCTAGTAACCTATACTATCCTTTATATCTAGATAAAAAATTAAGATAGCATAAAACCTACGTAAGTTTACAAAGTGTTTCAAAAATCAGCCATGTGACGTCATAAAAATGAGGGATTATCCATCTCTATTTTAGGGGTTTTCTTTCCATTTCTCCTCTCATCTCCCTAATTTTTATGATGTCACATGGCTCATTTTTGAAGAGGGAGTTACTTTTAATTCTTTAAAATAAATGAAAACCTTTCTTTAAAATTTGGGAATCTACATACCAAATCAATCCAGCTGTTAGCGATATTTTTCGGTACAAACACACACTTATACTTCATGCCTTTTCATAGGCTAACAATGTTTTTTTATATACAAAAAAAAATAAAAGTTAAATATACCTGTTTTATAATTCAATAATAAATTTTTTTACACAATTAAAACAGAAATTGACCCTTAGTCTGAGACTTTAAACACTTATATGCGAAACATAAACTAATCAATTAGACTTTTATACCTTTTTGTTTCTCTCTATGATAGAGCTCTCACCTCTAATAGGAGAGTAAATGATCAATTATGAGTTTTGTTTACACGTATTGACGGACTAGTAAACTTTACGAGGCCGGGTTGATGTTACTGACCGATGATATTAAGTTTTTTTTTATGGTTCGGTAGAGATAATAATTATCGTAGATTTTACGGAGGTTAAGATCAACTCTCGGAGAATTATAAATAACAAGAAATATTATTTTCAATAGCAGCCAAACTGTTTGTTATTGTCAGGGATCTAAAGGGATATGACAATAGCCGATAGAATGATGATAGACAAATTACCCCTTCTGTAGATAGCAATTAGTGGTTGAATTGTTAGGACACTCAACTTAATGAACTAGCCAGTCAAAATTCAATAAAAGTCAATTGTTAAGCCAACGAATAAGAAAACGTTATTATAAAACTTAGGGAACTTGTGTAATTAAGCAACAAATGTCCCCTACATCAAAGTTGAGTCATATATACACAAGAGTAAATATAGGTCATATTATTTTTATAATATTTTATATGTTTCAGTAAAGTGTTATTAATGGAGGATTAAGAAACGAAAAGGAATGGAAGGACATACAGACACAAACAAGTATTAAGTAGCTTCGTTATGAATTAAAATAGCTCTACTTTTATCTAACGCAAATAAAAACTTCGATCTATCCATTTAAAATATTTAATATAAATCAATGCATGCTTTAAAAATAAGTACTTAAACTAAAAATGTCATTTTCTTAAAATTTCTTTATTAACTAAGAGCTTTAAAGTATTCTATTTTTTGGATCAAGTCAAGCAGAGTATGCCAATATTTCATCAAATAAAGCAGAGTATGCCAATATTTCATCAATTAAGCAAAGTATGCCTATGTTTCATCAAGAAAAGCAGAGTATGCCAATGTTTCATCAAGTAAAGCAGAGTATATTTTAAAGTTAGTATGTTTTTCAACCTATTTTAAAAAAATTACACTATTCTAAGACATGAAGATATATTTCGATTTTAGCAATCATTTTCAATTCATTTTGTCTAAAAAAATATAGGCATGAGACATTAAATAACAGCAAATATGAGTATACCAATATTTCATCTAGTAAAGCAGAGCATGCCAATATTTCATCAAGTAAAGCAGAGTATGCCAATATTTCATCAAGTAAAGCGGAGTATGCCAAAGTTACATCAAGTAAAGCAGAGTATGCCAATGTTTCATCAAGTAAAGCAGAGTATGCCAATATTTTATCTAGTAAAGCAGAGTATGCCAATATTTTATCAAACAAAGCAGCATGACAAAAAGAATAAAAAAGATGATGAATCTATTTACCTTTTAGTTATTAATAATAGACCCCTAATTTTTCTCCTTTTTAGTAAAAATTCCATGTTTCTAATCTGTTAAAAACACTTTGTTTGAAATAGCAAAATTCACATTCTTTAAGATGATCTTTGGATCACCCCCCCCCCCTTTCCAGGTCTTAATTTGATAATGTTATCTGAAAGTCAGGGAGTGGGGGACATTACACAAGTCCCAAAGTTTTATAATTACGTTTGATTATTCCTTGTCTTATTAACTTTGGGGACTTGTATTAAATTTTTGGGTACTATTTGTAATCTACAAAAAGTATGATTTTGTGTATCATCATGGAGGGTTTACATTAATTTATCGTCCATTGTCTGACACCTTAATAATTTAATACATTTCTATTTTTTATTGTGGACATAAACCAATCAAAATTCAATAAAAATCCTCAAAGTTGTTAATCCAGCGAAAAACAAAACGTTATTTTAAAACTTTGAGACTGGTGTAATAAACAGCCCAATGTCCCCTGTTTCCTCCATGTAAAAAAGACAGTAAATATCCTCGTACATATCAATAAGATTTGCATTTTTTCGCGCTCAGAAACGGTCCATTTAAAAAAAGCAGGAAACTGGGGTAGAATTGAAATCCATTTATCGATTTTAGTGCAATAAAACTTAATTTGCATCTAATTTGCACACGCCATTATCTTTATAGAAAATAGTAGAGCATCTAGGGTTTAGTATAATATGACACTGAAATCTAAAAGGATAAGACAATGGCTGATAAATTGTGTACAACCCCAATGATGATACACTTTTATATTAGTGGTTGAAACGTTTCAAAAATCATCTTTATGGATCAACCAATCAAAACTCACCAAAGTCCCCAAAGTCGGTAGAAAACATTGCTATAAAACTTTGGGTACTAGTGTAATAAACAGCCCATTATCACCTCAACTTTATAGTTTATAGCGGCTACGCCATTAGAGGTCTCCTGCATTATCAATTTTGGTTATGTAGAGAAAAAGAATAATCTTTTTTTAGAAGCTTATTTTTGGCAAAAACTTAGGATGCCATTAACTGATAACATTTTTACAATAAAAACACCCTTCTTTATAGTAAAAATCATTCAAAATATTAATTTGGGTTTTGGGTCTACTCGTGGCAGGCTTTCAGCGGTTAACGCGGTGTATTTCTTGCAGGGTTCCATTAAGCAGCCAATGTATTGTTTTCAATACTGATAACGAGTATATTTTGTCTGAATCGAAGCTAGAAAAGGGTTGAATATGCAAATACTGTATGCGGTGTTTTTATTTTCTTGCAAATTTAAGGGTGATCGAATTGCCTATTAAAATAAAACTTTGAATGCTTATATATTTGTTATATGCAATATATAGTTAAGAGTATACAATTAAGATAGGGAGTTGAGTGTTCAATCGTTTCAACCACTAATTGTAATGTACAGAAGGTTTAGTTTTGTAAAGCATCAATGGGGATGGACATAAACTTATTGGTCATTGGCTTACCCCTTTAGATCCCTGTTTCAATTACATTAATAGACACTAATTTTTTGCTTTTTTGGCCAATTTTTAATTTGTTAAAACACTTTTCTAAATTATAGGTAAAACACAAGATAGGCATCTAAAGGAATAAGACAATGGTCGATGAATTGATATCCATCCCCAATGATAATACACAAAATTATCCCTTATGTTTTTAGATTAAAATTAGTGATTGAATCTTTGAAAACTTAACCTGATGAATCAACTTATCAAAATTCAATAAAGTGAAGTTTCAAAAGTTGTGAAGCCAACGAATAAGAAAACGTTGGCTTTGGTATTTAGGTACAGCAAGGTTGTCTTTTTGTTAAGATAGCACAGACAACTGGGTTATATGTTTCTCTTTCGATTTAAGGCTTTAGACTGTGTTAGTTTTAAGAAATATACCCAATTTTACTGTATGTGCGCATCCGCTAGTCTAAATTAAATGTATAATATGTATGTGTATATTATTAAACTATATAAAGATGTAAGGTTTTTTTTCTACGTAGGTTAAGATTTCAATAATGTATGAATTGAATGAATTCTTCATTCTAGGAAAGCTTCACAGATGTGCCGGTATAGTTTTTGGCTAGTTTGTTTTATAATTTAACCTTTTTTGCTTTTTAAAACTAAAATAAAAAGTAAAGGGTTGAATTAATCCCCACCCCTTTCCTTACCTTTTGGGTCATAGTTGCTGGTAAAATATATAGAACTTCGCTCCCAGAACATATATCATAATCAAATATACTACCACCAACAGAAAATTGCGTTTTATTTTTCGTAAATTAGGTTAATTCCATAACTTTTCTTAGTTTTACAGGCCTCTAAAAAGCCGCGATAATTTTTACATGTTTGCATAAATTTAAAACCTGTGCGAAATTTATAAAACTTGCAATTTTTAACAAAAGAAAATTTTACACAGAAAAGGAGAATTTGCTCTTTCTCCCTCTCACCTTCTCTCTCTCTCTCTTTCACTTCCTCTCTATTTCTTGCCCCTCTCTCTCTCTCGTACTCTTTCTTTCCTTGCCCCCCTCTCTCTCCCTCTTTCTCTTGCCACCCCGCCTCTCTCTATCTCTTTCTCCTTCCCTCTCTCTTTTTCTTCCTCACTCTCTCTCTCTCCCTTACTCTCTATCTCTCGCTCTCTTTCTCTATCAATCTCTCTCTCTCTCTCTCTCTCTCTCTCTCTCTCTCTCTCTCTCTCTCTCTCTCTCTCTCTCTCTTTCTCTCTCTCTCTCTCTCCCTCCTTCTCTATAACTCTCTTTTTTCCTCCAATCTCTCACTCTCTCTCTCGCTCTCTTATCTTTATAATTCTCTATATCTGGCCATCTCTTCAAGTTATATTCTTGGACATAAAACTCTTTATGACCTAAAATGGCTTCTAACGCATTTTTTACACCCTGCCGACCAATGGTAACCACCCGGGCACAACCATTACATTTCTGTTAAACGTCAAAAACACAAGATATTGTAAATTTATGCGGTTTTTGTTATTGACTTTACGCTCATAATATACTGGGCTATATAATATTATATATTGTTCAGCATAGCAAGCATTATATAGGCCCGTAACCCGTAATTAAAAATGTTTAAAACTTATATTGGGAAAGTAATATCCTAGTTAAGAGGAATTGAAGTCCCCTAGGTCGACACCTCTATTAAATTAAGGGCTCGGCAGCCACGCGTCAGCCGTCTAGAAGCCTCAGGGAATTCAATCTTTTACAATATTAAAAATCAGATGGAAGTTTTAGGCTAGTTACGAATAACGCGCGGCTGTTAAGCCCTGATTAAAATCTTTGTTTTAATTTGAAATTAATTGAATAATTTGTTCTTAATAAAAATGATACATAAATATATAAAAACCTTATTTATTCAAAATCAACTTTTTTATAGATAAACCTAAATACAGAATAGGCATACAAATAAAATTTCAACTTATTGTTTTCATATAAATTAAACTTAGAAATGGAAAAAAACAACCCTTATGATCTTTCTTATATAAAAGTAACAGGAACTGTGTCTGTCTATCTATTTTGATTAATCTCGCTAACCGCTGAACCGATATGGACATGGTTCTCCATCTCCTTCACCTTACTTCTCCTTTACAGTGTAGCTACTAATTTCTATGGCCTGAGAAAGTGTATATTATTGACCTAAAGTATCTTGGGTCTGTCAGTCTGTCTTTGTTTGTCCAAGCGTCTGTCCGACCATTTTGCGAATGTAAAATGACCGAAATATTCATACTTACTGTCGTTTTATTTACTAATTAATTAAATTCACAATGTGTATATATTTGTGTCAAGCCACGTGACCTTGAGACGTAGGAACTATAGTAATGTGTATTTTTGACGGCTTAAGACAAAAGAAAAATATTATAAAATGCATATTTTATGCAAAAAACGTGAAAAACGTGAAAAATGTCAAAAAAAATAAAAGTTGTCCCACCACTAGCTAGCCGTCTTACTTTTTTTGGGGTGGGGGGGAGTTAGTAGGGGTAAGAAAGGGTATTACTCCCCTAAAACCTTGAAAACACTCATTTTAACCCCTTAAGATTTTTAAAGAATACATTAGATTATTCCCCTTTTACATTTTAAACCTTTTATTTTACCCCCATTAAAATGTTATCTAATACTTTTGATTACCCTCGTAAAACCTTAGAAACTCCCCATTTCACCCATTTAGAAAAAAAGCTTGGACGTTCATGCGTCCAACCTCTTATTAATTGTCCAAATTAAACCTAGTCCTACACTTTATTCCCTTTTCTTAAAAAAAAAACAAGAACACAACATCAAAATGTAGCACAGCTGTTCGTAAGTCAGTCTATAAACCTTTCTTATAAATAGCCCACTTATAATATAAAGACAAATAGGAATGGAGTTGACATTGGACTGTTTATTACACTAGTACCTAAAGTTTTATAATAATGTTTTCTTATCCTTTGGCTTACCAACTTTGTTTACTTTTAATTTTAATTGGTTGGTTCATTAAGTTGAGTGTCCAAACGTTTAAACCACGAATAGTGTCTATAGAAGGAGTTATTTTGGGGCTGTACATAAATGTATTGGTCCTTGTCTTATCTCTTATAATCATGATATAGAGACAAACAGACCATCCACAAGGACCACATAGAGTAGCTGCGCTGCCAAGAATTCACAGATTATATCTTTGTAATTACCATTACTTGCACTTTTCCTAATATCCAATAATTTTTGCATGCAACAATTTTTATTTTGCACTCTTTTTTAATGCATTAATAGCAAAGGGCCGGCAACTTTGGCCATCCAAACAAAATGCCAATCAGAAAAGGTTTCTTAAAGCATTGGTTTGTGGACAAAACATGTGATGGGAGGGGGGAATAAGGGAAAAATACCCTTTAAAAAAATCGTGTTTTAACAAATTTTGTAAAACAAATTGTAAGTTTTAATCCCCAGTACCACCCCCCTATACAAAATTTTAGGTAAAATGCAACCTCCCCCCCACTTCCCATGAAAACTTGTAAACCCTTTAAAAGATAAATATTAATAAGTTACTCGCAAAAAAAGTTGAATTACCCACATTATTTAAATTTTTAATCCCCCCCACCAAAAAGAAAATAAAAAGCTTTGAGGTTTTTGTTTGTAGAGGATATCTAAGAAATTTCAATTTAATCAAAATATAATAAAAAAAACTATATTGCAAAAAAATTTGCCATAGGTTGCAAAGCCTTAGTAGGTCGAGCGCGCGATTCCTTGGTTTATGGAATTTAATATGCATTTATAAAATCTGCGCGCGCGCGCACTCTCACCCACCGATTAAAGGTGTTTTCTCCTGTCAACAAAAATTTTATGCTGAAAAATTGATAATTAAGTTTTGATGTATAAAATAGTTGTCTGATTCTTCTAAAATTTTATCACAATAGTTTATTTTGTGATTTGCCATTAACTTCCTTATTATAGCTATTTTTAATTAAATATTACTCATGCCTCTTGAGGCTTAGAGTGCAATCACTAGCAATATGTAAAGCATAGCTAAATGATTGAAAAGTGTATTGGAAAAACAAGTTAGAAGAGGATAGGAAAATAGCCTAAAACCATAACCTATTTATATAATAGGATTTACAGAATTTAGTAAATCAATTATAGCTAATTTTTGGGTTGAAATCTGGATATATGAATGTTTTGTATTTAACAATACTATATTTGTTTTATCAATTGTATAAAAAAATATAAAAAATAGTAGTTTAGCGTAAACAAATAAACACCCCCTCACCAATGCATCTGGTCTTAAAAAAGCATATTTTCAAGATTTTAACTAGTTTTTAAATAGATGTCTGGATAGAATAAAATTAGACCATAGTTGCAAGGAGGGAGGGGACATTGGACTGTAAATTATACTGATTATACTCAAAGTTTTATAAATGCTTTATTTCAATCTTAGGCTCAAAAACTGTTGTAGAAATTTTATTGGTTGTTTCCAGGTAGCAGTGTCAAACTTTTGAACCATTTTTTTAAATTAAAGAAGGGTCAAGTTTGTTTATCATCATTGGTGTTGAACATCTTTTTAATTTTCATTGTCTTATCCCCTAAGATCCCTGACAAAAAGTTGCAAATAAAACTGGATTCCCAGATAATAACTTTATTTTTACACATTTTATAAAAATAAGAGTTTTTGAAACTTCAAGAATTTTAAATCTTAAATAATTAGGCCCCAGTAAAGTCTGTATCAGCACTTTACCTGTTTAGATATTATTTTATCGTTCATTGTCTTATACCTGTTTCAAGGGCGTCCAAGCTTTGTCATTGGGGGGGGGGGTATCTTTACATAATACAGGCAAGGACGTCCAAGCTTTTTTTAATTTTTGGGGGGAGATGAAAATTCATTGAGAGGGGGGGGATAATCACCCCATTATCCCCCCCCCCCCTCCTATTAGACGTCCTTGAACTGTTTTATAACAATTCAATAACCCTGTAGAAAATTACGGAAATACTTTTTAGGAGATGAAAAACGACAGGGCTAAAAATGAATCAACTTTGATTGGTCTTTTAATTGAAGGACTTTTTTCTTAAACTTTATAGTGTACAAACAGATCTATTGTATAGATGTATATACAGACAACTACCTCCTTTCCTTTTTCAAAGACCTCTTTCGTCTGCTTCTAAATTATTTTCTGCTACTTGGCTGTGAAAATATAAGCGACTCCATTGGTTGATTTTCAATGACCCAATAGAAAGGTTGCACAAGGCGGTTGCGATGGGAAGATACAGTTATTTAACCATTTCTCCCACTAGTGTTTTACTTAAATGTGTACATTCATAGTAGCTAACTAAAATTGATAAAATTTGAGTTTTTATATCAGAAGTAAAACAAAGTTTAGAGAGGGATGTGACATTAGACTGCAAATTATACTGTTGTCCATAGTTTTATAAACATTAAACATGTTTTATCATTCGGAGGCTGTATAAACACATCTTATATATTAAATCTTGTTTGGGTTGTACAGACTAAGGAGTGCCCATCTTTTTAACCAACCGTTTTAATCTACAGAAGGGGTTATTTGTATATTATTTATTGGTGGTATACATTAAATTATTACTTGTCTTATCTCTAAATAATAATATTTTTTGTAATTGTACATTCCAGTTTAAAATCATAATCAACTTTTAATTTTAAGGTCTCTTCAGCTAGTTAATTCAAAATTGATTTGACAACCGAATTTTTGACATTTGCTTTACAGTACAGTATCGAAGCTAACTTATAACAAAAAAGGGCCATTATCCTTTTATAAATGTAACATGATGTCTATATGTCTGTTTGTATGTACACTTTACAATGTAGCTTCTCATAGGTACTGGAAGGTTTCATAACTTTTTTTGAACAGAGTACCATCACCAAAGATAAAAAGCCCCTAGAAATTATGACCAACCCCAGTATTTTTACCTGTCTTATAAAAACCGCAAATGAAAATGGAGGAGGGGAGAGCTGATTTACTCCCCTCTCCAACCTCAAGAGCTAGATTGTTCTATTTATAGTAAAAAACCATATAGGACTAATTTATTTTATTGAAGTGTATCTCCAATATCACAAGAAAATGGCTCTTCCAAAAATCTATCCTTTTGCCCCCCCCCCCCTCCAATTTTTGCTTTCATAATCTTATCTGTATATATGTTTAAATGAAGAAAAAAAAGATTATCTTTTATTATTGACAGCATTCGCTGAAATTATCCATTTTTGTCCTTGTTTCAGAACTGCAATTTCTATTGAATATCTTGGATGTTTATTGCATCAGAAATATGCAAGTTGGTACAACTGGTTTATCCAGGGACGGGACAATGGAATGTTTATTACACCAGTCCCCAAAGTTTTAAAATAACGATTTCTTATTCATTGTCTCATAACTTTGGGTACTTTTTTGAATTTTGATTGGTTGGTTCATGGTCCAAACGTTTTAATTATAATCTACAGAAGAGGTAATTTTGTTGATCATCAACGGGGAAGGAAATAAATTTATCGGCCATTGTCTTATCTCTTTAGATCCCTGGATGAAACAAGGTTCACAACATCCATAACAAGCCAAAGCTGACCAAAAAATTCCCGGATTTTACCATCTAAAAAACAGTTTATCCATAATATTCTAAATTCTTAAAACAATATTTACTGTTTAAAAATTCTGAAATTTGAAAGTTTTAGTTAGATAGGACCATTTTATCAAGTTTTCTTTAGCCATTCTTTGCCCTGAACAAGTGAACAAAACTGCTATTTGTAGAAAAACTTTGCTGAAAAAATGACAATTTCAGATAACCAGAATGCTTTAATTTCCCTGTAGGCATATTCAAGAGAAAAGAAACAGATAAAAGAGTTTTAACAAGGATGATAACTTATATTAGATGCAAAGCTTTTTGAAAAATACATACACAGGCAAGCATTAAAACCGTAGTGGGATAAAGTGTCTCAAAAAACAGCCATGTGACGCCATAAAAAAGAGGGGGATGACAGGAGAATTGGGAAAGAAAAACCCTAAAAAAGAGATGGATACTCCCTCATTTTTATGACGTCACATGGTTGATTTCTTGAGACATTTTGTCCCCCTACATTGAAACCATCAGATAATAAAAAAAAAAAAAAGTTAGAAAAATAAAAAGTGGAAAATCATACTTATGTAGGAGAAACTACATTACATTACATTAGAAAATTAATACCTCTATCTTGAATAGCATCTGAGAAAATATATTTATTTTTAATTCTTGGAAGAACAAACCTTAGTAATAAAGTAGCTTACTCTGCTAAAACAGTAAAATATATTTTTTTTTCTTCCATGGACTGAATTTGTCGAAAACCCAGAAAAAATGCTATTAGAACCTTTAAAGTATCAAATTGCACAAAAAGTGTACTTAATGACATTTTTCTGCATTTTTCCTTTTAATTGAATTAACCAAATATAGATTATTATCTTTTTAAATGTCTAAAAACAAGAGTAATTCTGCCAATTGTAACGCAGCTATAATCTGAATATAATATTTTTTTCACAATTGGATTGAAAATGTATAAACAGTCTAAAATTGGCGAAGAACAGAATACATGCTTGATATATATTTACAAAAAATATAAATTTATCTTTTCTCGTATTCATTCGAATCAGTTGGATAGGAACCGGTTCTCATCCATACGAAAAGACTATGTCTATCATCGTATTATATCCAGCTTTCTACGAATATAGAAATGTACAATCATAAGATTAAAACCAGTTTTTTAGCCCGTGCCTTCGGCAACTCGGGGCTAAAAAAACTTGTAATTGTACTTTCTATATCCGCGGAAAGGGGACGTTGCCGTTCCTGCAACTGGCAGAAATTTGTCAAAATTGTTTGTCTGGATGTAAATTCGACAGTAATTTGCCATATATCGTAGGTACCCTGACAAATATACATCTAACACAGGCATTTAAACATCCAAAATTGTCAATTATACATATATTTCTTGCCAATTTCACATCTAAAATTTTTTATATGTCAAAAATACATCTTGTACATTTTTATCAATGATAAACAGGACATATTGATCTAAGAAGATTTCTTAGATCCATGGGATCGTTAATCTCAAAAATTGATTCACATTCCAAGTATGTATTACAATGTGCACGTAACACTGTAGCTACTACTAATGCTCCTACTGAAAATGCTGCTATTAGACATGTTCTAACAAGTGTTAGTGGCAATTCTAACTTTCTAGCTAATGGGCGGGGCCAAAGGGGCAGACGGGGACATGGTCATGGACGTGGTGCTATTGAAAGTATAAGGCACAATTGTCAAAACTGTGACAAAAACTATTTAAGGGGTTATCTGCCACGGCACAGAGTTATATGTAAGGAGTCAATTACTATAGATTCCACCACTGTAGAAGATGCTCCTGCTGCTCTAGAAAATGGGACTGCAGAGTTTGAAGGTGTTGATGTTACATTATCTCAGATAGATGAAGATGTGTTTAATCTAGAGCAAAGCATCATCCATTAACAACCAGGGCCTAGTGGACAAATACAACCTGGTTTTTTACCCACCTATGCAACACAATAGATATGGTAGTGGGGACATGAGTGATGTATTAATTGATGACTTTGGTGTACTCTTTGGTAGAATTATAGCAAGATCAATGTCAAGGTCATCACAATCAACTGTATAAATTCAATTTTGAAGATTTTAAACATTTAACTATAATTTTAATATAATATTTATGCATGTTCTTGTATTGATAATAAATGTTTACTATACAGTTCACTATACTGTTCACTTTTGTTTATTATTAATTAAAATGTATAGGATGTATTTATGACATATAAAAAAGTTTAGATGTAAAATTGGCAAGAAATAGATGTTAAATTGACAATTTTGGATGTATAAATGCCTGTGTTAGATGTATTTATGGCGGTTACTTTAAGTATGACTGTATTTTTGGCAGAGGTTTTTACATTTTGACAAAAATACATCCAGCTGTAATTCTTCCAGTTGCAGGAACGCCATGTACCCGCGGAAAGCGGTTAATAATACGAAGAAATAAATAAATAACTATTATAGCATAAAAAATATAATGTAAATCAAACAGAATTATAATTACGTCATACAGTTAGGGAGTTGAATCCATTTTTATAGAAGCAGAAATATAATCTATGATTATGGTTTGGACCCTCTAAAACTGTAATCTACCCTTCCACTTTCCCCTCTCTTGGTGAAGATATCTTCAACGCCGATACGATTTTTGAAATATAAGATTCTACTTTTGTCTCTCTTGTTGAAGATATCTTCAACAAGAGAGGGGAAAGTGGAAGGGTAGATTACAGTTTTAGAGGGTCCAAACCATAATCATAGATTATATTTCTGCTTCTATAAAAATGGATTCAACTCCCTAACTGTCATAGACAGACGGACAAAGTGAGTTGCAAGAAAAATTAGCTGGCTATCTTCGTTTTAAGCTAAGAAAATATATCATTTCAATGTTTCCGTCGAATATTAAAATGTGTACTATAAATGACAGACAAACATATTTGCCCTTGCTTTCAAAAAGCAGCAAACTAAATTTTGTACACTACACTAATGGATTTAAATGGATATTGTGCGAGATTCTTGCATACACTGACAAAATGTTTATTCCAGCTGGCTTATATAACGATACCCCCCTTCCACCACCTTTACACTATCAGATTACCTCCTAATGGAGGAACGAAGTAACCAATAAATGATAACAATAGAAACAACCTAAGGTGAGGACGAAATTTCATCTGTCATAATATCCACGTATTTTTATATCCATTACTAAACTATTTATATTTTTGCTTATTTCTTTGTCTAATCTTGTATCTGGTTCCAGGGAGGGAGGGGACATTGAGCTGTTTATTACACTAGTCACCATCTTTTTTAAATAATGTTTTCTTATTTGTAGACTTGACAACTTTGATGACTCTCATTGAATTTGATTGGACGGTTCATTAAGTTAAGTGTCCAAACGTTTAAACCATTCTTTATTTATTTTACAAAAGGGGTTATTTATAAATCCATTTATCAACCACTGTATTTTTTCTTCAGATCCCTGAGTTGAATCTCGTTCACATTTTGAATCCTTATGTAATAAAAACAAGTTTTGGCATGAGTATTTACTTTTTTTAAATGTCCTTAAAAGATTAATAACAACAAGTTTGTTAATTATTTATACAGTTTGTTAGATCTCCATCTCTTAATTTTTTACTTAGCTGGAAATAAGACGTATCAGCGATTTCTCTCAAAGGGTTGAGTCGAGCACAGAGTTCCTTCTCATTTTAGAATTAATTTGAAATAAGCAGTTTTTTCGAGTTATGAAGTATAGATTAAAAACTCAGACAAATACCTGGCCTAAGTGGTGAGGGTTCTTATCGTCTGCTAGCAAATTGCTTTCTGCTATTTTGCAGCGACTTGGATGATATTTCAAGAATAAATTGAAAGTCGGCATAGGGTCACGAGGTGGGGACATAGAGTTATTTATCCACATCAAATATTGAAAAATTTGGAGATACAGCCAGCAAAATGTAGAAATACTTAAAATCATAACAATTTATTGTGAATCCCTTTAAATAATCAGATAAATCTCTCAAATTAGTTTTCAATCAGAAGGAAAGGTTACAAGGCTAATCTTTCAGGGATATAAAGGGATAAGACAATGGCCGTTAATTTTATCTACATCCCCAATGATGATACACAAGATTACCTGTTGCGTAGATTATAATTAGTGGTTTAAATGTTTAAACTCAATAGGCAAAATCTATTATTTGATATGCTATCCTTGTATTTAGTGAAATGATATTTTTCTTTGTATAAAATAATAAAAATTAATTTCTTGTTTTAAATTTGTCCTAATTTTATCTAGCGAAACTAGTCATTTAATTCGTTGGGGTGATATTCTCCTGCGATTTGACTAAAGTGATCATCTAGAGAAGCCAGAGGATCATCTGCTTGCTATTGGATGCGAAACACCCAGGGATATGTAGTTAAGTAACATCCAACAGACAACCAATCCTGAAAGTCTGTCCTATCTGTGCATGGTAAAGGGTTGCACCTGTTTAAGCACTAAGGCATTCCCCCTGACTGTTGGTGTCACGTGCCATACATTGAGCAGTATCAACAATTTTTCACGTTTCTTGTATGACGCGATGTGGACCAGAATAAAACAAAAAACTCTGCCGACATCAAGCAGGCATGCTATCATTTACACTAATGTTGCAGTTTTTGTAGCGAAACTTTCTTTTTCCGTATGTATGTACATAAGTCAGGCCGTCCGAAACACATTGTGGGAAATGTGATTTTTTTCGGGAGCTTTTTCAAATAGATTGCTGTTTTTTTATGGGGGAGGGTTGAAGTGAAGAGATTAAAATAAAAACTAATAATCCCGTTATATTAAGATGTAAGCTTTTTTTGTCTGTAGTAAAGAATCTCGCTCACCGCTAAACCAATATGGTTTTGGTTTGGTTTTATGCCATTTTTCTTTCATTTTCCATTCCTTTGAATTTAGAGCCCCTAAATGCCAGGGGCGCAGCAGCTAGTATATTGGTATATCAAGCACTACATATGTAGAAAATTATTGAAGAATGGACAAAATACTTCTTATTTCCATTCTTTTTGATTGTGTTTAAATGAGAATTCCCTAAAGTTAGAATATGCTTAAACAATGAGTTTTTTTAAAGTAACTTGTTCTTATGTCACAGGAACTTTTAAGTTTTTTGGTAGTGGGACAAACCGACTCAAAATCAGCCATGTGATGTCATAAAAATGAGGGATTATTCATCTTTTTTAGGGGTTGTCTTTACCACTTCTCCTCTCATCTCCCCCATTTTTATGACGTCACATAGGTGATTTTTGAGTCACTTTGTCCCACTACATTTTTTTAAAAACCTGTCGAATCTGGATTAAACATTGAACTTAACTGAACCAACAAAATTTACAATCAGGAAGATAAAAAATAATTGTACTGTTATGATACCTTTTTTTACTAAAAAACATTTTAATCTTTAAGGGACAGGGTTAGGGCCTTAAAAGCCCTCCCCCCTCAAAGGGTTGTTTTATCCGGGGACATGCAAATTTTTTTCTCCCCAATAGCTCTAATATGAGCTTAGGTAACAGATTAAGGTCTTAAAAGTTAAGGTTTGAATATCATGTTTCGTTTAAAACATGTATTTCAAATTCAATTATAACGTTTTAAAAACAAATGTAAACTCTATAGAAAGTTATCTATGTGTTAAACATACAAATATTACAACAAAAGCCTTTTTTTCAAAGAACCGTAGTCTTATCAAATAGGCTGATTCAAACAATCAAGCAAAAACCCTCACCCATTGATAGACTATTTCAGGGACCGAAATTTCATAGGGGGAGTGTAAAATGGGCTGTTTATTACACCCGTCCCCAAAGTTTTACAATGATGTTTTCTTAATCGTTGGCTTAAAAACTTTGTAGACTTTTATTGAATTTTGGTTCATTTAGTTGAGTGTCCAAATGTTTCAACTACTAATTGTAATTTACGGAAGGGGTAATTGTGTTTATTATCACTGGGAATGTACGTACATCCTTATAATAAAGTAACAGGATGTTTGTGTGTCTGTGTGTTTGTGTGTTTGTTAGTACCAAATGATCTCGCTAACCGCTGAACCGATCGGGTTCTCCTTAACAGGGTAGCTTCTCAAAGGTCCCGGGAAGGTTTATAACTATAACTATTCTATAAATGACAAAAAAATCAAAAAAAATTAAATTTATGGGAGACTTCAACGTCAAATAAAGAGGTATTGTACGTAAAAAATTATCGTAGAGACTTTAACGAACAAAAACATTTAAAGTGCCACTAGAGGCCTCTAGGGGCGTAGCCGCTAGTTGTACATATATTAACAGGCCATTCTAATTCCTTTAGGTCCCAGCTGGTAATATCAAAACCCTCAGGTATCTAAAAAGGTATAAGACAATGCTCGATGAATTGATGTACAACCCTAATGATTATAACAAAATTACACCTTCTAGTGCTTAAAATAAGTGGTAGAAACGTTTGAACATTTGACTTTATTAAACAACCAATCCAAATTCAATGAAGTCCACAAGGTTGTTAAACCATCGAATCTGAAAACGTCATTATAGAAAATTGGGGACTAGTGTAATAAACAGCCCATTGTCCCCTTTCTCATTTTGCAAAACCATAGCATGGCATATAATTGTGTGAGTATTTTAATCTGTAGCTGGGGCTTTTGGAGCACATATCTATTACGCAGCTACGCTCTAATTTAAACATCTTTTACGATGTCTAGACGTACACTAGAGCTAGAAACAACCTGAAAAGTGCATTTTTCGACCCTTTTACACCAAGGTGCTGTCACAAATGTTGAGATATTTACCTTTACCTCATACGGGCGGGGATGTTGTCCATGACACTTAAACGCCAGGGCCAAAAACCCAGGATAACTAGGGGGAACCAAACGTCTCCTTTTCTGTCCAAACACTCGGGGTATTACGTTAAGTAACTCCCATCAGACAACCAACTCTTTGATTGCACGACCTTTGTCTAAGAAGTCCTAACTGTGCATGTTAATGAGTTGCGCCTGTTTTGGGCCAAGACATTACCCCTACTCTAACTATTAATGTCGCGCATCAGACATTGTAGCAGTAGGAACCATTTTTAACATCTTCAGTGACGAATTGTTAAGCCATGTTCGTGAGTAAACGTTGAGTTTTGAATGAAACGCACACGAAAATTTTGACTCTTCCACAAACTTAAATCGAAATCTTGATACCCCGTCAGCTGTATCAGGTGTACATGTATCTGGGGGGTTTAGACTATTTTCAAAGGAGGTGTAGAGGAATAGGTTGGTGGATATCCTACCCTCTCTCCCTTTCTGCACCAATCTGATTAGATTTGTATTTTGTGTCTATTATTAGGAAACCAAAGTAGAAATATCTTATCCTTGTATATAAGTTACAGTAGGTAAACTTTACATTGTAAAGTGTCGGTTGATCTGTAGCGAAGGTCCTTGCTAACTGCTAAACCTTAATTGTTCCCTAAATAGTAAAGCTTCTTATATGTTAAAGGATTTTTTTCTTTTTTGGGAAGGGCACCTCCACACTCTTGCTCTAGAAACTCCCCCCCCCCCCCGCCCCCTATCTCAAGTGCCCCTATTGGCTCTAGGAGAGTAGCAGCTAGCAGAAAAATGACATTAAACTGTATACTTTATAATAACTAACCGATTTTACGCGAGTTGTCTTTATGTCACTGTAAAGGAGCACCATCTTGGACCAGCAGTTAGCAAAATCCTCACCTATAGACAGACAGACATCTTGTTTAATGCATCTTTATTTAATGCAAATACATCAAATGTATCAGAGCCCCTTTTAAGAGGGATTTGTAACCCAACAATTTTGACGTCGTTGATCATTGTTTGCAAGAATTTTATTTAACCCGCGACTTTGACTGCACGACTAAATTGCACAACATGAATATAAAATAATTTCATTACAATTATAATCATTTATAAAAGGCGGGCCTTTGCTATAATTATGGACTGTCTTTATGGTTAGCTAGTCTTTATGTTAAGCTAGCTCATTTCTAGAGGAATTTTTTCTGCGAATATTTTTCTCTTGGGAGGGTGGTGGTACCATTCTTCAAAATAGCCGTAAACCTTCCCTGAACCTACATAAGCTCAGAAGCTACATTGTTAAGGAGAACCATATTGGTTTAGTGGTTTTCGAGATCCTTCGGTACAGACACACAGACATTATGTTAATATAAGGATTGTATAAATTTAACAAATTTTTAATGTAAAGCAAAGTACAAAGTAAAAATTATATTTTGAATGTTTTCATCCTTGTTCATTGTTTTTTATAAATAGAGATTGGCAACTGCACGTCAACCACATTTAAACCGCAGAAATTAGAACTTTCAAAAGTTTTTAATCAGTTAAGCGGTGCAGTGGGAGCTTAAGGAATACTAAAATATATTATAAATTGATGTACATTCCCAATTGTGATAAACATATTTACTGTTCATTAAAATTATAGGTTTAAAAGCTTGGATACAACTACTCGAACCTACCAATCAAAATTCAAAGAAGTACTTAAAGTTTTTTACCCTAAAAGATATTATTATTATTATAAAACTATAAATAAGTCCCCTCCCTCCTTGGTTGAATTTTTCCACAAACACAACAAGGATGTTTTATTTTGTATGTCTTATTGTCTGTCTGTCTATAATCAAGAAACTTTATAACCATTGAACCGAAATGGTTCTCCTTTACAATGTAGCTTTTCATAGGTCCTGGGAGGGTTTATAACTATTTTAGGGGGAGGGTACCATCCCCCTCCCAAGAGATATCATCCCTAGAAAAAATACCCCCCTGATTTTTTTTCCGTTTATTATTAAAATTCTAAAGTAAAAATGGGGGGAAGATCGACTTCCATCCCCCCACTTTAAGAGCCCCTAGAAGCCTCTAGGGGCATAGTTTTGTGGCGAAACAGGTATGAATGGCGACTGCCGCACCCTGATTATATGCATGCACCGTTTGTTTTAACACTGTGTAAATAGCAAAATAATGTAAATTGATCCTAAGTTCAAAATTTTAATTGGATTGGGTTAATAGCGACTACAAGTCAGGTATCTTAAGAGATAACACCATAGGAGGGGGGGTTAAAAATACGTTAGATTACCCCCCCCCCCCCTCTCGAAAAGCTTTGATATCCTTGGATAGGACTAAATATAATTTGATGTAAAGTACAATTTCTAATGATGATAAATACAATAACCCCTTTGTAGATTATAGTAATAGGTGAAGTAAATGTTGTTATAGTGTTAGAGATCAAATAAATTATAACTTTGACCATTTTGGGTTTTGTTTATTTTAACCACATGCAGTAATCTAAAGGGATAAGACAATGGCCGATAAATTGATGCAATCACTAATGATGATACACAAACTATCCCTTCTGTAGATTTCAACACTCAACTTAAGGAACCAACCAATCAAAAATCAATAAAAAGTTCCCAGAGTTGTTTATCCAATGAATAAGAAAAAGTTATTATAAAACCTTGAAGACAAGTGTAATAAACAGCCCAATGTCCCTTCTCTCTCTGACCACATGTCAAAACACATGCGACTCCTTATAATATAACATAGTATGTAAAAAATGATTTAACATGAAGACATTATAAGTGGGTGGGAGGTTAATTTTATTTTGATAATTAACATTTAAAAAATCAATATTTCTAAAAGAAAATACATTTATTACCATAGATAGATAATCAGACATTATAATCACTCCAACTTAAAAAAGATTTTTGCATAGATTACTAATTTCTACGTCCAAAGACTATAGTGGATGGGTGTGGGGATTACAAAAATAGCCTAAAACCACCCATTGACATTTATAAAGCTGCCTCTAAAAGTACAACCATTCCAGACCACTATTTCCCGAGAACTTTAGCTTGAGACAAAATAAATCTTACTACTTTATATAATACTAGCGGCTGCGCACCTAGCATCTAGTGGCAATGTATTCTAAGGGGAGGGCTGTAAAATAGCCTAAAACCATCTTTAAGATATAAACTTTTATTTTAATTTTATTAAAATTGTTAACGTCAATTAAAAATTCACTAAAGTTTTAGGATTCTTTAGATTTTTTTTAAAAAAAGAACCGTTGTAATATTTAATAAGGTTTAGCTTTTCATCTATTTTTTTTTAAATTGTAATTTGTTCCCTAAGCTGGCTTACAGATTGCTGCCGAAAAAATTGTAAAATAAAGCGGTTAAGTAAGCTAAAGTAATATTTTTTTTAGTTTTCAAAACGACCGATTCTAGGGTTAGTGCTTTTGGCCTGATTTAAATCATATTGGTTAGGATTTAGATTTGAAAATTATTTATTAATATTTTATGCTTTCCCTTAAAGAGCCAGCAGGGCCTATACCCGTGGTGCCCTAATTCTAGTACCCTATTTAATCTAACCTAACCTGACCTAAATATAAATAAACTACCACTCCCCCCCCCCCATTTTTTTAATTATCTATTTTAGAAATAAGGAGGTTTGGTTCTGTACTCTACAGGGCACTTTGACTGAAAATTACTTTATCACCCCTTCTTCCCTTGAGGCCGGCTAGGTACAACGCTGGACGTTGTTCTTGTATATTGTTACATAGAGGGATGGGACATTGGGCTGTTTATTATACACTAGTCATCAAAGTTGTATAATAACGTTTTCTTACTCGTGGGAACTAAGTTGTAATATAAAGGGTAATTTTGTGTGTCCTTATTGATGTCTACAATTATTGGTCATTGTCTTATCCCTTTAGTTTCCTGATATTGTTAATATCATTAAGCCTAAAATAGAGAGCTGAGTATCTAAGTGTTAATAAGCCGGACACTAATGACCTTAGCATTGATTTACCATCTTCTAGTTTTAGGCATAATGAGCCATCATAAATAAATTGTAAAAGGTGTAAAACAACACACCATATAAATGCGTTTTTAACATCAGGAATTAAGGGAAAGTTAAGTGTAAAATAATTTTTATCATTATATTATAGTAATTGGATGTATGTCTGTGTGTTTGTTTCTGTAGCATAAGATCTCGCTTACTGCTCAACCGATATGGTTCCCCTTTACAATGAAGCTTTGTATAGGTCATAGGAAGGCTTGTAACTATTTTTGGGGAGGATACCTCTACCCTCCCAAGAGGTATCGATCCTGAAAAAAACAAAGCCAAATTGTTTTTACTTTTTCTTTTAAAACCAAAATGTAAAGTAGTTAATGTAGCGGGCTAAAATAACGACCCCAGCCCCCTCTCCATCCAAAGCCCGCTACTGGATGAATGAACTGACCAATATATGATATCCATGTTAGCAACCTAAATTGACGACAATTTCCTCTGTCATAATATCCACGTATATACCTAAATTAGTGTCATACAGGTAAATGTTAGAGTTGCATGTTAAATGCAGTTTAAAAGTCCAACAAACTGTTTACCCTGTACCCACGTGTATTCTATATACATTATTACCATTACTTTACATCCCTGAAAAGGTATAAAGCAGCGCCATTGTTTTGCATAACATCAGATACAAATATTGGGGAGTTTATATTAAAGGGGTTGTTTACAATTTAGTTAAAATAAATTATAGTTTTAAACACTTTTTCTCATTCGTTGGCTTATAACTCTTATTACATTGATTTAATCTTAATTGTTTGATTTTATCTAGAAATGTCCAAACTTTTTTACCAATAATCTTAATATACAAAAAAGGCTATTTTCAACCACTAATTTTAATCTACGGAAGGGGTAATTTTGTGTATCATCATGTAAAAAGAGAGAGAAGAGATATAGAAAACCGAATATTTAATTTAATAATAATGGAAGGCATTTTCTGACAAACTCAATTAAAGCTTTGTCAAAGATTAAACATAAAAACCCCTAAATAAAATGTCTGATATGCCCCGATCAAGAAAAAAACTAAAAGCAAAGCATCCCAGTTTACTTATTTGGAAGAAACTGCAACAATTACCATGCGCAAATAGTCCAGATAGATGCATGCATGGATAACTATTACTATGCGCCAATAGTCCAGATAGACACACAAATGGATAACTATTACTATTAGCAAATATACCAGATAGATACATGAATGGATAACTATTACCATTTGCAAATAGTCCAGATAGATACATGAATACATAACTATTACCATGCGCAAATAGTTTAGATAGATACATGAATGGATAACTATTACCATTTGCAAATAGTCCAGATAGATACATAAATGGATAACTATTACCATGCGCAAATAGTCCAGATAGATACATGAATGGATAACTATTACCATGCGCAAATAGTCCAGATAGATACATGAATGATAAATATTACCATGCGCAATTAGTCCAGATAGATGAATGGATAACTGTGCATTAAGACATTGTTGACTTCGGTTCTTTAGAATATATTTGGGAGATTAACCTTCTATCTATTTAAGTTCTAAATAAAAATATATGAATTTTTAATTAGGTGAGGTAAACCTGTCCCCTCTCCAACTCGTACAAAAATTACTTTATGTATTTCTTTTTTTGGGGGGGGGGGAGAGTTGGGGAATTTTGATTGGACAATGAAAAAAAAATTTATCAGGCTAGGTGTTAAGGTATTTGTCTTACATATTTATTTATATCAATGTAAGGCTATGAAATCCCAAATTTCAAATTTTATGGGATTTGGACTAGGCCTAATTTCTGTTTGAATAAGAAGAATTTAAGATTCATATTTTAATAGCGCATAAAAACTAATAGTAATCTGCAAAAATTAAGAACTAAAATATCTTTTAAAATACTACATTTGCCATTTTAGTTGAAACTTATCAACTCTTGCATCCAACTTACGATGCCTTGCAAAATATTTACACAAATTTATGTGTTATGCGTTTATGCGGGGAGCTAAGTAGAGTAAAGGCGGGGATTAGGGATTGGAACGGGTTAGAATCTCGGCCAAAAATTTGTCATAACGGAATTCGTTAAACAAATATTATTGATAGTTAAAGAGGGTGAATAAAACTGGTGCAAATCATTAACATTCTCAGTTAGGACTTACCGACAAAAGTCGTGCAATCAAAGGGGTATAAGTCTGTTGGACTGTAATGCAAGTAATCATTAAATTTAAGATATCTTTTAATACAAAATAGTTTATGAAAGTATTATCCTGCGTTCCTGATTATGTGTTTTCTAGCTCATTGAACACATAACAATGGTTGTTTCAAGATGGTATCTAAAACACAGGGATCAAGGGACTCATAACCATTATAAAAAACTTGTCTATATGTAAAACAGCTACATTTATGGAAAAGTAATTTCATGTCAAATAAATTTTTATTAGATATGAACAAATAGAAGGAATTCAGGGAAGTCAATCTTTTACATTTTTCAAAATCAGTTGAGAGGTTTAAACCTGGCCCAAATATTTTTTAATTAATCTAAACAGGTTTAAATTTAAGATTCGTCGCGGCTGACGCGCGGCTGCCGAGCTATTACAAAAAAGGTAGAAAATTAATTTTGTTAGAGTAACGTGGTTATTTCTCATGGATTATGGGTACATTTTAACTAACATTGATTAAAATTCTACTAAAAACTATGTTTTTTTTTCTCGACTATTTAAAGCTGTTCTAAAATATTTATTTATCGCATCGTATTATGAACATCTTTCCGCATCATCAAAATAAAAAAATTCAAGATTAATTCAAGGGGCCAAAAATCCTGGGGACGCAGCCGATATACGTTATGATTAAAGTGAAAGAATATGTAACTTTACCCACGGGGTTGGGATCCTATGCCGACTTTCAATTGGATCTTCGATAGTTGTCTGGGTTATACATTTAGTATCCTCATAATAAAGTAACAGGAAGCCTGTTTGTTTATCTGTATTGAAGGATTTAGCTAATCGCTGACCCGATCTGGTTCTCATTAACAGGGTAGCTTCTCATAGTTCCCGGGAATGTTTATAACTATAACTAACGAGACTTGAACGGAAAAAAGACAAGTTTTTTTTTAAACATTTAAAGTTTAAACTAAACTAATCCAAAAATATTTGAAAATAATACTTATATCATTTTTTTAGTTCTTTTATCCTTTAACACTGGTATATATAAGTGTTAAAGAAAATTCTTATTACAACATGACGTTATCTTAATTCAGGAAGGAAGGGAACATCGGTCTGTTTTTAATTACTAGTCCCCAAAGTTTTTATGATGTCTTTTTATTCGTTCGCTTGACAACTTTGAGGACTTTTATTAAATTTTAATTGGTTGTTTTATCAAGTTGAGTTTTAAAACTTTTCAACCACCAATGTTATCTATACAGATGGGGTAATTTTGTGGATCATTATTGGGGATGTACATAAATTTATCGGTTAATGTCTTATCCCTTTAGATCCCTGATTCTTGTTATAACATGACGTTATCTAGGTTTGTGGAATATAGGAAAAATACTTTTGGTTGGTTTCAAACCTCGCATCCAATAATTTTTAATCTTAAGAAGGATTAATTTTGTTTCGTATAATTTTTAATAGGTTTGGGCCGGATACCGGATATTCATCTGATTGTAATGCCGGATGTCCGGTTATCCGGCAATATATCCGGTAATTTGCCAGAAATCCGGCCCATCCCTAATTTTCAACTTTCAATGTCTTATCCCGTAATATCCCTGTATATTATGAATACTTTAGACAAGAACAAAGCATTTAATAAGATTTTAGTGGACGTCCAAGCTTTTTAATTTCAATAGGGTAAAAAAAGAGGTTTCAAAGTTCTGAAGGGGGTAAACTAAAGTATTATTTAAAATTTTTAGGGGGGTAATCAACCTTTACTCCCACCCAAAGAAGTGTAAGCTTAAATATTAAAAGAAAGTGACCGTTTAAAAAAACAGCGGGACACCCTGTATTAAGGTTCTTTCCCTTCCAAAATAAAAGACAAAGCCCAAAAATCATCCAAGTGATGTCATAAAAATGAAGGAATATCCATCTTTTTTTTAGAGGTTTTCTTTTCACTTCTCCTCTCATCTCCCTCATTTTTATGACGTCATATGGATAATTTTTGACACAATTTGGGCTTTGTCAAATAAAAAGCTTGGACGTTAGACATGCAAATTTTTTCTTTAAAGCAACTTATATTTCTTTTTATCTGTTTTAATGATTGTTTGGAAAATTTTTAAATATCTTTTTCTGCATTCATGTTTAGTTAACAATTATATAATGGAAACTCTCAATGGAAATTTCTGGATCCAAGGATGATTATATACATGGTTCAACACCGCGTCATAAAGAAACACGTTAATATGGTTCCAGCTGATGCTATGTCAGATGCGCGACAAAAGTAGACAGATTCGGGTGGAAAGCCTTGGCCAAATCAGGCTCAACTCATTCCCATGCACAGTTGGCATTTCTCAGACAAAGGTCGGGCAATAGAAGAGTTTGTTGTTTGATGGGTGTTACTCAACCTAATACCCCGTGTTTTTGGACGGAAAAGAAGATATTTGGATACCCTGAGGCATCCTGGGTTGTTGGACCTGACGTTAAAGTGTCATGGACTGTAGCAGTCATGAGGTTATTGATAGCTAAAAGGTCTTAGGCGAAATAGGGGGAAAAAGAGATACCAGAAATAGTTCATGGTTTAGGCTTCTTGTTACTTTTAAGAAAAGGATAAATAAACATTGTTAATAAATAAGAAAGACTATTGGGCCAAATCCTATAAAAAATTCTTAGGCTAGCCACATGTATTTCCTAAGCCGTAAATATTTACAAAATTTAGGAAACCCTAACCTCAAGGCTATCAAAGAAGTCAAGGTTTATTATTCTTATGCTATCCTAGAAGTTAGATTTTACTAAACCTAAGAAATTTTGTTTGGTTGTGCTCTTTGTTTTATTTAAACAGATGTACAATCAAATTTCAGAAATAGAAAATTTATGCTTTTTATTTAGGGTTCCTAGCCTTACACATAGATATAAAGAAATATTTAAGACTTATTTTAGGCTAGCCACATAGCATAGACGTCCAAGGGGGGAGGGTAATGGGGTGATTACCCCCCCCCCCCCGAACGAATTTGGGGGTGCCGTAGGCACCCCATACATATTTTTCATTTTACCCCTCCCATTTAAAATTTACCCCTACCTTGGGGGTGCCGTAGGCACTCCCAACCATTTAGGAGGGGGTATTTACCCCCCCAAACAATTTTAGGGGGGAAATACCACCCCCAAAATAAAAATCCCTAACAAAAAAAAATTTTACTACTAAATAACATTATCAAATTACCCCCACCCAAAAATTTTACCCCGGGGGTAAATTTTGGGGGAGGTAAACAAAATTTACCCCTGCCAACAGATTCCCCCCCCCCCCCCCCAGCAAATTTTACCCCCGGGGTAAAAATTTTTGGGGGGTAAAAAAAATAAAAAAGCTTGGACGTCAATGCCACATAGGTTTTAATTTTTTAGACTTGCCATAGATACAAATGAAAATTAACTTCTAGGCTAGCCTAAGAAATCTTAAAAGATTTGGCCTATTCTTTTATTTAAACAGACGTACAGTCAAATTACATAAATAGAAAAGCTTCTCTGCAATGAATAAAAAACAGTAACATTGTTATTAATAATGAAAGTAAAAAAATCTTTATTATCCTTTTTAATCTTTAGGGATTAAGAATAGTTTGAATAGAATTCGTGTAAAAACAAACCATCTTACTGAATTAAGATAAGAAAAGTAAAATAAAATGTTAAACAGAAACAATAGTTTTAAAGGTATTCTGTTTACTGTTTAAGTACCTTGTTTTACTATGATTTCAAGTGATCATCTAAATCACCCAAGACCAGGCATCATACACTTATAATGGGAATGGGATGTGGTATTCTAACGCCCATTAAGTTACAACCAACCTTTTGATTCAACATCCTTTGTCTCGAAGTACAAACTGAGTAAGACAGTATTGAGTTTCACCTGTTATTGGGACAATCCATTCCCTTTTATGACTACTATCGCACGCCAGAAATAGCAGCAGTAGGCATATATGTCCAGGGGGGGGGGGGAGGAGAGGAGAAGAATTACTCAAACTTTTAACCATAAATGGTTTTACTTCCCTTTGTTGAATCGCTGTGCACGCCACTGAACCCAATGAAGTTTTGAGAAATTATTTATAAAACTTTGGGGACCAGTGTCATTTACAGCCCAATATTCCCTTCCTCCCTGCGTGGAGCGTAATTAATTCTAAAAAGAACACAGTAATAGTGTCTGACTGATTATGGCGTAACAAAAAAAATTAGCCAATGAGAGGCCGTTATTGACCAATGGTAAAATTTATAGTGGCCTCTCATTGGCAAATTTTTTTTTGTTACGTCATAATCAGTCAGACACTATTACTGTGTTCTTCTAAAAACATAACTTTTCTTCACACGTTGATGATCTTTTATTTAAAAAGTTAAATTTACTCATTAATTCACTTTAATTAACACCTATAATTTTTATGTTTTTGGTGGAAGGGGGTGGAGTTAAAAATATTATACACTTCTTGATCATCTAGTCTATAAGACACAAGACATATAGTAATCTTCCCTGAATCCCAACTCAAACACTAACATAATAATACATAATATCATTTTCAATTTAAACCAGGGTTGTCTATTACACTTGTCCCCAAAGTTTACCTATTGTTTTTTTTGTGTTTTTTTTATGTATTTTGTCATTCTTGTTTATTGTTGACACAATTAGTTTTTTTTTACATAGAGTTTTGTTGTCTGGCATTTTCCAGGAATATCAAGGATTCCATTTAATCTTTTTAAAAGCGAAGCTTTTCTATGATTAGGGTTAGCTCTATTCGTTCATCTAAGCATGTTAGAATTGTTCTATCGATTTCAAACTTGTTGATTGCTGTAATTGTTACCAGAATGATCGTACGTCCATTATAAACATGTTGATTTTTTATGTTGATGTTTCAGAGCTTCACTATTGTGGATGTTGTCATCCTTGTTTTTTTATAATATCTCTAATGCATATTGAACGATATCTTTACGGGAGGAGGGACTTCACATCACCTTATGGGACTAAGCATAATCAAGTAGTATAGTAATAGGTTTTCCGTTTGTATGAATCAGAAATACTATTATTACTAGCTTTTTCTTTCTTTTCACGGAAAATTTCAACAAGTTCAAACAAATTTAGTTTTTACTTAGGCCTTTAAAAAAAATACCTGTCTTTTTATATTTTTTGTGTTTACATTTGCAAATATTTTTTCTTTAGGTGACCTATCCTTAATATTTGTGAGAGGAACCATGTTGTCACTTGTCATAATTGGTTTAGAATAGGGCCTGGCAGCCTCCACTAAGCCTCAAATTTAAACCCCTTTGGATGCTTTTAAATTTGTTTTGATAATTTTTGGGTTTGTTTCAGACCTCCATCATTTTTGAAAATGCAAAAGGTTGAATTCCCTCAGGCGTTTAAGAAGCTGACACGCGGCTGCCGAGCACTGGTTTAAATCTGTGATTTTAAGGCATAGGACAATGGACGATAAATTTGTACATCCCAGATATTGATAATAGTTATTTCTCGCATCGTATTATAAGCAGCTTTCCGCGGATATAGAATGTACAATTATAAGATTAAAACCATTTTTTTAGCCCTGAGGTGCCGAAAGCAAGGGCGAAAAAGACTGGTTTTAATCTTATAATTGTACATTTTTATATTCGTAGAAAGCTGGATATAATACGATGCTAGACATAGTTTTTTCGTATGGATGAGAACCGGTTCCTATCCACCGGATCCGAATGAATACGAGAAACAAAATTATTCTCTCTGATACTATCTATAATTTAACGTAGGTTTATAAAGAATGATAGGCCAACGAATAAGATACCGTGGTAATAATATTTTGGATATCAGTGTAATGTACAGTACAAAGACCCCCCCCCCCCCTCCACACTTACAATGAAATAATTCAGATAAGTTTTACTTATATGATTAGAAAAAAAAAGATGAATTGTTTAAACGGTAGATTAAGCTTACTCACGTTATTTCTTGCATAGCTTGTAGTAGAATGTACTTTTTATACTTTAATACCGATTTTCGTGCAGTTTATCTTCGACTGTGCATTGCAAAAAAATCTATGTCGACTTCGGCTGATTGTCAATGCCCCCCCCCCACATTTTTAATTTTAATTAAAAAAAATTTTAAAAATGGGGGGTGTTTCATTTTTTGGGGGAGTTGGAGGTGTCCCACCTCCAAAAAAATCCTTCCCGGGACCTATGAGAAGCTACCCTGCTAAGGAAAACCCGATCGGTTTAGCGGTTAGCGAGATTCTTCGGTACAGACACACAGACAAACAAACATCCTGTTACTTTAGTATAAGGATAATTGTAGTTCGTTCCTATATAAAAAAAAAGGATTTTCCTGTATGATTAATATCCGCTAGATTAGAACCGGTTCTCAGTCAAACCTAAAAATCATGTATAGCATCAAAATGCTGAATTTTCTACGAATATTACAATAGAAATTAAAACCAGTTTTGTTAGTCCGGGCCTTCGTCCCATAGGAGCTAACAAAACTTAAAATTTTTTAATTCAAAAATTAAATGCTTTTAAAAGTTACTTTTTATGAGGAAAATAAATTAGGAGACAAATTAAACGATATTTCATAAAAAGAATATTTTTATGTTTTGATAGTTTAATCAGAATAATTATTTATCTTATTATAGACAGCTATCCATAATCCGCCGATATATCAAAATGCAAAATAATAAGATTAAAACTCGTACTAATTTTAGTATTTCTATTTTAATATTCGTCGAAAATTACAATACGATGCAATACATGATTTTCCATTACGGCTTAGAACCGGTTCTAATCCAGTGGATGTAAATAAGTATTAAAGCCATACTAAAAAAATTGTAATGCCTAATAATTACAAATACAATTGCGTAACTGTACATTTCGTATCATTTGACCCAAAAAGCTAAAACAAGGAAAAAATCACTGAACCTCTTACTCTACTATGACTTTGTATCTACGCGGTGTAGGGCTTACAAACACACACACACACCAGGTCTCTGTAATCTAGTACAAACACACACACACACAAAGCTTCAGTTTTGCACATTTTTGCATTCCGTGCAATTTCGCGATGGGAAACTGAGAATGGTGGGGGAGGGGGGATGCAAGGGTAGACAGGGCTTGGCGGGGCAGGCAGTTGTGACGTAGGGGAATATAATATTGTGGGGCGTGGGTTGATGGAGGGGGGGGGGGGTTATGCAGGATGATGGGGAACTTTTGATATGAGAAAGAGGGTCATTCAATGTTTTTTTTTCTGTTAAAGAAAGAGCAGAATCATAGGGATAGTGATGGGGGGGGGGGGGGGGGTGAGGGGAGTGGATTAGGATTTTCAGGGGAATTTTTAGGCTACAACTGTCGGAGACAACTTTTGTGGTGTTCGGTAAATTGCGAGCAGAAAAAGGGGGCAGCGACGGGCTTTACGCCGGTCTTTTAGTAACACTATGCAGCGGCCCCCCTCCCCCATATTAATTCCCTTTTTTTACATCAAAATCCCTCTCTCTACAACTTCTGATTTTGCTAAATTTCATTCAAGGGGGTGGGGGGAAGGGGGCAAGAAATAATGGAAGGGAGATAGAGCAGACAGACATAGAGAAAGAGAGAAAAGGAGAGAAAGAGAGACTTGCAGTTTAACATTTACATTCTAGATTCAGTGCGAAATTATTCTCTCCTTTCTGTCTTTCTCTCCTATAGTGTAGTAGTACACACTATAGTAGCGGTCTGACACCACGTTGCTACAATTTTTGCTGCATTATACAGATCAACAAGTTTAATAAATTCAAGTCACATCGCCCTGCGTCGCATAGTAGACAGTTTTTGAACATAAATAAACAGTGTGTTATTTAATTAAAAACATAATATACAAAGTGAATCTTAATAATAAAAAAAGACTTAAAAAAAGTGAAGTTAAGGAGAAAAATTAAAAACTATTTTTACTCTGAGAGGAATATAAAGAGGTGTATAGTTATAAAGTGTGTTTGGGACAGTTTGTATCAAAACAAAGTACAATTCTGAACTGCAAGAGTTGTGAAGGGTACATATGTAGGTACTCTGGAAGTACATGTGAGTACCATGGTGGTACTTTTTAGTCCAATACTGCTATATGACCTGTTTCTTTAAGATTATTACATAAAAGGTAAGGCTTAAAATCTAGTTTTTGTACATAATCTTTTTTTTCTTTTTAGTGAAAAGTATTATACAAAGTTTTGCTAAATTGCTAATCCCTTTTTTATTAAAAGAAAAAATTTGTTTCTTTAAATATATGTTTTTATTAAACGCGGTTTTTAAAAAAACCTTATAATTTTTCATTTTAATATCCACGAAACTCTGTCTATAATACGATAGCATATCTTAGTTTGAACATAGGTCTACTTAGATGCTGAGAAAGGTCTAACAAATTAAAACATCAGTTGATATCTTTCTTGATGCAATATTGTACATTAAAATTAAATTAATTGAAACTTTTAAACTCAAAATAAAGTACAATGTGAATTCTTTTAGGTATGATTATATATCAAAATTTTATGAGATTATTGTTTTAGATCGAACAAACAAAAGATTATAGCATATAATATATTTTTGATAGAGGAGCTACTCTACAACTTGTGCATGTCTGCTCATCAATCTAAGAGTCTAACTAGTACTTGTATTAAATGAATCATTTTTATTTTTATAGAATACTTTTATATTACTAAATATTTTTATTACAAAACATATAAGAATATATTAACTTGTTTATTTTTCAAAACTGCTGTTCATTTATATAAAAAGATTTTTAAAGTTAATCGGATTGATAATTGTGCTGTTATAATTTTCACTTAAGGCTACCTAAATAAAATCAATTTGTTTCTTTTAAAAAGATATTTCATATATTAAACCCAGAGATCTAAACGGATAAGACAATGGCCGGTAAATTGATGTACATTCCCATTGAAGATATACACAATTACTTCTGTAGATTTCAATTACAATCACAACTTAATGAACCAACCAATCAAAACCCCAACGAATATGAAAACTTAGTTATAAAACTTTGGGGACTAGTGTAATAAAAACCCCAATGTCCCCAGCTTTTATGATTAAACCCAATTAGAATTGGTCCTAATGTCGAACTAAATAACATGCAAATAATATGTGTAATAAAAATCATTAAAGTGCAAGAAATCTACAAAAAAAATTAGCTTTATTGTCTTTTTTTGATATACCTAAATATTTCGATATTGATCGTTTGTGTAATGGAAATTTTTAAAATAAATAATTTTTTCTCAATATTTCAAGAGCATTAAACACATTTTTGAACCAATTAATAGTTAAGATAATTTAAAGAAAGCAAGAATTATTATGTACTAAGGTAGTTAGCATTAATAAATTTTAAAAACTTCAGGTATACATTAACAATCAAATTTTAGCTTGAATTTTTGGATAAATTACTAAAATCATATCTTCGTTAGATAACACCAAAAAAATTAAACAAATTTGATATTGTGAATTCCGGCAATTGGTAAAACGTACCGAAATAACCTAGCCATAGATTAACTTCGCTACTATAAATCTACTGTCGGCTGCGACCCTAGTATCTACGAGCTCTATATTCAAATGGTTAGGAAGAGAACAGAAAAATAGCCTACAAACATCTCAATTGAATGCAAAAATAAGAGTAGCCTTAAACCATCCTAAATAAAGATTCTCTAAAAAGAAAAACTCAATTAGGTCAGTAATTATTAAAATCTTTAGCTTCAGATAAATAAAACCTTACTACTTTCTAATATAGGATTGAATCTCACATGAAAAATATTCTATAATTATAAGAGTAGATAATCTTGTAGGATGATTGTTTTAAATGGTTAGGGCTATTCTACCAATTCTAAATTACAAGAAAATACTTCGTTACGAAAGGACCTTAATTAAGCAAAAGCATTTGATATTTTATATTGTACAAAAAAAATCGTCGGTCATTTTTAATTTAATCTCTTTAAATCTATCTATCTATCTTGTATCTAATAAATAATAGTTCTGCAGCATTTTGTGGTTTTTACGCTTTGCTTTTTTATATTTATGAAATATGCACCTTGTAACCGAAAAATTTGTAATATTTCAAAAGACGTATTCAAATTTGGAATAAACGTTGTTACATTTAAATGAAATCAATTTAAGTTTTAAGAAGAATTTATATTCAAGATAATATATATATTTTTTCATTATCTATGTCATCTAAATTTGATTATGAATTATAATCCTATTTTATAAAGTAGTAAGGTTGTTTTTGTATGTAGCTTAACAATTCGATTAATACTGAACCGACTGAGTTCTTCATTGTAGGAAAGCCTTACATAGGTTCTGAGATGGTTTTAGGTTATATAATTTCATTGTCCTAACTTCAATGGGTATCCTTTTTAGGATGGTAAAAAGGTAACCCCCAACCTTTAATTGTACATTATCAAAAACTGGAGGAAAGACATAAAATCTTCTCAGGGATCCAAAGGGATAAGACAATGGCCTACAAAAATGATATACATCTCCAATGATGATACACACATTTGCCATTTCTGTAGATTATAATTAGTGGTTGAAACGTTTGGACACTGAACTTACTAAACCAACTAATCAAGATTCAATAATAGTTCCCGAGTAACGTTGGTAAGCAAATGAATAAGAAAACGTTATCATAAGACTTTGGGGACTAGTGTAATAAACAGCCCCTTACTGTAAATTATACATGCATTTGCCTAAATAATGACTGATTTCAAAATAGTGGAAAATAATTTGAAATGATTTGATACTGCAGTTGCAGGCATGACAAAAAAGTATACTGCAGTGCATTGGCAAAAAAAGCATAACAAACATTTTTTTGGCTACTCATCGACACATTACATAACAACTGAGTTAAATAGAGATAATATAGAGACATACCCTCTTAATCAGCCAATAGGATAACAGTGGAGGAGCAAACTGGCTATGGTATTGGTTGACATTGTGTACATATTTTGGTAGGAAATGGAATAGTTTTTTTTTTCATTACGTTCGCAATTGCAAAATGTGTCACCTAAACATAGTCGCATTTCTGAAGATTTTTTGGGTAAATTATATGGTGTAGAAATTTTTTTCCTAGTATAATGTGAAGCAAATGACAAAATCTTTAATAAGTTAGCTATGAATAGTTGAATTCCTTAGGATAAAGTTAGCTTTCTAGAAACTATATCCTAATTGCAAAGAATAAACAAAGGTGTTTGTCTGCTAAAATTTTTTTTTAAGTTTGACGAATTTTAGGATCAGATGGACCATCTATATATATTATGTCTATTCTGCGTTATTATCACTTTTTTTGTGCTGAGTCTACTAATAGCACTTTTCATGGGCGCAGATAGGCATACTCAAGAAATTTTGTTTTAGATAAATTAATTAATTTCTAAAAAGGTCTTCTATATAAAACCTTTTTAACTATATAATGTTTTATTTTTCTTTAAAAAGCTAGAATAAAGGTTGTTATAAGAAATTAATTTATTGGAATTGGCTTAATTAATCAACTGTATTGATAAAGTATGTATAGGTATACTTATCTAATATGGTAGTTTATTTTTTTATTATTAGTACATCTATGAAAAATTGTTTTTTAAGTATATATTTATGTTATTAACTAAGTTAGTTAAGAGAATTTTAGGCTTTACTTAAAAGTATTTTTTTCTGAGGAATAGTGATCTCTTTCGGTGGTTGTTTATGTTTTGTCGTTGACTAATGTGCTTTGCTGTTTGTGTGACGTCATGCTAGTGTAGCTAGGGGATACCCCCCTTATTATTTATCCATTTATTTTGTCTGGTATGTACGTCTGCAGGGTGGGTATGTGCCAGTCACATACAAAAAAGGTGTTCTCGTAATGCCAACGTTTTTTTTTAACTATAGTATAATGTATTAAGTTATTTTTTTGTCTGACGATTTGGATGACTATAGAACCGATTGAGTTCTTCGTTTTAGATCACACTGGTTTAATGCTATTTTTTATATGTAAGTTTTATTTCAGGCTATTTTCTACCCCTCCGTACCCTTCGAATACTGAGCGCCTCGATGTTAGGAGCGCAGCCTTTAGTACATCATTAAACAAGGATGATATAATCAATAAACTCATTAAATCAGTTAAACGAACATAATTAGTTGTGTAAAGACAAATTCCGTGTAAATCTATTCTTTAATTATTTACATACTTAAATGCCAAGACTTTTTAAAATAATCCTGGCTTATTTCATAGTATAGTGCAGTATCGTCATAGAAATAGATGATTACATCATATAAAACTATTGACATATAAGTTAAAAAATTACAATTTTTTTCAAGTTTATATAATCCATATGAATTGCGAATTTTTTCGCTATTTTTTGGAAGATTTTTTAACAATTTCATAGCAACACTATGTTTTGCTACTTAATGAATGTTTTGGCAAGTCATAGGACTGAGAGAGAGACCATGTTGACTTGCCACTTTTTCTATTATTTAATTTTTGTCTAAGTCATGGAGAGAAAAGTTGCAATTTTTATTCTACATGTACAAATATGTATATACATATTTTTATATATTTTTGTAGGTTAAATTTTTGAAATTCTTTTGGAGTTGAAAAAAAAATAAGTTTTCATTTGCATATATTTTAAATTCTGAAACTATAAATCGTCATCTAAAGGGATAGATATATTTTATTTTACATTTGGTGTATAGTTTTGCTCAAGCTAGCCAAGTCAAAACAATGTTTACAGAAGACCTGGAACCTAAAAGTTGGCTTAAACACTTATATCTTTTTTATTTCAACATATTTCAAAGTTAGTATGTTTTCCAACCTATTTTTAAAAAAAATCACTAGTCTAAGAAATAAAGATATATTTAGATTTTAGCAATCATTTTGTCTCATGTAGAAGTGAATAAAGCAATATTATAGCTTGGTTGTTTGAGACGTTGTTCAATTAAAAAACTTTTATTTCGTTTTTGAGACTGGTTGAATCTTCCAAGTTTGCTGGCGTCTTGTGAACGCCAGGATGGAGATATCATAAATTATACCTGACTTAAATTTAATCCATTTATAGCCCTCTATATATTACAAGCAAAGAACGGAGCAACCTTACACCCCCCCCCCCTCAATATTTATAAATTAAAATTTTAATCTAGATATTAAATGTTGTTGGCTTTTATTGGACAGTTAATTTTTTTGTTGTCATTTTTAGTCCTTTCACCCTGAATAAAGAAAGTACATGTAAATCCATTGGTAAATATTTGTGGGTAAATAAAGAAAATTTTCAAAATACATAGTAACTTATTTTTCAACCAATAGCGGCAATAATCAGACTAACCGCGGGACCGATATGGTTCTCCTTTACAATGCAGCTTATCATAATTCTTTGGAATTACGGTGCATAAAGTTTTTCTGTTTGACTAATTTTCAATAGAATATATTTTTTTCTTCACAAAACTATAAAAATATCACGTGTTTTTTGGCACAAATATATGAAAATCGTAATAATTCAGATTATTTGATTTTTAGCTTAAGTTTAGAAAATAAAAGATTTTGGGATCATGGAAAGAAAAAGAAGTAGCGGGTTTCGCAGTATTTTCACAGAACCTTTTGTCCTATTCGAGCTTATTGCTCAAGATTTTGTTTTAATTACGTCACTTGAAATTAGACTGTAATTGTAACTGTCCCTAAAGTTTACAATTCATTTATAGTTATTTCTCGCATCGTATTATAAACAGCTTTCCGCGGATATAGAATGTACAATTATACGATTAAAACCAGTTTTTTAGCCCCGAGGTGCCCAAGGCAAGGGCTAAAAAACTGGTTTTAATCTTATGATTGTACATTTTATATTCGTAGAAAGCTGGATATAATACGATGCTAGACATAGTTTTTTCGTATGGATGAGAACCGGTTTCTATCCACCGGATTTGAATGAATACGAGAAAAATGCTTAAAAATCCTTCAAGATTCCTGGTTTAAGGAAAATATGTTTCATAAAAATCAAGATATATGCTTTAAAACTTTTTTGGAGGATTTTCTTAAATAACTAATTTGGTCCGTCCAAATGTTTATCTAAAACTAACTTTTAAAATGCATACTTTTTTACTATGCTTTTTATGTTGTTACAAAAAAAAGCCACCTGATATCTCATCTATTGTTAAGAAAGAAGCTAATCCATTCCTACAGCAATAGAAAGTTTGTTTCAAATTCTTGTATCTACCTTTCAATAATCAGCAGGGATGGTGGGGACATTGGACTGTAAATTACACTGGTACTCAAAGTTTTATAACCACGTCATCATAATCTAAACTTTAGGTATTGAATTTTGACTGCTTTTAAACCAATAGTTAAATGAATGGTTTAGCTTTGATTGTACATTTCGATGTAATTGGGGATATACAACAATTTATCATCCATTGTCTTATCCCTTAAGATCCCTGATAATCCTAGAGTTAGACAAAGCACCTTGAATTAAAGATTGGCTAATCTCTGTCTGTTTTAATACAGAGATATAAAGATAAATTGCTTCTCTTAAAATACAAACAAAATATGTTTGGTACATAATATACTTATTTATTTATGAGTTGATTTTGGCAGTTAAAGTAGATTAGATTAGATTAGATTTATTATTCTTGGGTGTACATACATAGAAAAAAAACAACAAAATAATAAATGAATTAAATGAATATTATATACATTTATATATACAGTCAAATTTTATTGATATGGTTAATTTATAAAAAAAATTTCTTCCCAAATGGCAGTTTCCTAAAAACTAGGAAGTATGCAGTAATGTGTATTCACACATTGTTTTCATACAGGCCATATAGATAAGACAAATAAATAGAAAAAAGATAATAAGCAATAAATAAAATCATATTGGAGAGGAAAGAATGATATTAGGAAGGATTGATTAGGGCATACAAGTCTCACACCATTATTGCAATAATAGAAATTTTAAAAAAACATTTCAACAAATAGATTTTGATTGATTTATCAGATTTCAAACAATATTGAAAAGAAATACAATTTTATCTACATTCTTGACATAATGGGTTGTTACACACTAAAGTTAAGCTTGATAACAAAGATTCTTTTAGATTTTTTATAAATTTTTTTCTTGATTGATTGTGGGTTAATAAATCATTATTACAATGGTTATTCCATAATTCTTGAAAATGATACTTAGGAAATCTTTCAATAGATTTAAACTTCGGTTTTTTAACATCAAACATATTAGAGTTTCTAAGATTTCTGGTATGTAATTGATTACGGCGAAGCCATGTACCTTGAAAGGAACTTGGTAGCTTACTGTTTATAAAATCATACATAAATAATAATTTCAAATAATTAGCTGATTCATGTAAAGGAAGGACATTCATTTTTTTAAATAAAGGCATTGTGTGTGAGATGTGTTTCTTACTAAAAACAATTCTCATTGCCTTTTTTTGCATTTTAATTAATGGTTCCATAGTAGATTTAAGACCACAACTCCAGGCAGGTAAACAGTAAAGTAAATGACTATTTATAAGTGAGTGAAAAAGCATTTTTTTGCTATCTAAATTCAGTATATGTTTAGCTCTATTTATAAGAAATAAGGAACTAGAAATCTTTTTACGTAAATGTTCTACATGATATTTAAAATTTAAAGAAGGATCTATAAATACACCTAGGAATTTAATTGCAGGAATATTGCTACTTGAATTGACATAATTTAAAATTTTTATTTTCTCAGGATCAAACTCATTTTCATTGTTAAAGTTTAGCTTAATATTAAGAGCATTCCAATCAATAGTATTTTCATTTTTATTAAATATCATGATTTTAGTTTTATCAGGATTTAAGCTCATTTGATTACTCCTAAACCAATCGGATATCTTTTTAAGTTCATTGTTTAATTTCAGTTTAATCTCTGTAAAGTTTTTACCAGAAATTAAAAAATTACTGTCATCAGCAAATAATAGGGTAAATAAATCAGTACAGTTTTTAAGATCATTTATGTAGATTAAAAATAGAATTGGTCCTAAAATAGAGCCCTGTGGGACACCTCTATCTATGTTCAGCTTTCTTGAGTCAGTATTGTTTACATGTACAAATTGCTGTCTATTACTTAAATAATTTTTAAACCATTCAAGTTCAACGCCATTAATGCCAATTTTTGACAACTTTTTAATTAAAATAGAGTGTGGAATTGTATCAAAACATTTTGCAAGATCACAGAAGACTCCAATTACAGTTTTATTATCGTTTTTTGCTTCAGCTATATAATTTAAGAGGTGTATCACAGGGTGTATTGTAGACTTTTTTGATTGAAATCCATACTGATGTTCAAAAATGATATTATTTCTAATCAAATAGCACGACAGTTGTTGATAAATGACTTTTTCTAAAACTTTTGAGAAAATAGCTAATAAACTTATTGGCCTATAATTTGATGGATCAGCTTTTTCATTAGAATTATTCCCTTTTAACTTAAAAGTAGGTAAAACTAAGTGTAAAAACTTTAATAGTCCGCAAAGTTCTATAATAGCGTTTTATTCGGTGGCTTTGTGGACTTTTTTATATTTTGATAGGTTGGCTTCATTAAGATGAGTGTCCAAACGTTTCAACAACTAATTGCAATCTACAAAATGTACCATCAAGGAAATGCACATCAATTTATCATTCATTGACTTATCCCTTTAGATCCCAGGCCACTTAAGATAAATTACAATATTTTATATTTTAGTGTTAATTTTATAACATTACACTCTTATTCTAATTGCAAAAATGTATATTCTCCGATTTTTAAAAAGCTATCTTACATCATGTCTTAATTGCTTAATGTAGTTCAATGCCTCTATGCTAACTTAGACATTCTATTGCAAAACATAAATATACATGAAATACTATGTACTTTGCACTTATAATCAGGGGAAAAGGGGAGTTGGACTGTAAATTTACTGATAACCAAAGTTTTATATACAACTCTAAAAGATAGTTAAAAACTTTTAAAATTACATAAAATTTAGCATTGCATTGTACAAATATACCAATAATTTGAACCTACTTACAGGGTAATTTTGTTTTTCATGTGTTTACATTTTTCGTCCATTATTCCCTATGATCCCTGATCATTATACAATAAGGTGGCAATGTTTTAAATAAATTGGACCAACAAGTTTAATCAATCAGGGAGGGAGGGGACATTGGGCTGTTTATTACACTAGTCCCCAAAGTTTTATAATAACGTTTTCTTATTCGTTGGCGTAAAATTTTAAAGAAATGAATTTTTATTTTTAAACCTTTTATTGTAATCTGCAGAAGGGGTAATTTTGTGTATCATCTTTGGTGATGCACATCAATTTATCGGTCATTGTCTTATCCCTTTTGATCCCTGACAATCAACACCATAAGTAGCGCAACAATAACGAACTATGCAAGTTAAAACTGTAAAACGTGTAAAAAACAAATTTTTCTATAAATTAAGTATTATAAAAAAACTTTTTGCCACTTTTTATTTGATAAGATGGCGTAAAAACCCATTGACGGACAAACGGACGGTGACGAACGGACATACACTAGCTATAAAGAAGCGTTGCTGTTGCTAATAATTTGCACATAAATGTAATTAACTGGCAATGAGAGTGACACTTTTGTCTCAACCAGACAACTCACAGCATAGTGATGGGAGCGTACCTACTTTGCAATTTGGCTATGTTGGTGAGTATGTCCATATTTCTGTTTAAAGCTATATAACTGTCAAAACTAGTAGGGAGGGAGGGGATATTAGGCTGTTTATTACACTAGTCCCCAAAGTCTTATAATAATGTTTTCAACTTTGTTGGAATAACTACCTTTATACAACTTTTGCTGTATTGATTGGTTTGTTCATTTAGTTGAGTGTCCAAGCATTTCAACCACTAATTATTATAGCAAAACAAGTGATATTTTCAGGGATATAAAGGGATAAGATAATGGACAGTAAATTGATGTACATCCCCTATGATATTAAACAAATTTACCTCTTCTGTACAATTACATTCAAAATATCTGTGGAAAACTTTAGACACTGCTAGTTCTAACCAACCAACCATTGTACGCAGGAGTCCCAAACATCGGAGTGGACAAACGTCGGAGTGGACACTTAACCTAACCTAACCTAGTTTAGACCATCTTATAGGTTTTTTAAATGCCTTACCCTGCGGGGGCTTATTTGTACATTCATATCTTAACCTAACCTAATCTGTACAGAAATACTTAATCAAATTAATATTTCAACACTCCTCCGTTTGTCCACTCCGACGTTTGGGACTCCTGTGTTTGTCCTGGAATCATTTTAATGAGATGTGGTGTTTATGAAACTTCGGGTACCAATATAAATTACATAATAACATTTACTTACTTCCAATGGTAATCTTGCCAATCCTAAGCTGCGCTATTTGTAAACTCAGTTGTCCCTGTTTTCGCACAATTAAGCTGTCTTTTAATTTCATAAAAAAAAAGTGGTCTGAAATTTGATTTGCATTTTTGAAATTGGCGGAATTTTGGTTAATTTAATATTAGGTTGAAAATTAGTAAAATATTTGATGAAGATTTTTGCTTCTCATGTAATGTGCTTGAAACATTATATTTGAATTAAGTATTTTCGTCTGAAGATTAATATTAATATTGCAATTATTACTAAACCGATTGTGATATTCATTTTAAGGAAGCTTCATATAGGTCCTGGGATGGTTTTAGTCTATTTTAAACCTTCTTATGCTAGGATTACATACATTGGTTAATAAGAAAATGATTTGATATAAAAAATTTGTATAAAAGTTAAAATTAAAATTTTTGGGATCATTAATACTTCCTAAAATTTAAGAGTTTATACAATGTTTGAAGTCGATAGGACAATTTTAACAGACATAAACCATCGATCGACTCCTATTGTTAACAAACTTTATTTTAAAAACAAACTTAGTTTACAATATGACATCTTGATAATTTATTATTCCACTTACAAATGGTTTAAAACATTAATGTAGAAATCATGGGCTGAACGATCATAGATTAGTACATCACTTAGATTCATAGGTGTAAGAAGCTTTATTAGTAGCAAAGCTACTCTATAATATACTTTGTCTATCCGTCTATAAGTCTTTTCTTTGGTAAGATACGATTACGCTTTACTAAAAAGCATCCATTATATAAATTCCTTGGTATAAAGGTTTTGTGGTATTATTTATCATATGTTATGTTACTTTTTCTACCTATCTTTATGTGACCGCTTAACTAACTTTGTCCGTTTGTCCTTCCATGACTTTTTTATGCTTAGCTGTCTATGGGATGTTGTCATCCTTGTTTATTTATTTATATCCATTGTGCCAAAATGATTTGTGTTTCGAGACAAAGTAGGGTAGCTGAGATAATCTTAATTTCTTAAATTTTCAAAGATAGAGGCCAGAAAAAATGACCTTAAACCATCCCAAGACATATATATAAAATTACAATAACCTTAAACCATTCTAAGACTTGTATCAAGCTTCTCTGAAATGAAAAACTTAAGTGAATAGTGAGATCTTAATAAACAGACACAAAATTGTACTACCTTTTATAAGGGAACTAGCGGCTGCGCCCCTAGAATCTAAGGACTAAAAGGGGGGTAAGAATTAGGCAAAACTAAAGCCTAAAATCACCCCAGGACTTTTTTAATAGGGTTTTAAAAAAGGGAAAAAAAATTTTCAATCGCCCTACTTATTGAAAAGTTAAGTAGAATGTACGTACATGCTTAAGTGCATTTTTTGAGATGCATATATTGCCGCTTATCTAGTAGTGTTCATATAAACTGTAATATATTTTCCATTATGGTTCTTATTCCGTTTTAATTTTCTCTCTTTCTCTTTCACTCTTCTTTCTATCTATTATTTTCTTCTTTCAGTCTTTCTCTCTTTCTATATCTTTTTTTCTTCTTTTGCTATCACCTTTTCTCTATCTCTACAATTCAATAACCTCCTTTTCCTTTTTTTAATATTTAATTAAACTCTTTATCTTTTTTTCTCACTTTTATCTCTCTCTATCTCGGATTATCCTCTTAGTTATAATATTGTAGCTTCTTTAAATAAGGATGATAACATCCATAAAAGCGAAGCACTGAAACGGTAGGACAAACGGACATTAACATTTGTATAGTGCCAGAACTGAATAATCAGAATATAAATGTATAAGAGTCTAACCAAAATTGTAAGTAAATTTGTTAAAAAAAACTGCTGGATACAGGATAATGTTTATGGACATACTTACATTTTTAGGACTTGATTATAGAGTTGCGTCGCTTATAACATTATACTGTGTTGCCCCAGGAATCAACATACCAAAAATCAGATCAATCAGATGATTAGATCACATGAAAATTTGTTGTTAAAAAAGTAAAAAAATCGACATGTTTAAAATGGACGTACGGACATTCTGGTAATGATTATAGAGTTGCTACGCTTTCTAAATAGTACCTAACTACTGAAGGAATCATCATGCAAAGATTGAAATCGATAGGACAATTTTAACATGCCTAAATTAACGAAAAAAGCTATCTGTCACGAACGGACGGACGTACGGGCGGACCGACCCTAATTATAGAAAAGCTTCGCTTTTAAAAAATATTTTGTTGCAATGTAGAAAGTTTCTATTCGTGTATAAAGAAAAATTGATAGGCTAAGTTTTGAGCCAATAGACTTCAACAAGAAATAACCAGAGAGGAAGGGGACATAGGACTGTTTATTTCACTAGTTCCCAAAGATTTATAATAACGTTTTCTTGGTTAATTTTAATTGGTCGGTTCATTAAGTTGAGTGTCCAAACATTTCAACCACTAATTATTAATCAGAAGTGCTAATTTTGTGTACCATAATCAATTTATCGGCCATTGTCTTATCCCTTTAGATCATGAGAAATAAGTGATTAGAGGTTTCTTTAGACAAAAAAAGATCAACACTTCGTCTTATTCAATCTTGCTTTTAGTTTTAGCTTCGCACCTAGCATCGAAAATCTTAGGGGTCGTGTTAACCTTCCAAATTCTAGCTTCTACTACCGTGCCCTATTTATTTTCCAGGCAAACATAGGTATATAAATCAAAATATATACATAGAAGATAGATTTTAATCAGGGATCTAAAGGGATAAGACAATAGTCGATAAATTGATGTAAATCCTCAATGATGATACACAATAATATCCCTTCTGTAAATTACAATTAGTGGTTGAAATGATTGGACACTCACCTTAATGAACCATCCAATTAAAATTCAACAAAGTCCCAAAGTTGTTGAGCCAACGAATAAGTTATTATAAAACTTTGGGGACTAGTGTAATAAACAGCCCAATTTCTCCTCCCTCTAAGGATTTTAATTCTGTATTATAAATCACAAACAAAGATGAGTAAAATCTTTTCTATACATGAATACTAAAAGAATTTTCCATTTTTGATTTTGGATTTATTTGTTACCCCATATGAAGTCTTAAATAAAAATTGTTATAGCATTCGTTAGCTTAAAAACTTTGGGGACATTTATTCAATCTTGAATGGTTGTTAAAAAATAATAAAACAAAAAACACCTTCTGTACGTTAACATTATTAGTTTTGACTCTGTTAGCTTAAACCAACCAATAAAGGTTCCCAATCTAGTCCCCAAAGTTTTTATGTCAATTTAAAAATCTTGGGTACCAGTGTAATAGCATTCCATTTTCCTTCAAGAAATAGGTATTTTTCGAGAGGGGGAGGGGGGTAAAGGGGGTCTACTAAAATTTTAAAAAAAAATCTGCCAAAATTCTGAAATCTTTTACTGCATTGAAGTAGGATGAAAACTGCATCTAAGACCTGTGCAAAATTATACAAATATTTTTCCTTATTTATGAAACACAGTTGGAAATTTACCTTCAAATGCGAGTGAACATACGAGTGAACCACAAACATACATATTTGTTGAAAAACGTTTTATTGTTGTTCATTTTGGTGTAACTGGACAAAATGTCTCAAAAATCAGCCATGTGACGTCATAAAAATAAGTGATTTTTCATCTCTTTTTTAGGAGTTTTCTTTCACACTCTTCCTCTCATCTTACTTATTTTATAACGTCACCTGGCTGATTTTTGAGACACTTTTGGTTGAGTAAGGGTTATAAAAACTAGGGGATCCAAAGGGATAAGACAATCGCCGATAAATTGATCCCCAATGATGATGCACAAAATTACACCCTCTTTAAATTACAATACGTTTGATTACTCAACATAACGAACCAAGCAATCAATATTCAATTAGTTCCCAAATTTGTTCAGACATAAATAAGAAAACTTTTTCATAATCTTTGGATACAAGTGTAAAATATAGCCAAATGACCCCTCCCTCCCTGAAAAAAAATGCTGTAGATTTAGTACCCACGGGGTTATAGCCCTAGAGAGCTAGAACTTTCTGTTTATGATGCTAAAATAAAGAGGGAGGGGGCATTTTTTATTATCACCCCGTCGGTTTGAGAGAATATACCAACAGTCTGACGTATGGATATATTTTCCTTATTTTAAAGAATGTTTCTTTTTATGGTGCATTTTTCTAAACAATTTTGATAGAAAATTATATAAAAACTTATGAAATATGTAAAAAACAATAGTTTATAATCTGTTTGCAAATATTTTGAAATTCTTAATGATCTACTTTTTATTTGAATCCTAATTTTCATAAAGTAGTAAGTTTTTTTTGTCAATAATGAAGGATTTCATTAACCGCTGAACCAATTTTGTTCTCCCTTTTTAAGAATTTTCAAATAGGTCTTAGTTTTATGCTTTTTCTGCCCTTTTCTTACTTCTTTGAATAGTCTCTAGATGCTAGGGGCGACTTTGCTAGTATAGATATAAATAATAAGGCATGGCAGACAGACTGACCGAAATACCTCCTAATATATATCTAAACTCATTCTTGATTGGTTTGTACAAGCTAACAGTGTTCAAACTTTTCCACCAATGATTTTAATCAACAGAAGGCAATATTTGTTAATAATAATTTGTTTATAAATTTATCGTCCCTTAAGATCCCTGAAAATTTAGCCTATTTTTCATGATTTAAAGCAAAGTTTGAAGAACCCACCCACCTGGGTGGAAAAGTTTAATTTTGTTTGTAATAAAAGATGCATGTAAAGCATAATATAGGCACTACATCTATCCTATCACACTGTATATTAAACTTAATAAGTTAATAAAGGTATGGGTTCGGATCTACTTAAAATGGTTACTAATGCTGCTCTGTCAGATGCGCAATATTAATAGTAAATGGAAAATGCTTTGGACCTTAAAAATTCACTACTTGATAAAATTCAGTAAGATTTATAGACAAAAAATGTTTGAAAACTTTGATTTCTATAAGATAGGTTACTTTGGTTTTATTAGGAAAGGAAGAGGGACAATGGGCTGTTCATTGCACTAGTCCCCAAAGTTCTATAAGAACGTTTTATTATTTGTGTGCTTAACTACTTACGGGACTTTTATTGAATTTTCTTTGGATGGTTACTTCAGTTTAGCGTCTAAACGTTTTAACCACTAATGTACAGAAGAGGTATATTGTGTATCATCATTTGGGATGGACATCAATTTATCGACCATTGTCTTATCACTTAACCCTTACAGATCGGGGGGGGGGGGGCTCCAAGAGCCCCCCCCCCCCTCTAGTTTTTTCAATCTCATTTTTTTTGTAGGTAAGATGGAGTGCTGTGACTTCATGACTTTTTAAGTTTAGTAATTATACGTCGGCAAGAGTTGATTTTATTAGGATATCTGGTCTGTGTCGGTCGTGGTGTCCGGTCAAAGTCGGTTGGGTAGCACCAAAATTAGAAAAAAATTCTAAAAAAATCTTAATTTCTACATTATGACTTTTGTGTATAAGGAGAAACCTAAAATTTTTTGGTGAATACTTAGATATCAATGACTTTCTGAGAAAAAATGTGTTATTACCGTTTGACCGCTCCCTGACCGTCTTTATGACCGATTTTTGTCCGGCTTTTACTACAGACATATATCATGAATATCGTGGCTTCTATTACAGCTAGAGTCCTATAAATTTTTTTGGTAAATCCTTGAGCAACATCAAACAGATAAAAATATTAATCGGCGCCGCCAACCGCCGTTTTACCGCCGTAACCGCCGAAAATGGCGGTTTCCGTTATTTGCCGTTTTTTGGCGATGATCAGGAAAAGTAATTTTTTTGATATGAAAAATAAAAGTTCGTCCTAAAATTTGGTCATCCTAGCTGCAAAATTGGCCCCTCTACAGCTGTTTTAAAATTTAGCGGCTGGCCGCTAAAAAGCGGCTAAGGAGCGGCCTGGCTGCTATGACTAGAAAAAGTAATTTTCTCTAAAAATACACATGAACCACCAGAAAAAAATTTTACGTCTTTATCTGTAACAGGAGCCGAGATAGAGGGGGGGGCTCTTGGAGCCCCCCCCCCCCCCCCCGATCTATTAAGGTGGGAATTGGGGCCCGAGCTGTAAGGGTTAAGATCCTCTGATTGTAATGAATATTTAGTGCCTGTCTTTTGCTTCAACTTATTTTGTTTTATAGCACAATGTGAATATACAACAATATTGTAAGCATAGCACCTACTTGTATAATTTTTATCCTGCATTAATTAAGTGATACAGTGGAGAAAAAGTTTTAATCTTACATACACACATGTATTCCAGGGATCTAAAAGAATAAGCTAATAGCCGATAAATTGATGTACATCCCCAAAGTTAAAACACAAAAATACCCCTCCTGTAGATTACAAATAGTGATTGAAACGTTTAGACTTTCATCTTCTTGAACCTAATTATCAAAATTTAATAAAAGTCCCCAAGTTTGTTAGGCCAACGATTATTAAAACATTATTATAAAACTTTGGGGACTAGTGGAATAAATAGCCCGATGTCCCTTCCCTACCTGCATGTGAAGAAAGTTTCTAAATATATGCATTTTGGCGTTATCAATATAATATTAGGGCCATTGAAAGCTATAGATATTTAACTGGGGAATTCCTTGATAATTAAAGGCACACTTAACAATTTTAGGCCAACATTGTACCTTGTTGTAATGGGAATTAGTATTCAAAAAAATATATCCCATAAAAAGTTGTGAATAAAAAAGTTAAAAATCAACAGGATTTAAATAAACGAGTCTGGTAACGATTAGAGAGCTGCTACGCTTGCTAAATCATCATGCAACGTTTATAATCGAAAGGTCAATTCTAACATGTGTTAATTAACGAAAAGAGATGACGGACGGACCTAACTATACAAAAGCTTCAGTCTTAAAATGTGCATATTGAAATTTATTTTAAAAATGCTAAAACAAGAAATAAAAACATAAATACATTAGAACATTAATTCACCTGTTTTTTTCTATAAATTGTTTTATTACGTTCTTTTTAATGTAATTATTTTTTACATAAATGCATTGAGTGCAAATGTTTTAATTTTCTTTGCAACCTTTTTAAAATACAAATGTTAATTTTTATGTTAAACTAAATTTAATTGAAATAAATGTTTTAATAACTACTAAAAAATAGTCAATTTTAGTAACTAAATTACTTTTGAAAATCTATCTTATGTTTTGGGCAAATTACTGAAAAATAAAGCGAAGCTATTCTATTTGTAGGGTTGGCCCGTCCGTCCGCAACGGTTAGCTCTTTTCGTTAATTTAAACTAGTTAGAATTGTCCTATCGATTTCAAACTTGCATGACAGTAATATTTTTTTGTAAACAAATTTTTGAAGCATCTCTATAATCAAGTCCTAAAAAATTACTTACAATTTGTTTAGACTTATATATTAATATTTTGCTTATTCAGTTCTGACACTCTATAAGTGTTAATGTTTGTCCTTCCATTTCAGTGCTTTGCTTTTATGGATGTTGTCATCCTTGTTTCTAAGTCTAATCTTTAATGTTTATGTATTAAAAAGAGGATTTATAACTTTCAACAAATATTTAAAGACACAAATATTTACTTAAGCTTTAGTGATATCCCGTCGACTTGTATGGTTTTAAAGTACTCAATAATGTTAAGTACGTGTTTTTAGATTCGAAGCATCTCTTTAATGATATATTTTTTAACTCTAAAGGCATTTAAATTAGATGAGATCCTTTTTTATTTGCCTTAGGGCAAGATGATGATTTTACGTTAATGTATACTAGCGGTTACGCCCCTAGAGGCTTTTAAGGATGCATGAGGAAAAGGAAAAGTGGCCCCCCCCCAACATATCAATCTTATTTTTAAAAGAAAAGTCTAAAAAAAACTTGGTGAGGGGGTATTTTTTTTAAAAGAGCGATTTCTCCTGGGATGTTGTTGTTACCTTCCCAAAAATAGATGTAAACCATCCTAGGACCTTTGAGAAGCTACATTGTGAAGGAGAACCATATCAGTTAAGCGATATCTTTTGGTACAGGGATCCTGTTACTTTATAATAAGGATTACTCCAAATTGATTATGAATATTATTATCCTTGTTTATTTTTGCAAAGTACATTGATATTATTTATGTATAGTAGTAGTATAAATATCTTAGTTGTGCCAGATAATACCTCAGGGGCAAGTACATTAATCCTTATACATATACCATGCAGGGATCTAAGGGGTGAGACAATGGCCTCTAAATTGACAAACATCTCCAATGATGATACATAATATTAACCCTTTTGTAGATTACAATTTGTTGTTGAAACGTTTTTACGCTCAATGAATCAACTTAAAATTTTAAAAAGTTCTCAAAGTTTTGAAGTTAACGAATATGAAAACGTTATTAAAAATCTTTGGGGACTGTACTTTACACTTTTAGTTTTTCATTTTATTTGCCAATACAAAGCATTTACCAATCCGTTTATTTAAAGCTGTTTAGTTAACCAGCCTATTGCATTTTTCCTAATCTATAGATACTGCATTTTTATTAGCACAGCAAATAATCAATTCATCATGACTTTGGAAAACTGGTTATAAGGCAAAAAATGCCAATTTTTGATGGTTAATAGCTTTTTAATTGCAATAAACTTCAACTTACAAGACTTTACTTTTGACCAGTGATCGGCAGCTTGTAGGCCTCAGGGAAATCACTCATTGCCAATTTAAAAAATCAGATGTAAGTCTATTCCTGACCCAAATATGACAACCCCTTTTTTTCCCAAAAAAAATTCGCGGCTGACGAGCAGCTTCCGGGCCCTGCCTTTGAACGTGAAATAGAACTCGGTAATCAAATCTGCAGCCGTTTTCCTAGTTTTATCTAAAGAAAAGAAATTTTGTTTATTACTTGGATCATACATCAATATATCACTCATTGTTTTATGCCTTAAGATCTCTTTAAAAATCATAGACTTGTGAGTAGTTTTGCTAATACAAATTGCAAAGAATATAAAATCTGGGCTAAATGACAATTTTTTAGACAAAGAAAAAAAATGTAAAATGTGAAGTCTGGTTAATTTGCAAGTGAAAATATTCATAAATGTCATTTTAAAATTTATACTCCTGGGGTAATATACAGGGATCTAAAGGGATAAGATAATGGCCGATAAATTGATGTACATCTCCAATGATGATACACAAAATTACACCTTCTGTTAGTTTCAATTAGTAACGTTATCCTCTTAGAAAATTTTTTCAATTTTTTTCAATTTTGTATCCCCCCCCCGCCCCCACCCCCCGACTACCGACGAACAACTATTTTAGGTTAGGTTATGTTTTAGGCTAGGGAGCCGAGCGCTGCGGCCAGAGTTCATAGTTCGCTGTCGGGGGGGGGGGGGGGGGGTACTCAAATTTTCAATATTGAAAAAAAAATTTCTAAGAGGAAAATACCCAATTAGTAATTGGAATATTTGGACACTCATTTTAATGAACCAACCAACCAAAATTCCTAAAGTTGTTAAGCCAAAAATAGGAAAACGTTATTACAAAACTTTGGGGACTAGAGTAATAAACAGCCCAATGTTCCCTTCCTCCCTGTGTAATATGACACACAGAATAATTTAGAATAGCTACCAAATAGTAAATATGTAAAAAAAAGCAGCTTTTCTTTTTCTATTCAGACAACATAACAAGTTTTCAAGGTAATAGCGAAAAAAACATGTATGCAAATTTTTTTTTCTTCTAAAATTAAGCTACTTGACAACTTACCTACATTGTTCTATGTTAAAAGCACAGAATATTCGCATAGAATAATTTAATATTGCCAAGATTTAGATATACGTTCACACGTTTTTATAAAATATACAAAGACAAATTCAACGCAAATATTAACATTATATAAAAATGCATAAGTGAGCATATTAGGATTTTAGTCCTTCATATTTCTAAGCAGCAAAACTGGTATATAATTTATTTTATCTGTCCTCTTATTTCAAGTCTAGCGGCTACGCCTCTAGTGGTAAATAGGGGCCATTGAGGTTAGGGAAGGATAGGGGAGAGTCCCACCCCACACTTTCAATTTTAGATTTAAAATAAAAATATTTTTTTTTTTTTTTTTTTGGGGGGGGGTAATTTGTTTCTAGAGGAGATTTCTCTTAGTAGAGTGGTAGGTAGTATCCTCCCCAAAATCTTCCCATGACCTATAAGAAGCTTCATTGTAAAGGAGAACCATATCGGTTTAGCGGTAATAGAGATACTTCGGTACAGACAGGCAGAAACTGATCATGTTATTTTAATACACGGATACATAGCAGAACGACAGTGCGGGAAGCTAAGCAATACTAATGTTCAAAGGAAACTAATTTTATTTTTTACAAACTAAGCTGCGCTACTTCCAACTATGCTTATTCTAGTTACAAAAAAAAAACTGATACGACACGACTTACGACGCCAAACCATATACCATGCGCCGTTGTCTTAATACTTTAATTATTAGGTTTTCATATAATGATATTCATTATGTTTTTAAGTCTGTTATTTTACAAAATATTTTCATATGTTTTTTTTTACTTAAACATCTAAGTAATGTAATAAGTATATACATATTTCTAAAAAGGTTTATTTACTAAAATGTACATTTTCAGTCTACTTGAAGTCTGTCATTGTACTTGTTCATAATTTTAATTACAGTACATCTCCTGAATACGTTTAATTATTTCATATTCAGCAAATATTAATTATTTGCAAAAATAAATTGTGTCGGTATGTATTTCTTGTATTCCCCGGCAAGTTCGAACCCATTAATCCCTTTTTCCTTACACCAGAATTCCCCAGAGAATGAGTGTGTTATGCGGCATTCCTAACTATCTCCGCGCGTGGCTTGTAAACGAACAAAAGAGACGCGCACTTTTCCTTTGATAAGTCCCACGTGAGGAGCTACGTGAATGAAAATAATGTATTGCTTGAATATACATGTGCTCTGATGTGTGGAATATCTCAAATAAGCCTTCCTGCTTAGTTTGACATCATATGTGGTAAGAATTTATCTTTTAATTCTTGAAAATAAGCGTAGAATGGTACAAATTTATGAAGAAATTTAAATCATTAATTTTTCAGCAAATAGACCATTTAACTGCTAAGTTTTGATATACGAATATTTACTTTTATATTATTGATCATTTTATTCTAAAATTATCAATTTCTGATGCGATTTAATATGATTCGTGCCAATTTTAAGTTTTTTAGAAAATTCATATTTTTTATTAAATTAAAATCACGCAACCTTGATGCTAAAAAATAATAACAATTAATTTTATGTAATTAATTCTTATATTTTTGTTTTAGACTTACTGTTTTCATGGTAATAAATACACATTCGTAAACTTCACTATGTTGGTCATTCGGAGGGCTTCGAGATAAGATTTCGAGAATGGCTAGGCATTGCGTTCCGAAACATAAATAATCAACCAATGTCTATTTTTGTATTTATTTTTTGATATTTATGGCTTGTACTTTAACTAAAGGGAAGTGGATAACACAGATCTAAAGTATAGATGTATTTACAGACAACTACCTCCCTTTCTTTTTCAAAGACCTCTTATTTTCTGCTACTTGGCTGTGTCAATATAAGCGACACCATTAATTGATTTTCAATGACCCAATAGAAAGGTTGCACAAGGCGGTTGCGATGGGGAGATACAGTTATTTAATCCTTTCACCCTCTAGTGTTTTACTCTAATGTGGATAAGATAGGGGTGAAAAGAGTGAATTGGGTTGGGAGGAAATTTTGTTTGACAGAATCCTAGTCACTTATCTCTGACTTCAATAAAACTAAAATGGATTGTTTCAATGTTAATTAGTGTAAAGAGGAATTAAAAATTAACATAGTTGTCGCTCTAAAGTTGTTTAATCTGCAACTGGTCAGTGAACCCTAACGCGGCTGACAAAACAGTATTATCTTTATGTGAGTTAAGTAGATATTTATACTGTAGTATAGTTTACTGTTGTTGTGTTGCTTTAGGTGATATTTACTAGTTGAGTAGAGCCAAAGAGATTATTCTTTATCCTAAAGAAAAACAAGACTCTGTATATTTCAGGGATCATAGGGGATATTTCATGAATCTATAAATACTTCTAATAGAGGATATACAGGGCGTTTAAAAAAAAACTGCGTTTTCCAAATTTGGGAAACAACCATTAGTAGTACAAAAAAAATAATTATATGTCAATATTCTCTATAAAAATATGCATCGAAATTGTTACAGGTGTTTTTTAATATCTCTGAAAATAACGGCGCATTTTAAAGCATAAATATTTCAAAAGATGCGTATGATTCTTTTTTCTGGTAGAATTTTGTGCCTTAAGGTTGGTTTTCAAAAATTTATTCACTTGAAAACAACATCTTAATACGGCCAATACAGTTTTCTACCAATTACACTAAAAATTTCATTTAAAATTCCCTCACTGAAAACAAATATTCAGTTTTTCTTTTTGTATACTTAAGAAACATGACCTTAAAAATTGCTCATGTTCGTTAATCCCCACCCCTCATTTATTCCTATAATCCTTTAATTTGATTGACAGGTTAAGATATAAACTCATAATTTATCCATAATTTGTAATTAAATGCTTTAATAAAAAAATTCAAACTTCAATAACTTTTTTGTCTTTAGAGATTTTTTTGTCAAATAAAAAGGAGTTTTTTTCTTTTTACTATAACATATGTTATTAATAGTTATTTCTTGTATCGTATTATAAACGGCTTTCCGCGGATATAGAATGTACAATTATAAGATTAAAACTAGTTTTTTTTAGCCCTGTGGTGCCGAAGGCACCGGCTAAAAAAACTAGTTTTAATCTTATGATTGTACATTTTTATATTCGTAGAAAACTGGATATAATACGATGCTAGACATAGTTTTTTCGTATGGATGAGAACCGGTTCCTATCCACCGGATTCGAATGAATACGAGAAAGAAGATTCTTTTACTGCAAATGCATCACAATCAAGAAATGTGAAAAAATGACAAATTGCAGTTTCTTAAAAATGCTTTTGTGAGGAGCTAAAAAGCATTTAACCTTTAAAACTCATTAAGGTACTTTTCTTATACCTTTTTCTAAATTAATATTGAAATTCTACGATTTTTTTATACATAATAGAAGAGTTATTTTAATTTTTCTTGCACAACATTTTTCACATAAAGCATTTTTGGAAACTATGGACCTATCATTGAGGCCGTACTTTTAGAGATAATGAAAAACATCTGTTATAAATTTGATGTACTTTTTTACAGAGAATAAGGACATATAATCGTTTTTTTCTGTATTCCTTTTGGTTGTGTCAGAAAAACGGAAAACGCAGTTTTTTCTTAAACACTGTGTACAAATGTAGCCCTTCTGTAGATTTAATTTGGTTGAAAAGTTCGGACACTGCAAGGTTATATCCCCCAATCCTGATTTTAAAAAAGATTTAAAGAATGTAATTATGAAAATTTATGAAAAGTTATTGTTTACAATTTAATAATCTCTCAATCCCTGGTAGTTTCAAATGTATATAACAATCTGATTTTCAAAAATATACCAAGGATAATAGGGATGGGCAGTCTGTTTGAAAATTTCTAGAAATATTAGTTTTTTCAGCTATTTTTAATTTAAGTGCTTAAATATTATTAAATGTACAATATGGCCACTGTATTAAAGTGTAGTTAGGGACAGAAAAAAAATAGATTAAAACCATAATACGACAAAACTACAAAAACAACAGCCATAAATCCTCCCGGGACCCATGTAAAGCTACCCTAAAATGGAGATTTCAATCGGATCAGTAGTTTTTGTTATCTTAAGTTGCAGACACAAAAACCGTTAGTACTTTATATAATAGGATGAAGCAATGCTAAATCTTTAAATTTTCTGTCCTATTGCACTCACCCTATATCCCTGATAATTCCTGCATTGCAAGTTTATTGTGCACAGGACAAAACAGATTAAAATTTCAAGCTTTCCTCCCACCCATTCTGGAAATTAAATTAACTTTATTTTCTTTCTTTTCTTGTACAGTGCTGCTTTATTTTGTCAGGGATATAAAGGGAAAAGACAATGGTTGATAAACTCATGTATATACCAAATGATGATATACAAAATTACCCCTTTATTAGATTACAATTAGTGGTTAAACGTTTGACACTAAACTTAATTAACCAACCAATCAATATTCAATACGTGTGTTAAAGTTGTTAGCCAACATTTGAGAAAATTTTCTTTAAAAGTCATATTAAAATCATTTTAACTTTTTAAAACATTAAATTTCATATTCTAGACCCAAAAGTTTGAGTTTTTCATTTAGAAATTTTACAATTAAAAAAAAAATGCTTAAATGCATGGATTATAATTGAAAAAATAGCGTCTCTATTTCTGAAGTTAGGTAGTTTTATTCTGAAAAAATATCAAGTCTTGAGCAAATTGATAAGTGAATATTTAAGTGAAATCATTTTGGATGTTATTAGAATGTTTTAATGGAGGGAGGGGACAATGAAGTTTTGAAATTAGAATGAATATCTCCGCTCTTGCAAATCTGAACGAGTATGTTCTAAAAGTCTGACTTGCGAATTTTGCAGAAGCCCCCCTTTGCCTCCCCCAATCCTCTTTGCCCCTCTCTGTGTGCACCTCCCCACCCCATCTCTGCCCACTCCTTGCAAATTTTATGACCTTTCCCCCAAATCTTTTACAGCTAAGAATAAGAGGATATGCATATTGGTGTTTTTACCATATTTATTTGTACAGCCATGGCTTTAAATTTATACATCCTAATTGGAAACCTACTTCGGGGGGGGGGGGGGGGTTATGGTTCTTCCAGAGCTATTTCTCTTGGAAGGGTGGTGCTACCTTGTTTTAAATAATAGTTATAAAACTTCCCAGGACCTATTATAAGCTACATTTTAAAGGTTCAGTGGATAGCGTTATACTTTGATACAGACAGAAACACAGACATCCTGTTACTTTAATATAAGAATAGGACTAAGCTTCGGTAATTTCTTTAAAACAAGAATCAAAATTTATTCTCCTATTCCTTTATTCCGCAAGTTCTAGCCTAATATATGTTTTATTACCCTTGCATAAAATCTGATTCCCGACTGCCTAATAGAAAAAATAAAAATCTGCACAACATAAACAAATTAGTGGCTTAGCCCCTAGTGGCCTCTAGGGGGATTTGTGTCTGGAAAAAAATGACCTCATTTTATAGAATTTAGATTTGAATTTGCTTGGAGGGAGAGGGGAGAGGGGGGTTAAGCCAACATAAAAAAAATTGTTATACATTTAAAATTTTTTATAAAAATGTGATTATTTTTGCATATTTGAGAGAATGATATGTAACTAAATACTAAATGTTCAATTTAAATCTATTTTACGCTCCTCCCCCCCCCCTTCCAATCATGCAATTCCTTTTTTAAAACAGACCCCCTGCTATAGAATCACAGGGAGGAAGAGACAATGGGCCAATTATTACACTAGTCCCCAAAGTTTTGCAATAACGTTTTCTTATTCATTGGCCTAATAACTTTGGGGACTTTTATTCAATTTTGACAGGTTGGTTCATTAAGTTAAGTATCTAAACGTTTCAACCAATAATCTACAGAAGGGGTAATTTTGTGTATCATCATTTTGAATGAACTTAAATTTCTAGGCCATTGTCTGAACCCCTAAAATCCCTGATAACCTTACCCTGTTATGCACACCCCCCCTTTTCCCCCTAGTTGGAATATGCAATAATTTTTACAGCATATGGAGAGTTTTTTTAGTCTGGGATACCTTTTCAAAGTCGTGCTTTAATCTAGGTGATTTAAAACTATCAAAAATTTGTGAATATAGCAAAAAATAGTACTTTAAGTGATAAGACAATGAACGATAAATGGATTTAAATAAAAAAATGTTGTTAATTAAATTAATACCCAATGTTTTTAGCCTACAAATATTTTTTAAACCCTGATTAAAAGGGGATTGTGCATAGTCATATGTTATTAGGTTTTTGATGTTATTATATTTAAAACTAGAGGCCTCTATGGGCACTTGGGGGGGGGGGGGGTAAGATTTGTCAAGCTAAAATTAATTTTTTTGCAGGGATTATTTTTTGCTAGGGGCAATTTTCTTGGGATGGTGGAGACACCCTCCTCCAAATTATTTGTAAACCTTCCAAGGACCTAAGAGAAGCTACATTGTAAAGGAGAACCATATCGATTTAGTTTATAGCGAGATCTTTTGGTATAGACAGACAAACTGGATCACACACGCACATATAGACATCATATTACTTTCATATAGGATCAGTTTATCGATTCAATTTAGGACCATTTTCTTCCAATTTTGTAGTACTACCATTATGCTATTTAACGGTGGTGGACGGTAGGGAATGCATTTTGGACGGATTTTACAACCTTTTAAATACATATATTTATTATATTCTAACTTTTACAGCCCTATAGCCTACAGTAGCCGTAACCCCTGCGGGTTTATACGGGGGGAACTCCTTTGTTGCAAAGGCTAAGTAATTGATATAAACTGTGTTTAAGCTGTGTGTTTATGCTACTGAATATTACTTTAACTAATAACTAACGGCTACGCCCCTAGAGGCCTCTAGTGGCACTTTAAATGTGTTTTTTTTCAAATATGTTTATGTTGCGTTCAAGTCTCTACGTAAAATCGAGAATAGTAAAATGAGTTTGTAATTTCTCTTGGGAGGGTGGTGATACCCTCCCCAAAATAGTTACAAACCTTCCAGGGACCTATGAGATGCTACCCTTTTAAGGAGAATCCTATCGGTTCAGCGGTTGGCGAGATCCTTCGTTAAAGACAAACAGAAAAACAGACAGACAGACAGACAATCAAACAAACAAACAAACATCCTGTTACTTTATTATAAGTACTAGTAGTTTCGCCTCTAACATTTAGGGGCTATAATGTCCAAGGGGTGAAGGGAGAGAGAAAATAGCCTAAAACATCCAAAGGCTTTGATTTTGAAATACAACAGCGTTTAAAAAACTAATTGAATCTTCCCAAAATGTAAGAACGCAATCGGTTCAGTGTGGTTAGAAAGATCTGAACAGACATAAAAAAAACCTTATTACCTTATAAAAAGGAAAGATATTATTTGATGTAATGTGCTAAGAATTTTCTTAAAAAGACAACAAACGATAATTAAGATAAAATTACCTAAAGTTTTTAAAAGCCAACAATTAGAGCGTATGCATATAAGACTTTGGCTACAAGCAAAATTTACAGTGCCAGGTCCCCTCCCTCCCTAGTAATATATACATATGTGTTTGTGAATAAAATGTGAAAAACTATCGTATGAGGTTGCAAATTCTTACCGTATCCTAAAATCAAGGCACAATGGAAATGTTATTACTTGGATGTTACACCAGATTTTCATGTACTCTAAAAAAGTGGAACTCACAGAGGGCTAAAATAACAATACCTCCCATCCACCCTTTTTACCCCATCCCCCATCATCCAAATGAATAAACGAACTGACCAATAAATGATGTCCATGTTAGCAAGCTAAATTTACGTCAATTTTTGAATGTCATAATATCCACGTATATTCTATATCCTTTATCAAGGCACTTCATGCTTTTCTGCAAATTTTTTAATAGAAAGGAGAAACAAAAGGAAGTTCTCCCAGATCTAAAGGGATAAGACAATGGTCGATAAAATGACTCCATAATGATACAAAAAATTATCCATTTTGTAGATTACAATCAATTGTTGAAACGTTTGAACACACAACTCTATGAACCAACTAATCAAAATTCAAAGAAAGTCCCAAAATTCGTTAAGCTAACGAGCAACAAAACTTTGGTGACTAGTGGGATGAACAGCCCAATGCCCACTCCCTGCCAAATTCTACAACAACAATATATTTAATTATAATGACCCATTTCTATGGGGGTGCTTTACCAAAATTAACCCTATCACTTTTTTTGTAATCTGTGTAGGGTCCGTGACGTCCAAGTTTTTATTTTGATGTGTGCGAAATGAGAGGTTTCAAAGTTTTGAGGAGGGGGGGGGGGGGTAATTAAATAAATTTTTAAAATTTTGAGTTGAGTAGACACCCTTTACCCCCACCCTTGGACGTAGGGTAATTACTCTTTCTATTTGACCATTTCTCTTTCGATAAAAAATATTTACATCCTCACCCCACTTAAAAAGATTGCCTCAAAAATTATACATATTTTTAAGTAAAATCATAAAAGAAAAACGCATTTTATCAAAATTTTGCTCCTGTATACTAAAGTGTTGAGTGGCCGACAATCTTATCTTGATGTCCAAATACAATTTCAAGGAATGCAAATGCAGATATGTGTATGTAGCCAGGGATCTAAAGGGATAAGACAAAAGGTCGATACATTGATGTACATTCCCAATGATAATACACAAAATTCCTCCTTTTGTAGATTTAAATTAGTGGTTGAAACGTGTGTGCACTCAACCTAATGATCCAACTAATCCTAATTTAATTAAAGTTGTTGAGCTAACGAATAAGAAAATGTTTTTATAAAACTTTGGGGTCTAGTGTAATAAACTAGTTAATGGCTACCCCTCCCTGGAATGTAGCTTAACCCTTACAGATCGGGGGGGGGGGCTCCAAGAGCCCCCCCCCCCCTCTAGTTTTTTCAATCTCATTTTTTTTGTAGGTAAGATGGAGAGCTGTAACTTCATGACTTTTTAAGTTTAGTAATTATACGTCGGCAAGAGTTGATTTTATTAGGATATCTGGTCTGTGTCGGTCGTGGTGTCCGGTCAAAGTCGGTTGGGTAGCAAAAAAAATTAGAAAAAATTCTAAATAAATTTTAATTTCTACATTATGACTTTTGTGTATAAGGTAAAAACCTAAAAAATTTTTGGTGAATACTTAGATATCAATGACCTTCTGAGAAAAGTGGTGTTATGACCGTTTGACCGCTCCCTGACCGACTATATGACCGATTTTTGTCCGGCTTCTACTACAGACATATATCATGAATATCGTGGCTTCTATTACAGCTAGAGACCTATAATTTTTTTTGGTAAATCCTTGAGCAATAATAAACAGATAATTTGCGCCGCCAACCGCCGTTTTACCGCCATAACCGCCGAAAATGGCGGTTTCCGTTATTTGCCGTTTTTCGGCGATGATCAGAAAAAGTAATTTTTTTGTTATGAAAAATAAAAGTTCGTCCTAAAATTTGGTCATCCTAGCTGCAAAATTGGCCGCTCTACAGCTGTTTTAAAATTTAGCGGCTGGCCGCTAAAAAGCGGCTTAGGAGCGGTCTGACTGCTATAACTAGAAAAAGTAATCTTCTAAAAATACACATGAACCACCAGAAAAAAATTTTAAGTCTTTATCTGTACCAGGAGCCGAGATAGAGGGGGGGGGCTCTTGGAGCCCCCCCCTCCCCCCCCGATCTATTAAGGTGGGAATTGGGGCCCGATCTGTAAGGGTTAACAAGAATTTATATATGCAGAGTCACAAAGTTATAAAAAAACTATTATTGTAGAAAGAAGTAAGATGTGTGTTTGTATGTACATTTGTGTATTACGATCTTTAAAATGGTTGGTACTCTCTATATGGGTGGTTGTACCTTCCATTTAAAATAGGACCTATGCTAAGCTAAATTGTAAAGGAGAACCATTTAGGTTCAGCGGTTAACGAGATCCTTCAATAAAGACAAACAGACACAGATCCTTTTATTTTTATATAAGAATTGCAAATTAGTAAGAAAATATAAGCTCTCAAAAAAGAGTAATTGAACTGAAGCAAAAGCAAACAAGAATTGCTTGAAAAAATTATTTAAAAGAATTTTAAAGAGCATTTCTTGTAAGTTCTATAGACCAACAAATTAATTTAATTTTTTAAGATAGCTTTTTTTTGTTAAGCCAAAAATGTATTTTTTGTAGTTGTAATTGAATTGTCTAGTGTAATACAAGATGTAGACCTAAGCACTGTAAATAAAAATGTTATCTTAAGCATTGTTTCTTACTTCTATCTTGTGCCAATCTGATAAAGCTGCAACAACTAGATCAACAATATTAGTAGTAACGCAACAACTAATAATATCTTGTACTTATTTAAGGTTACTTTAAGATTGATTGACTTGAATTTTGATTGGTTGGTTCATTAAGTTGAAATTGGTTTTCAGTGATCGACAGGCCCATTTGGAGAAGAGCACTTTAATATAGATACTTGTGACACCTGCCATAATCAAAATCGAAATATTGAGCTAAATTGAAGTGTTTTACTCTAATCCTTCTTTTTTTGTTCTTTTTGGCAAACTAATAATGATTATATCCAGGGAACTAAAGGCATAAAAAATGGCAGATACAAACATCCACAATGTCGATACACAAAAGTACCTCTTCTGTAGATTACAAATAGTGTTTGGAACGTTTGGACACTCAACTTAATGAACCAACCAATTAAACTTCAATAAAAGTTCCCAAAAACGTTGAGCCATTTAATATGAAAATATGTAATAGAACGTTGGGGACAAGTTTAATAAACAGCCCTATGTCTTATCCATCTCTGCTTATAAAAAAAAGGAAAAGAAAATATAAAAAAGTATTTTTTTTGTTATTGTGTATGTTGAATGAGTCGGCCAATAAACCAAGAAAATAGACACAACCTATCCTTTGATCTTTCCTTTGTACAAGTAACCAGGGATCTAAAGGGATAAGACAATGGCCGATAAATTGATGTTCATCCCCAAAGATCATACACAAAACTACCCCTTCTGTAGATTACTAATAGTGATTGAATATCTGGACACTTAACTTAATGAACCAACCAACCAAAATTCAATAAACGTCCCTAAAATTGTTGAGCCAACGAATAAGAAAAACTTTATTACAAAAGTTTGGGTACCAGTGTAATAAACAACCCTATCATCCCCTTCTCCCTGACAAGGTAACCAACAGAAACAAACAATTTCTAACATTAAACACAAGTATGTTTAAGATCTGAACAGTATGTAGATGTGCTTATCGAAAAATGATAACGTTATAGTGTCGTATCTTGAAAACACCACGTTATACTAGAGACGCTAAACAGGTTAGCAACTCCATGGTAGGTGCGTGGATACAATATGGTAGGGAGAATGCCTTGGCCAAATTAATATGCACATTTAGGACTTCCCTAAATTAATGGGTTGATTGTCTGTTAGGTGTTATTCTATCCAATATCCCAGGTGTTTGGACAGAAAAGGAGACATGGTTCTATACTATTTTTGACATTATCAAAGCCTTCCAAAAAAATCCAACTATTTTTTTTAATAATAAACTTTTTGTCATTTCAACAGAAATTAAACCTGACACTAGTCACTTTTATGTAAGAAAATTTTAAAATTTTTTAAAAAGTACAAAAGATAAACTATACAAATACAATAAATAACTTACCTAGATAATTTTTCATTACAAACAAACAAATACAGCAAATTTTCAATATATTTACTAACTAGCAGCTACGCCTCTAGTGGCACTAGGGACCCTTGATAAGGGAAGTCACCCCCCCCCCCCAATTTCAATTAAAGTATTGGGCACCCTTGCAGGAAGAAAAACACCAGTAGGCGTTACAGCGGCGCCGCCTAGCTGGACTTACATTTGGTATTTTTGCGATTTCTCTTGGGAGAATGGTGGTACCCCAAAATAGCCATAAACCTGTACAGAAACACTCACACATAGACAGATATCCTTTTACTTTATTATAAGGATTATGAACAATTCGTTTTAATTTCACAGTTTTCTACATAATAAAGAATAATTATATATTTTCGATATTCTTTTGATTTGATTGGTTGGAAAGTTTTAACACTTCTAGTTAGAAACTACCCAAAAAATTTAGTAAACGTAGTCGTACCCAAAGTTTTTGAGCCAACAAATGAGAGAGCATGTTTGGGTACCAGTATTATTTACAGTCCAATGTCCCCTACCTCCCTGACTATGATCGTCCTTGTTAAAACATAAATTGATTGTACTGCTTTAGCGTTCAGAGTTTATATAGAAACTATAAAACTTTAGCCAGGGAGGGAGAGGGTAATGACGCTTAAATTATTCTTCAACCTCTTTTCTAACAAAAATTTATTAACCACTAAATGTAAAAGATATTAATTGGGGAAAGATTTTATTGTCTTATTCCATATAATGATCTCTAAGGGGTTTCAGGTTCTAGACCTCTCTTCGCACCTTGAAATGAAACATACTCCGCTTCTTAATTGCGGTGTAAAGCGACCATTAGCCCTGTAAACAACCAACCCTTTGATTGCACGACCTTTGTCTTAAAAGTCCTAAAAGTGTATGTTAATGAGTTGCGCCTGTTTTGGGCCAAGGTTTTCCTCTTATTTATGTCGCGTACCTGACATAGCAGCAGTAGGAAACATATTTGATATTTTTAGTGTTTAGCGGACATTCAAACCTTTCACCTCTCCGACGACGCGCAGATGCGCTACGTGTTGAGCCACAGTCACGGCTAATTCCTGTATACCTGAGTTTAGCCTGAGTTAAACCTGCACAGTAAACAAATTTGCAATTTTGAGCCAAATTTTGCAAACATTTTCTAAACTTGACCCAAATCCAACGATTTCCAGAGTTGATATTAGCTGGCGGTGGCCGTTTGTTTCCGCATATTTGTAACATCATCAAATCTTCAGAACGGCAAATTATTACATTAGAAACAAAGGGATTACTTACAATAATAGCTATATAAAAAAATTTAAAAAAAATTAGGGGCATGAACTTTTTCTAGAGGTGATTTCTTATGGGAGTGTACCCTCTTCCAAAATAGTCATAAACCTTCCCATGACCCATATCGATTCAACAGTTAGCAAGATCCTTTATTACAGATAGACACATAGACATCTTGGTACTTGTATATAAGAATTGTGGCTTATTGGGAATATTAACGCTATGTGATGTTAAGCGTAAATGAAAACTCACCATTATAAGCTAGTATAAAAAGAAAAAGGGATTAATTGGGGGGAGGGGGGGGGGGAGGGTTGGTGGTTCTTCGAAAGAGAAAAATAAATTCAATCTGAAATTAAACATCAATTAAATTTTAGAATTAGAATCATTTTTTTATAAGATATATTTTTTCAGGTATGTAAAGTCAGATGGATATTTATACAATATTTATACAATCAGGAAATTAGCAAAAAATATTGCATATCACCAATATATTAATATTAAAGAAAATATTTTCTTTAAATTTAAAAAAAAAATTCAAGTACAAAATTGTTTTGTGAAAGGGAAGGACTTTAATCATATATCTAAAATGATAAAAGTATAACAATGGCCGCTAAATTTATTTACATCTTTAATGATGATGCACTAAAATTACCACTTCTGTATCCTTCAATTAGAGGTTGAAACGTTTGGACTGAACAGTGACACTCAACATAATGAACCAACCAATCAAAATTTAATAAAAGATCTCTTAGTTGCAAAGCCAAGGAATAAGAAAATGGTATTGTAAAACTTTGGGGACTAGAGTAAAACAGCTTAATATCTTTTCCTTTCTGACGTTAATACAATAAAGTTTATGAAATGAATTATACCACAGAGCTCAAGTAATATGTAATTCTAATGGATTCGTCCCCAAAGAAGATATTTCCTAAAAAGCAGAACATTAATTCTGCAGTATGTGAGATCATAAGCTTTATTCTTATTGACGAAGAAACGGACACCTAAACTTTGGGTGAAATTCCGACTTTGGTAGTTGTTGTCGAACTCCTGAGACATGGTAGTTTCAGTAATACCCTTCAGACAACTAATCTTTTTATTTTTCATGAAGTCCTAGCTGAGCATCTTTTTCAGGACCAATGCTTTGCACCAATTAATGATTTACATCCATGCTTAAAAAAAAACATATGAATTAGTTCAGCTACAAAAACCGTTCCCTTGTTCTTATATATTGTACATACATGTGTAGGACTCGAAACTGCCCAACTTTGAAATTAAATTTGATTTAATTTGTGAATTAAGATAAGAAGAGAGAGAGATAAGGAGAGAGGGAGAGAAAGAGAAATAGAGAAAGAGGGGGGGAAAGAAGAGTGAAGCATCTATTCAGGATCTAAGCAGGGTGTGCCTATGTTCTCACCAAAAATATTCGTACCTTTAACAGCCTTTCTCTTCTGTTAAAAAAATGTAAATGTTAAAACTTAGTTTTTTTTTTGTAAAACAGGACCTAAAGCAAAGGTTGCTAAATAAAGGGTTGAAGCATTTAAAAAATAATATCGACTGTTTGATAGTAGGAAGTTCTATGTCTCATAATGGATCCACACACAAATTTCTAGCTTTATCAGAATTTGAAATATCGATCCTGTGGGACAACCAAGTTCTTTCCCATTTTGACTGGCGAAAAAATTAGATACATAACAGTTTTTCCTTTTTTTGCTGCCTATTTCCCCTCCCTAGAATGTTTATTTAATTTTGATTGATTGTTTTTTTAAGTTGTGTGTCCAAACACTAATTGTAATCTACAGAGAGTGTAATTTTGTTAAACATCATTGGGGATATACATAAATTTATCGGCAATTAGAACCCTGGTTATGCTATCTCTTCAATGCCTATTTTGTAGTTTGCATGGACGTATCAGGATAAGAGAATAGTCTAGGTTCAGATGAATAGAGACACTCTAGAAAGGTTCAGGGTGCGGATCCTGAAACATGGTCCATCTATCCATTCCTCTATTCATCCATTCCTCTATTCATCCATCCATCCATATATCCATATATGCCTCCATCCATCCATTCATCCATTCAACCATCCATCTGAATTTCCTTCTACAGAGCATTACAGACCTACTGACGGACCTGGATGGACATTTTAAATTATAGAGTAGCTTCGCTACTAGAAACAGGATCTATAATTCTGTGCCAGACTTATTTTATATATATGTGTGTGTGTGTGTGTATATGTGTGTGGGTGTGTAAACAAAATACAAAAGGGTTTATATCCAAATTTAAATTAGAACGGTTCTTAATCAACAACTTTTTTATGCATTTCTTGTCTCTTTAGAATTTCAAACTTTTTTGTGTGGTAAATCTAATCAATATTTTAATTGTTTGTTGGTCTGTCTGTCTGTATATTATACCTGTCCCCTAAGTTTTATTGTTTTTCTTGTTCGTTGGTAGTATGGTACTTTTGTGTATAATCATCAGGGATGTACATCACTTTTTCTGCCAATGCCTTATCCCTTTAGATCTCTGCTTTAACTAAATCGAAAAAAATGTTGGCATGTAAAAAGATAAAACAGAATGAAAGTATACAAAATGGACTTTTATGAAGAAAAAAATCGCTCTTTCAGATATTGTTATTCTTGTAAACCAAGAGAAAATTTCTTATAAAAAGTTTGTCGGAAAAAAAAATAATTATTCTTTTATTTTTGCAATTTATTAGTAATCTTTCAGACTTTATCAAAGCTGTAAATAGGTTAGGTTAAATCTTATAAAATTAGCAAAAAACGTGCAGATCTAAACATAGTACTTTTTTGTAGATTTTTAAGCAAACGCAGAATATATGAAGCCAAAAAAGGCTTGCTCGGCAGCCGTGCGCTAAATATGTATAACCTTCTAAAACAGCTGCTGAAAATGGACTGCAGCTTTGGTCACTGAACTATTAATTATTAATGTCGCTTTGGTTGCTTTCATCCTTGTTACTTTTGCTTGAATTAATTTTGCTAAAGTTAAGTTGTCTAAAAATGTAATCTTGTTTTCCACCTACTCATATACTCAAAGTGTCATACATTTGTATCCAGGGAGGGAGGGGACATTGGACTGTTTTTTATACATAAGTCTCCAAAGATTTATGATAAAGTTTTCTGACAAAGACCAAATTATGTCAAAAATGATCCATTTTACGTCATAAAAATAAGGGATTATCCATCTGTTTTTAGGTTTTTTTTCCACTTCTCCTCTCATCTCCCTCATTTTTATGACGTCATTAGGGTTGTACATCAATTTATCGGCAATTGTCCTATCCCTTTAGATCCCGGCTTGTATCCACGTATAGGTCAATTGAAAATAAAAAAGAATTAGGTGTACAAAAACTGTTTTGGGGAGGGATAGGACATTGGACTGTAAATTATATAGGTACATGACTTTTCAGTATGGCTGAGAAACGTTCTAATCCAGTTGATTTTAATCGGTTTCGAAGCCTCAGTGGAAAGGAAATTCTCCCAACTATTGTAAAGCAATCTAAATAGCTCTAAAAAATGACCCAGATAGACCGAAAAAGTTGTGAAAATATAATTGCATTTTATGCTATTTCATTGCTTTTAAGCAATCACAACTTAAATGTACTTTTTACAGGTGTGGGTACATTTTACTAGATTTATAAATCAAAATTAGTTTATTTAAGTAATCAATTTTAAAACAATTTTAAACTAAATCTTTGAATCAATTGCTTTGCCTTTATATAAAAGTGAATTATTAAAAAAATATAAATACAATATCAATGTATAAAGTTTTTGTTACTATAAGATCTCAGTAACTTCTAATTTAATTGCGTTCCCCATTTTAAGAAAGCTTTATATAGGTTCCAGGATGGGGTTAAAGATTAAAAGTCTGATGTTATGTCAAAAATGTTGTTGGACTTTTAAATAGCATTCAACATGCAACTTTTACATTTACTGTATAAATGGATATAAGATATACGTGGATGTATGGACAAGAGAAAATTTGTCGTCAATTTAGCTTGCCAATATGGGCAACATTTATTGGTCAGTTCGTTCATTAAGAGAACATAAAAATCTGGAGCAACATCCAAGTATAATATATCAAATATGGTAGCTTATTCCATACATAATAAATACTACCGCTATATTTCGCATTTATTTATATTTAATTGATTTTTATTCCTGGGACAATAAGGTACATATTTACAATGGAAAATCTTTTATTTTTAAAAGAAATGTCACTTTAAATTTTTAGTTCGTTTATTTCTTGTTTTTAATTAAAATAGAGAAAAATTCATATTTCTGTATCAAAATAAATGCGTTATAGATTTTTAATACATACTAATGCAATTTTTTTTTATCAGCCGAAAAATATTATTTTTATTATACTATTAGCATTAATTTTGATATTTAACAATGATGGCAACGTTCACAAAAGCAAAGCTCATTCATTAAACTATTTAAAAAGGCGCATGGGTATACATATAATTGATATAATCTCTAAAATCTACTTTATTGTTAAAAGTATCATCTTGTAAAGTTTGAAATTGATAAGACAACTCTAACATGCCTAAATATTTGATCAGAAGTACAGACTAACCTTATATAAAGGGAAGCGTCGCTTTAAATAAAAGATCAATAATATAAATTCATACTTTTATGAACAGTTTGTATTTTCATTTATGATTTAATCATTTATTTTCTTTTACAGCATGACCCTCAAAAAAGTATTTTTAAGCATCTGCAGCCCTTATTTCTCAATGAATTATAAAAAAATGCATATGTCCTTGTTCTCCATAGTATTCCACATAAGTAGATATAAAAATATTTTTTTTACCTCCATTAACACCGGAGATTTTTAGAGCTAAAGTTTTGAAAAAGTGACTGAGGAAAAAGTAACTTTTAACATGAAACGACTTTTTTAGCAAAATTAAGGTAGAAATCCTTTTATTTTTGTTACTAGCAGAAACTTTATACAAAAATGAAATAAAAAATTTAGTTTTTGAGTAAAAAGCATTTTTTACACATATTTTTTGAGTCTTTTTAGTTTAATGATATTTTGAAAAACTTACTTATTAGGCAAATTTTTTTAAGATTAAAAATCCAAATAAATCTTTATGAATATAGCAGGAAAATTG